>NC_141486.1:10782935-11175435 GCF_009769465.1 Tauraco erythrolophus
CTGTTTTGACCCGCGGATTCTGAGAATCTGTGCTGTAGAGTTCAAGGTGTGCAGCTGAACTTCACCTTTTGTTCTTGTCTTCAAATGCCTCTCAGTGCCAGTTCCAGCTTTTTAAAATCCTGTGTTGGCTCTCGTTCTCAGTACTGATCCAGCCTACACTGTTCTTCCTGCTTCTTGGAAGTCTTTTCTTTTATTGTTCCTTACAGTACAGAAGGTTGAGAATAGATTCATGAAATGCTGTATGTCCCAAGGTTTTAGAGCATCTTTACCACAAAGTATCAGGAGCAAGATCTAACTCTTGTTTTGGGGGAAAGAGAATGTGAGTGCAGCATACAGTGAGCTCTGATAGCCACACAAGTAATTTTTGCATGAACATAGGTGAAGGCAGACATTATCTGGAGAAAGTAAATGGACCCTCTAGTTCTGGCACGAATACGAGTGCCCTGTTAGCAGGTGTAGTGTGTGTTCCAAGGGCCTGTGTTGTGCTATGCGCAGAAAATGGTGTCTGACATAATCATGAAATACTGCAAAAAGATTTATTAACTTCCCTTTTGTGTGCTGTGGAAACCAGTGCTCTCGTAGTAGTGTGCTTCGTAGCAAAACCAAAGCAGGACCATGCGTGGACGCTGACGGAGGAGCGGTGACTTGGTTATGCTGTCAGATGTGTTACTTTTTATAACTAGTCCGTGGGTTTCTGAAAAGAAACGTTTGAGCATTTTAGCATGAAGTTTTATATAAGTATTTTTATGATTTTTGTTTTTCAGGAGTTTATAAAATATTTAATCTCATTCATGAATCGAACTTCCTTTTTAAGTCATGGATGACAAGGCTTCTGTTGGAAAAATCAGTGTCTCTTCAGACTCGGTATCCACTCTTAACAGTGAAGATTTTGTCTTGGTTTCCAGGCAAGGGGATGAAACACCATCTACAAATAATGGTAGTGATGATGAAAAAACAGGACTGAAGGTAAGAATCAATAACCTGAGTTTGTTCCCTGTTCTTCTGAATCAAACTAACCGTAGAGAGCTTAAAGAGGGACTTCTTTATTGTGGAAAACTTGACAGAAGGGAGAACTTATCAAGAATCGATTTTGCCAGTAACTTCTGCATTATTTTTGCTGATGTCAGAGGTGATAATTAGGTTTTGAGTAAGAGCTCTCTCCATCACTACCTGTGGGTTTTTTTTCCCCACTTTGCAGAATCTTTCATGGAGTGCTTAGGATGAAACAGACTGACTGTCAAGAACTTGGAACTGTGAGTTTATCACAGCTTTCAGATAGAAAGTTTTAATGTACACTTGATCTGACCATATCTGTTAATTCAAACATATATTAAAGTTTTCCCCAATGTGAAATTTTCTCTTTAAGAAATGTAGAATTGTAGTTATAACTAACAACTTGGCATGAATCTGAGAATACAAGCCTATGTGGTAGGCTTGTGTGAACTGGAAGGGCATTTCAACATCTTCTCACTTTTAAAAATGCTGTTCTGAAAAGAGAACCTTGTCACTTTTTTCTTTTGTGGGTGGTTTTTTTTTTTTGGCTACTACTAAAAGAAAATCTTTCATCCCAATTTGTATTTCAGCAGTCTTTAAGCAAAGTGACACAAGAAAGGTGATCACGCTGAATTCCATCGTTTTAATGTGTTGAAAACCAGTTCTTTCCTGGAGTGAGTCAAGTTAGCGAATGCTTTGTGGGAGATGGAACGAGCTGTTCCACCATTGCAGGAGACTGAAGTCTACACTCACATTTATGTCTTTAAAGATGATGAGAAATCACGTGTTCTGCCTGTTGGACTGAGTGTTCCTCTTTTCCTTAGCAGCGGTTGTACTAGAGACTTTGTTGAACATTTCTTGATGCTTTTGCTCATCTTGCTTTTACCTCCCAACTGCTTTGGTGGTATTTCTTGCGTTCTTTTGAGTACTGGGCAAGACATGCCATTATAGAGGCTGTTTTCTTCTACATAGGACTTCAAGCTAATTCTGTTAGTTAAGAGTTTCAATATCTTACTTTTGCTTGATCTGGCAAAAACGTTCACTTGTATTTTATTGCTGTTGCAGAAGATCGCCACTTCACATTATAGGATAGTCTAAAAAAATTTGAAATTCTTACCTTGAGAATGCTTATGTGGCAGTGTATGTCATTAGCTCCCAAAGCTGTGATGCATCATTTGGGACCTCAGGAGACAGACACGGTTAACCAGATTTTCCATTCCATCCTGTTATTCCCAAAGAAAATTTGAAAACATGAAATGCTGTAGTCTGCAACACTTCTTGCTCCACATGGGAGCTATTTGTACTCGTGGTCTAACAATTGCCTGGTCTTGCAGTGTTTGTGTGACACCCTATCTCTTGTTTAGTACAATCAAAGAAATTGAAGAGACTTGTATATGAAGTCATCTTCATAAAGCTTGCAAATACCTCCTTAATCCATTTCAAACTGACTCCTGAAACTTACTTCGTAAATTTTCCTTACTTCCCAAGTGGTTTGTAAGATGCTGGCTGCAGGTATGCTGCTTCTCTTGATGAGGAAAGAAGAGCTTTAGCACTGCTGCCTCCTGATCATCAGCAATGGTAAAATAAAGTTACGTTGTTCCCTGATTTGGCACTGCATGTCACAGAGCTTTGCAGGTCTTAAAGATAAGCTTCCCTGTGAATTTGGTGCCAAGACCGAGCACAATCCTTGAACAAAGTGATTCACCTTGAGCCTCTTGGTGTTCTGGTGTTTGGGAGTATGTGCTGGTTAGTTATTGGCTGCAATGCGAATGGTTCATGGCAGCATGATACCTTACATAAGCAGTCAGTGTGCAGTCCGAATTCTCCCTGCTGGGATCTTCCTGTTAACCTCCTTCCTTCTGCGTAAGGAGGTGAGAACTTCGAACGGAGGAAATGGGAAGACTTTTTAGCTGTTCTTAGGGACAGAAGTTGTCTTATGGTATAGTTCCTCAAGAAAAGAGGGATGCTACCCTAGAATATGGCTTTGTTCTTGGTATCTTTTTTCTTCAACTTGCAAATAGTCATTCAGTAGCCAGTTTTACTGTATTACTAAATTATTGTCTGTGTGCTTGGGTAAGTGGCGTTGTGAAGGTTGTTGAAGGTGTGTTAAAAGTACTGTCACAGTGGTATCTGAAAGTGTTCAAGCAGCATATAGAAAATTAATATTAACAGTGCAACATGAGAACTGAGGTTATGTATTTCCTAGGAACAAATGAGTTTTTTCAGGGAGAAGCAATTGCTTTGGTATTTATAGCTGAGTTATTTTTTTTGTGTATGCCAAAACCCATTTGCTTTGGTGTGCCCAGTAAGAAAAGCAGAAGATAAGTTCAGGCTCATATTTGAGCAGAGGTCTTTTTCTGGTGTTCTGTTTCTTTAGAAAAGCAGTTTGAGGATCTTACATTGGCTAAGTGCAGTCTGAGGATGGTGCTAGAAGTTTAGGCTTGTGTTTGCTGAATGTAGTAGATCTGATATACAAATTTCACAGCCTAAGGCTCTCATTTCGAATATGTTAGTGTGCTGTAATTTTAAGTAACAGTCCTGTGGACTGAATTAATGCACACTTTAATTTTTGTTCTTTCTCAAGTCCAGACAGATAAATATTTCTTCTGAATACTATCAGGAATCATGTTTTATTTCAGTTGGTCGTAATTCATAAACGTGTTTTTGATTTTTGTCTGTGCTGAAGTACATGGTTCAAACAGTTTAAAAAGGGGTTGTCAGAGATTGTTTTCCAGAAATACAATTTGCTAGCTGTCTCTGCTTTCCAGTATTGTTTCTGTGTCTGCTTTTGCCTACTGCCAGTGGGACTAAACTGGGTTTTACAAAAGCCTTGCTTCTGGAGCACACGGTAGAATAGTTCTTGAACTGCGTGATACAACGAGAGCTCTCACAGCAGAGGCCAGCAGCACGGGTTTAGAGAAGGGAATAAGGTACAGTTCTAATAAACCCCGTGTGGCTGTAAAGGAAGTTTTGAAGGAGGCTACATCCTATCTAAAGGTTAGGTAAAATTAGTTTTCAGTGCTGTGAGAAACAGAGAAAACAATGACTGGGATAAAGGGTTTCTTTCCTCTATCTCGAGCAAACCTACGTGAAGCATGTATTGGGTCCACCTTGTTTATTCTTCCCTTCTGCCCCTACTTCTGCTGCACTCTGTCGTGCTGCCTCTTACTGGTTTTGTGGCTTGCAGCAAAGTGTCAAGCCTGTTTACATCTTAACGTGCACTATTCCCACGATGTGGTGAATTTATACGGCTGCGGAAGAGGCTTTGGTTGACATGAAGTTAGTCTCAGTTTGTATTTTAGTCCTCGTTTCTCGGGCAGCTGGCGTGTTGCGCTTGACTGTTAGGACTATGAGGACAGCAGAGCTCCTCCAGTCCAAAATGATATTTGCTGTGTCTTTTAGAATTCTTCTTTGAGGGTAGTCTGGGCCGAGAAGGAAGGCTTTCTTTTAAATTACTTTTAAAATTAAGATTTTGATGATGAAGTTTTAGAATATTTACGAGACAGATTTTTTTTTTTCTTTTTACGTGCTTATTTTCTGTCACACCGTAAACAACTTGAACTCGTGTTTTACCTGTTGCTAGTAAATTTAGGAACTTTTATTTTCAAGATCATGTTTTATAGGGCAGTATCTGGATGTAAGTTACTGATACTGATTATTTCACCTTCCTTTCCCAAACCACAACTGAAGTCTGTGTAATCATTGAGAGCAAAAGCATGTGAAGTGCAGGATTTTTCCAGAATGAGTTTTAACTTCAAGTTTCATAGAAAACAGGTCCTGTAAACTAGGAGTTACTTTAGGGTTTTTAATATATAGGGGTTGATGAGGCTGGTACATTATAATTGATTCATTGTATTTCGTTGCAAAACATATAAACTGTACAGTAAAGTAACATGCTGCATCTTCCATCATCATCTTTCTGACGAATGCCTGCAAAGACCTGAATAATAAACTTGACATTTATGCCTCTGACCACATGCTTGTGCAAGATTTTTCATTGCTTCCATGAGGAATCGTGCAAATGAGTACTAAAATTATTGGGAGGAAAATGCAAATCTGTGGGTTCCTACAGTAGTTACAGATTAGTGGTACTTCTGTGGATGTACAGCTGAGTAAGGTGGTTACTCTGTCCTGCTCCTGGCAGGTCATCCTAGATAGCACATAAATGTATTTTAATCCATACTAAAAAGGTTTGGTTTTTTTTTTTTTTTTAACGTCCCTCCTGCTTCTAGGATCTTGTGTGCTTGCTGTTTTTTTCATTACTTTTAGATTTTACTTTTTGCCTGCTTTCTTCTGAAGAGGGTTCTAGGGCTTTTCTTCTTTTAAAGTGAGTGTATTCTGCTCTATTCAAGAGCAATTCCAGGTCAGCAGTTTCTGTTCTTTGTTAATATTCTTGTATATTAAATAGCTATTTTTCACCAGAAAACTAATACGCAATTTACACCTTCAGTGCAATGTAGATAGAGGCTGCAGATACAGATAATTATTTGGAGAATGTGGGTCTGAGTGTGGAAGAGGAGACAGTAAGTCACATTTCTTCCTTTTCCCTCTGAACTGAGAAGTTTGTCCTTGGGGATATGATGGAAATGACCATATGTCAGAATTCTGACTTGGCTGAGAAAGCTCTAATCTCACTATAATTATTCCCAAGACACACCTGGTGGAAATGCACGTACGAATATTTAAGTGACATCTGATGTTTTGCTTATAGTATATCTAACTCATGGCAGGGCTCGTTCGCGTCCATGAAGGTGTTCTATAATCTGTTCTAGTGGTATTTCAGCAATCTTAACTGGACTTCAGCTTGATTTATTTGCTGTTAAAATGTGAGAACCTTGGCCATTGGTTTAGGTTCTTTCAAGATAATTTAGTTTTCTTCTATGACATGCTAGTTTTGAGGCAGATGGAATTGGCTTCAATAATGAGTCTGTGTTATGGGCAGATTTCTATCTGCTCTATATCTTTCCTCCTGTCTTTAACCACTTCCTTTCTCTACTATCTTATTTTAAAGATTTTAAAAATGAAAATTTTCTTTAATAAGGCTTCATTTACAGTCTTTTGAAGAACCTGGGATAGTTGCACAATTTGTATTTTATTCGCTTGTGTGTAGCATCTTAAGTCAGTAGGCTTACGGAGACGTAAGGATGCCGAAATGTGTATCTGCTCATAGGGGTTGAGTTATGGTGCCAACAATAATAACCAGCAGCCAGCAGCTGAAGTGTTGGAATCAGATACCTTTCACTGACTGCCATCTGGTCAAATACTTCCATAAACCCCATTTCCATGTTTAATTTCTAAACTCTGTAAAGCATCAGTCACGTCCCTATTAATTGCAGAGGAATGGTCAAAGTTTCCTTAGATACAGTATCGAAGAATTTCCTGAAATTAATGTTTTCATTCTTTTTCTGGCTTAGGACCTAATTTCGCACCATTTGAGTTGCTTCATGCTTTTGTGTTGACTTCAATGAGTGCAAAGTCAGGCTGTGGATGAGTGTTAGGACACACTACCTCTTCTCCTCAGCATGATGGCATCATCCTGTTCCAGATTCTTCTCTCCCTGTGAAATCTTGCTATCTTACCCATGAACCACATAGCGTATTTACTTATATTCGGCCCTTTCTGGTACTATTCTGAGAATTATTGTAGGCCACTATACTGTGGGCATCTGTAAGTTGCTTATGGCATAAGCTAGCCTTTGTAGTTGGTGATTAAAGACTAGTTTTAAAGCAGTCTCCTCACTTTTTCCAGTACTAGGAAATTCCTGCTTTGAGCTTGTTGGTTCGTTAAAGCAGGACAGATGTAATCTGCACTGGTGAGCATTTGTACATTGCAGTTTGTGTTCACAGTTGTAACTAGGTGAAATTTGTCAACTGCTGCTTTGGTTGGCAGAAAAAGCCTATGAATGACCTTATGCCTGAGGGGTATCATTTTTCATTTGAACAGTCTTTTTTTGTGTCCCAACTCTGTTTGTGGCTCTCAGATTGTGGGGAATGGAAGCGAACAGCAGCTGCAGAGAGAACTTGAAGACGTGCTGATGGACCCACCCATGGAAGATCAGTCAAGTGACCGGGACCATGGAGGAGAAGTTAGGACTGATGGAGATGGGGAAGAACCTGTTGTCCTCGAATCTTCAGCATCCTCTACGATTAACCCAGTGTCGGTGGCAGGACTCCAGAAACCAGAAATGAGTTTGCCAGTGAAACCATCCCAGGGAGGTTAGAAAAAGAATGGGGAATGCCTGGTGGTATCTTATGAACTAGCTTTATGTTGCTTCTTACTTTCAGCTTTGTGTCTCACCTTAGACTGTGAAGATTTGAGCCCTTTTACACCTATGACAGATGAGGACAGCGTAGTGTTTAGCAAGCTCACCTACTTGGGCTGTGCGTCCGTGAACGCTCCCCGGAGTGAAGTGGAAGCCCTCAGAATGATGTCCATCTTACGAAGCCAGTGCCAGATTTCTTTAGACGTGACTCTGTCAGTGCCTAATGTCTCCGAAGGAACAGTGAGGTATGCAGTGCACTCAGGTGTACTCAGTGACTTTGTGCATTTAGTCTTTTTTCCTTTAGCCAAGGAAGCAAGCTACCAGTTTACCTGGGAGGAGACATGAGCAACTTGAGATTTTGTTTGGTGGAAAAGGTGGTTTTTAAACAGAACTGAGAAAAGTGATACTTTGACTTTGTTTACCTATGCCCAAGGATCAGTATGAAATATGAGGATGATCCAAGGTGTCCCAGCAGCCATAGTGGGAGTGGTTGTTGATGAACATTTGGAAATAGCCTGGAAAGTATTTAGTTTGTAGGGCTGGAAAATGACTGATAGACGAGGCTGAACAGGGATGAAGCTATCTGCTGCTGTGTCTTAGTGTAGCTTTTTGAAGGCTGAGCCCTGAAAACTATGGGGAAATTATTGGTGGAAATGTCTGTTGCATTGTACCTTTTTTTTATGCTGTTCAATTTAAATATAATTATTGTGGTCAAGCTGTGTAGTAAATGGCAGTCAGGAGCTAGTTTCTTTATGATGTATTTCTCCACTAGCTATGAAATTGTCGAGGCTTGCAAGTCAATAGCTGGCTGAAATAATTTTCTAAAGCTGCAAGCTTTGTTTTCTTCCCTCTCTCTCTTTTAACAGACTTTTAGATCCTCAGACAAACACAGAAATAGCAAATTATCCAATCTATAAAATCCTTTTCTGTGTGCGAGGGCATGATGGAACCCCTGAAAGCGATTGCTTTGCTTTCACTGAAAGCCACTACAATGCAGAGCTCTTCAGGATTCATGTCTTCCGATGTGAAATCCAAGAGGCTGTAAGTTGAATCTTTCTGTCAAATGATAATTACATACATGTAAACATTATTACTGAAGTGGAGCTGAAGTATTTCAGGCACTTTAGAAGTAATGTAATTAATTTTTTGTACCCCAAGTTAAGATAATTATAGAAACCTCAGATATGAAATAAGAACACATATTTAATGGTTAAATCTTTTAGAAGAAAGTTAATTAGATGCTAAAGTGGAATTATTTTCGTACAGTTACTTCTCATTCTGTTATTTAGTGAAAATTCAGGCAGGTTTCAACTGTTTCATTCTGTATGTCTGTAGCTTTTTCTGATCTTTCTTTCCTGCCATCCAAACACAGGTGAGCCGAATACTGTACAGCTTTGCCACTGCCTTCCGTCGTTCTGCCAAACAAACGCCGCTCTCAGCCATTGCCACCCCACAGACTCCAGACAGCGATATTTTCACCTTCTCTGTGTCACTGGAAATCAAAGAAGATGATGGGAAAGGTTATTTCAGGTATAGATTCGTCATTCCTGTCTAGCTCTGTCAGTGAAAAATGAGTGAATAGAGAGTGGCGGTCTGAGGTGGTCCCTAAAGTCCCTTTTTTGAAAATTTCCTATTCTAGTTTAAATGAATCCCAGACAGAAGTAAAACAGGGATGGCCCTCTCGACTATTTCGTCTTGGTCACTGAACTGAACCTGGTGCTACCTGCAAAGTGCTTTTTTCTATTTTGTACTTTTCTTTTGTCTTCAAACCCTTTTCTGTGCAATGCGTTTTAAGTTGTGTTCGGCTGACTTGCTGATGAAGCTGAAAACACATCGTTGTGACAGTGCTCTCATGTGCAGAGTTGTGCCTGTTTTCAGCCAAGTTTTCAAAGGTGGTGAGTACTGCAGGAAGCATAAGGGTGCATATTTTTAATAAAATCTCTTGAGAGAAGGCAGGGAAAACTAGATACTCTGAAAAATTCGATTTCTGAAATAACTTTGCTGATCCCAAGAGATAAGGTACTCTCCAGAGAAGTACTTAGCCAAATCTGTTTGTCACAAGACACATTTACTTTTAGTATCTACTACAGGACTATTACTGCTTCATCAGCCGAGAGCTTGATGATCAAGATCTCAGACTTGTTCCCACGTTGCTATTCCAGAACTAAATAAAGGTGTAGCTGTCCATAAAATGTTTTCTGTCTGCAGAGATGTGGCTCTGTGTGCAACCTGGTGTCAGAAAACAACCGTACAATAATGAATTTGTGATCAGCGTCTAGGATTTAATGTAATAGTATTATTTAAAACCCTTTCTTAAATAGTTGTTTACTTACAGTCATAGGAAAGATGTTTGTGTAGAGGCAGAAGGTTCAAATATACAGGAACATAAAGACCACTTTGCATTTTAATGTCAGTCATTAGGTTTGCTTTTGTTCCATGAATGGGATAAATTCAATTCAATCTTTCTTAAATATGTAGAACAGAGAGAATTCTCTATGGAAGTTTGAGAGCAGAATCTAGTAGAACAAATCATATATGCTGGACTTTTTCATCTTTACATGACAGTGCTTTGGTAGTTACTGGAGTTGCATAGTTCAAGCTGAAATCTTCCAGTGCTGCCCAGGAAAGGTAAATTTCCTAAATGACATTGCCTGTGTAGACGTGCTGTTATTTTTATTCTAGTAAAAAGCCAGCTTGCTTTCTTTCCCCCTTGTGATTGCAACTTCAAGTTACATCATGCATTTTAAGAATATGAAGGATAAATCCTTCCTCCTTAACTCATTTCCATGTGATTTCTTAGAGTTGATTTCTGCTAGTTATTGAAAGCAGAAAAGAAGGCAGAATTCAAATTTGTTATCAAAGATCATCAATATTAGTTCTCCTTGGTTTTGCTATGATCTGTTTAATTAAAATACTCACCTGTTCTGCTCTGTAAAGTAGTGTTTCTTTATCAGTATCAAAAAGGCTTTATGAACAAAGGTTGCCTCTGTTTCTGACTGGTTCTGTTTTCTGACCCAGTTCTCAAAACAAAATTAATTTTTCCTCTTTTATTTTCCTGAACCAGGTGTTATTAGCAAATGGTGGTGGAGGGTGAAGGCTTCAGAGCAGCTTTTCACATTGTGTCAGCTGATGCTGTTCTCATGCTAAGTGTGATGGTGGATAAACTAGGTTTCTAAAAAGACTTCTTTTAGTTTATGTTAAAAAGTTGGGATTTTTTTCTGATTAGCCTATATACAGTGCCCTTAGATGTTTTATGCAACCATTTATAGTGTTCTGTAGTGGCTGAAGTGTCTTTATTTCAGTGCAGCGTGTCTGCCAAATACTCGACTTGTTGAGCACATTGGCTCCTAGCCACAGCTTCAGAGATGTTTCTCTTCTCGGATTTACATCCATCTCAAGTTTTACGTATTAAATAAATAAATCCCATTTAATAATCCAGTATTTGTTCAGCACTCCAAAGGACTGCTCGAGTGTTGAAACTGAAAAATGGTTTAGCTCAGGGCCTGAGCCTGAAAGATACTGACAGTTCTTGGGCTTGGATGCAGCAGCAGCCACTGGGGTGCACGGCAGGTGGGAGCACGGCTGCAGCACGTGCTGGTACCCCAGGTGAAGTTCAGTCTTACTGGCTTGGTACCCCAGGTCCATACTCACCTGGAAGCTGAGAGAACATGTTCACATACTCAGTCTCGGATCTCAGTCTTGAATGTACCTGAACCTGTCTTGGCTCATCTGCCTCCGCTTGGCACCTTGGGTCACTGGCCGTGCATTCCTGCCGTGCCGGGGAAATGAGATCTGACTGCAGGTCCTGGCTCTAAGCATGTAACTCCACTGTCCTGGCCCTGGGGATAAAACTCCTGCTGGCAGTTACAGGCAGTCTGCCATTCCCTGGCCTGGATAAGCACCTGCTGTCAGAAAATAAACCCAAATTTTACTGGGGATGTTAAACTACAGGCAATACTCCACAGTCCATTTTGCAACTTCTGGGGGTAACAACACAGTTTGAAAGTCTGAAATAAAATAAGGATTATTTATATATCCAGGGGAAAAGTGAACATGTACTTGACTTAAAAAGAAAGTCAAAACCCAACAGTCTGAATTTGTCCAGTATTTAGTGCCACTGTGCTGCTCAACAGGGAGTATGGGTGCTGAACCTTTAGTGTGTGTGTTAGCATTGAGGGGTGGATTAGGACAGCGCGCGGTCCCCTCTTTTTGCGGCATTGAGAAGAAGGTGCTCTCTAGAGAAAAAATAAGGGAAATAACAGGCTCAAGGTGCACTTTCTTGGCTTGTAGGCTTACCATGTGTCCCAGCAGTCACCTCCCTTGTGAAAGCAAGCAATAGGCAGTTTCTTATAAGTAACTGCTTAACAGGTAATACTTGCATGTTACATGGGGAATCAATATTTAGAAAGTTTCTTGAAATGCTTCTGGACGTCTCAACACTGAGCCACGCAGTATAAAAACATAGTTTTTATTTTGAGAACTAAGTGTTCTTGGTTTTCACTTAATGATGATAAAATAACGTCACCTAATTATGTTGCCATTTCTTTCATGTTACTGGTGGCGGTGTGCAAGGAGGAAAGGTCTTGAGTTTTGTGTAAGAAACTGGTTTCACCAAGTGTCTCATGCTGTTTTTCATACATGCAAGGAATATAGATAAATGACGCTCTGATTTTTTTTTTTTCCCTTTTCTGGTAAATAACAGTGCAGTTCCCAAAGACAAGGACAGACAATGCTTTAAACTCCGCCAAGGAATTGATAAGAAGATCGTGATCTACGTCCAACAGACAACTAATAAAGAACTTGCTATTGAGAGGTAATTTAATCAGTTTTTAAAAAATTCTTTATCTATTTGATGTTTCATGCTCTTTCCTCTGAGGGGTCAGATTAGTAATTTTCTGTGAATACTCCATTTATGTAATTTAACTCCACACCCCTCTCTTGAGTGGGATTGTGCAGAAGAGCAGATTGGTTTGTTCAGCGTGTGTGTGGCAGGAGACACAGTACAGGTGCAGTCAAATCTTGCGCAGATCCGATAGTGGAACCAGTGTTTGCATCTCCTCTAAGTACCCATTTCGTAACCTGTTTTACAAAACATATTGCTTTTATTTTCAGTGGCTGATTTGTTTTAAATGCTGAGGCTAGTCAGTGACTTGAGTTATTTCAATTTGCTTTCCTTTCATCTCTGCTGCAGCTGAGAGCGTTGTTGTACCTTTGAATCTGCCGCAGTCTGGCATTCTAGAATATGGAATGTCTGTGTAGGGAAGGGGAGAGCTCAGACTTCAGATCTTTCCCTGCTTAGAAATAAATTAGCAGGTTTTGACTGCTGACAGAGTTTAGGGCTGCTCATACTACATGAAAGGACACAGCTTCTGCCAGCCTTTGTAGTCTGAAATGAAGTGCAGGACAGTGTGGTAAGCCAGAGGATGAAGTGGAATATACCTGTGTGGGCAAAAAGTCTTTGTGAAACGAAACCATAAAGACAGGTCCTTGCACTTCATCTGGAATTTCCTGATTCTGTATCAAAGGATAAATTCTATGCAAGTATGTCTCAAAAAAAAAAAAAAAGAAGAATGCAGGCCAAGTTGTCCTGTGGGGTAGAGAACCTTTGTTAACAGTGTCTGTTTTACGCAAACAAAGATTATTGAAGTACTTTCCACGCTACTGTAGGGTAGGGTAAAAATCATATTGTAAATACCCTTATGAAATCTTGCTTGACATTTTTAATGTTGGCTTGACATTGTTTTACGTGACACACTTGATACTGCTTTCAAATGTCAAGGTTTGTTGACATTTGTTACTGGATTCATGAGCTGCTTGTGATGTATGACAGTGAGTATTTAGATAAGGAATGTTAACGGTTTGTTTATGAGCAAGTCTGATTTTTGCAGTTTTAATTTTTTGCCTGGCTTTGCAGATGTTTTGGCCTTCTCCTTAGCCGTGGGAAAGATGTTCGGAGTGGTGACATGCACCTTTTAGATTTGGTAAGCATCTTTTATTAACCAAATTCAGTAATAATTTTGATTACAGCTGTGTGTGATCTCAGGGTAGACAGAAAAGATTTAGATGCTTCTGCACACTTGTTGGTGGGGATCGATGCTGTAGCTTATGCTGTTGAAGGTGAGGCTCTGGGCAACTGGGTTGAATCCTGCCTCTGCTGCGGGGTTAGAATATGATGTGATGCTTGGTCAAGGGAGTTGCCCAATTTTACAGTCTTATTTCTGAAATAAGAAACATGAAACCTTATTTTTGGAAGTGCTGAATATTGAAGAGCTGTGCTTCGAACACAAAAAGTTTTACAGCATACTTATCACTGTAGAAAATTGAGGCCTAATTGGCTTCAAATATAACACTGAGAATTAGTGAGTGCTTTATTTTTACGACTCACTTTTCCATTTATAAAAAGATGATAGACATCATCTGACTTCACAAGGGTATTGTGAAAACCAACTTGCTAGTATTTATGAAGTGCACGCTTGTGACAGTAGTGAGTACCCAAAAAGGTCCAATACTGCATGAATAGTTTTGCTTTTTACCAGGGTTTGGATTGCCCGGAAAATAAGGTTGGTGGGAAGACGGACACAATGAACACTAAAGATAAAATATTGACTTGGTTCTTAATAACTGAATAACATGTGCTTTGTATGCGGAATGAAGATGTATCTCAAGATGTTTTAGAGTAAAATTTATTATATAAAGTAGCTACTTAGGATAAAATAAAACTCATCTGGTGTATTAAAACATCATAGCGAAGTAGAAGGTATGTTAACGTGAAACATCTGCTGAGTTTACAAGTTCAGAGTTTGTAAGAGAGTGTTCTGATTTAGCTTGTTTTCTTGTATGAGAGGCAACAAACTACATCCCCTAAGTTCATGATTAAAGCCTTGTATGTTTAAATGCTTTACCACTCAGGCAGGTGT
Organism: Tauraco erythrolophus; assembly: GCF_009769465.1. Lineage (NCBI taxonomy): Eukaryota > Metazoa > Chordata > Aves > Musophagiformes > Musophagidae > Tauraco > Tauraco erythrolophus. The sequence goes on from NC_141486.1 coordinate 10,797,108, forward strand.
CATTCAGAGACTGAATGATGCCAAATGAGGCCAAAATGACTGGATTGCCTTGGATTTTTCCAGAACAACTTAAAAGAAGCTTGAAAAGGTGTTTCTTTGTTTGGTTCGCTTTTTCTAGGTTTTTTTGTTGGGCTTTTTTCTTTTATTTTCTCCAAACAGCACTGTGCCACATGGACTTCAGATGCCTGCCCTCCTCTTGCCAGTGCAGTAGCTGTTTTGTGGGGCTGAGACTGAGTAATATAGAGGTTTCTTGAATTTAAATAAAAATACATAAATTTACCTTGTTTCCAGGAGTCCATGGGTAAAAGTTCTGATGGGAAATCATACGTGATCACTGGGAGCTGGAATCAAAAATCTCCACACTTCCAATTTGTAAATGAAGAAACACCAAAAGGTATGAACTCAGCCAGATTTTATCCCTAGCCAGGGAAAATGACTTACCTAGTGCGCATTGGATCAGTTCTCTTTTCTTTTAAGATGAATCCTGCCAAAAGACTTTCTTCATGGTACTGGGATGTATTCTCAGACAGTAGGATGCCAGATGTAACAGAAAAATCTAAACAAAATAGAAGGCTAGAAGAAAACTCTTGTGTTCAGTAATAGTACCCTATAAGAATAACTGTATCCCAGTAGGAGGCTGTGTAGGTGTGGAGACAGGATGCAGATGCTTTGTGCACCATTAGAGCTGCTTAAGAATCCCATTGAGAGTCACAGTAAATGACTGTTGCAGATTTCTTCTTTGCTTATTTCTGTGGTCAGTTCAGATTTTTCTGAATCCAAGTTTTTAATTAAAAAAGGATTCTTTTACCTATGAAAATGAAACACTCCCAACTGTAATCTGAAAATAGCTGATGAGGCATTGCTCTCTTGAGTCCTGAAACAGATCTGTCATTACCTCTTTTAAGATGTCAGCTGAATTATCACCTTTTCAGTCTGTTGTCATAGTCACATGCCAAAGGTTGGGGAAGTTAATGGGAATTGACTGGACAAAGTCATAAAAGTCAGCTGCTGGGTACAGCTGGGTACAATCTGCTGCTAGATTGAATGCTATCCTACCTAAAGGACACAATTTATCATTTAGTACTGGAAGAGATCTCGTAGGTCAGTGAATCCAGTTGCCTCTTTTTGGAGCATCATACTGTATAGTCAATTTTCTGAATCTCACAGCTGAGATGGTCTTAACTGCTGCCTTTAATATGGTGGTCTTCAGTGTTATCTAAGTAACTTGTAAAACCAAAATGCAATTAGGCTAGATGGTAAGAGATCTGCACTGTGGAGTTAAGTATACAGATCCTTTGTAATATTTAATGAAGATTTTTGATACGTTTCAGTGGGATTTGAAAAGGCAAAATTTTTATTCTCTTTAACAAGATTATTTTCTTGTCTTGAAGACTTTGTTTCCTTACTGTCTAGTAAATAGTGCCTAGTCGTCTTATTTTCCAGTTTTGAAACTTCTAGGTTTTTGAGATGTTAAATAACAGAAGAAATTGAATTATACAAAAAAGTTTATCTGTTCTTTCATGTTACTAGGAAAGAGGTTATGGAATATTTTGTTTGAAATACTTCTTTTAATACTATCACTTTGTTTTTTCTCTCTAGATAAAGTGTTGTTCATGACTACCGCTGTGGATTTGGTGATAACTGAGGTTCAGGAACCTGTTCGATTCATTCTAGAGACGAAAGTCAGAGTTTGCTCACCTAATGAGAGATTGTTCTGGCCCTTCAGCAAGCGTAGCTCCACTGAAAATTTTTTCCTAAAATTGAAACAGGTAACACTTTAATAAATAAATAAATAAAATCCACAGTTGATTTGGGATTTGGGAAGCTTGTTTTTCAAATGTAGCTGTGGTACAGTCCGTTATGTTGTTGCGAGACTCACGAGGTAGGTTTATGATATAATGCTGAATAAATGCAAATAGATTGGAGGTAAAGATGAATTTTGGTTACTGGTGCCTATTGGCAGATCAGAATTTCACTATGGTTGTTTCTCCCTGTGGTTGGTAAAACCTTTACGAACATACTGTGCATGTTTCACCATTTTGCACCTGAATCAAAGAGGTACAAAAAATGCTCTTCAAGTTTAGAAAAGCTATCCTTCACTAGGCTAATTCTTGCTGGCTATATAAAGTTCCCATAAAAAGCTGCCTGTCCTCATTTCAAAGCAAATTTTGATAGTTTCGATGAGGCTGCAAAGTTACATAGAGGCTGATGGGTTTTCCAGCCAACCACAGAAATAAAAGGAACGGAGGATTTATCTGCAAACTGGGGCTATGCTGAGAGTGGTTTGCATAAGGGTATAGTAAGATAAGTATGTGAAATTAAGGGTTAAGAGGAAAAAAAGGCTTTAATATAATCCTGGTGACATGCTGTCTGATATGTCACTAAATTGATTTTTATCATACAAATCCAACATTGTTGGGTTTTTTTTCAGATGAGCCAGCATCAACCTGAAATTAGGAAATTTTTTTTTTTTGTGAAAGTCTGTTTTCCTCCTTGTACATGGTTGGAAGCAGAGATTTCACACATAGCCCAAGTTTCCCCTGGGGAAAAAAAATCCGAGCAACCACAAAAAAAAAATCCCTAGAACTTGTTAAAAACTTTTACTGTTTTTTCCAACTCACATTTTTACCCAATCTACTAAAAAGGAAAAGATTATTTCTGTCCGGGATATTCATAATAACAGTACAAGGCAATAACTTGGTCTCAAAATAAGGCTGGAAAGTTGAAGGTCCAAGTTGCTGAAGAGATGATGTACTTGAAGTAGCTGCCATTCTCCTGCTTTAGAAATTATTGTTGTGAAATTAAAGTCCTGTTTAAAGAAATGGAAATATATAGAAGCAAATAACAATGTGGATGCATGTGCTCTCTGAAGGTTTAATAGTTCTGGATGCAGCCCAAAAAAAGCAAGGTTGGAGTGCTGATTTCTTGATCTTTTCTTTGGGTTTTATTTTGGTTGGTTTTTTTTTTTTTTTGCATTTGTCTTAAGGTGTCAGCAAATAATGGTAGCTTGGTAGTAACAAAGATGAGATTCACTAAGGATTCTTTATTGTGTATGTCCTATTTTTTGTACAAAATATGAATAAACATTTTGAAAACTTTCCTTCAAACTTTTCTTCAAAATTTAAGGCGGAAAAAATTCTTCATGGATGAGATCAGTCTTTTTATTTAGGATATTTTTTAAGTGGAACATGGAGATGTTGAACCATTAAGGCTGTTGGGCTATAAATATTCTACAGCCTCCAAAAGGTGCCATTTGTGTTTGGCAGCATGAAGGAAGCTTATCTTACTGAGCTAATTCTGTATCTTTTGTCTTACCAAATTCACAGGCATTGTGCCTTAGCTTAGCTAATTCTCATTTTTCCACAGGCACTGTCAGGTTGTCCAACTTCCAGTGTTTACTAATGGAAGATTATCAAAATTCATAGTGGAAGCAACAAATATAGAATGTACTGCCTGATAAGCCTGGAAGGGAAACCTGTTTCTATGGAGTCATGATTAGCCTATTAAAAATACAGCTGTGTAGAATTGGCTTATCTTACTTTGGCAGTGTTTCTTTATTTGGAAATGGTGAAAGCAGAGGGATTTTATTTGCTCAGATTACATTTAGTGATTTAGTCATTTTTAGTTTTGATGCATTTCTCTTCATTTTTAATACTCCAAAGGATAAAATTGAGCACTGGGAGCTTAGTGTAGAGTATAATTATAAATCTCATTTCCCTTTTTTCTTCACCTTTCCTTTTTTACTCTGTATTTTTATTCATTTATGAAAAAAAGTTCTAAATCCTTAGACTGCATTAAAATTCTAGAACCACTTCAGAAAGAAAAATCTTCCTTTAAAGGAAAGGAAAGTATCAAAGCTTCGAAAATTATGGAGAAAACAGTCTATGAGAAACGTCATAGACTTTGGGACTCAACAATTTGTGTTCCTGCAGCAATGTATACACAGACACATGACTTGGAAGCATTGCTAAAGACAATTGCCATGGTGGGAAAATAATTATAAACCATTTTTATTAAAACTTTCCTTTTGCCACCATCAGTATCCCCAGAAACTTAAAGAGAGAAATTAGACATAATTTTAAAGATTTTGCTTTTAATTTCCACTAATCTTTAAGTAAAGGGAGGGTTCCTTCATATTAAGGAACCTTCCTCTCAGACCATTTGTTGGATAGATGCATTTACAGCTTTAAAAATCTGTGCATTTGTGTCCAGTCCATTTATGGTGGAAAGGATGAGCTACCTGTGGCTGGCAGGCTCGAGTGATGCTTCTGCTCTGTATGTGACAGATACTCCTGCCTTCTGGGTGCAGCGTTCTGCGGTATTGGGGATGGAAACACTTGCAAGCCTGCATGGTGCTGCAAGGACTGCACATTCCTCACTGTAAAATGGGATGAAAATTGTTTCTCAGCTTTCCTGTTCCAGAAAGAGAAGGGTGAGCCTTCTGAAGTAATCTGGGTATTCGTACAGCTTTGCCTCAGGAAAATGAAACTTCTTGTTTCCTAGATAAAGCAAAAGGACAGAAAGAATAACTCGGACACGTTATATGAAGTTGTGTGCCTAGAAAGTGAATCAGAAAGGGAGAGAAGAAAAACTACAGCAAGCCCCTCTCTTCGTCTGCCCCAGTCCGGGTCACAGGGCTCGATGATTCCCTCTCCTCCAGAGGATGATGAAGAGGAAGGTAAGAAGTGGATTGTGTGCTTTGTATACATTGAAAGAAAGGGCAGTCGGTAAATAACATAGTTATCCAACACGTTGAATCCTTTCCAGTCAGAAGCTGGACTTTTTTTGATGTTTTTTTTTCTTGCTTTAATGCTGTGGCCATTCAGTAACCAGTACCCCCACATTCCTGGACCAGCCTCTCCCTTGTCTGACACTTCTGTGTCTACGCTTTTCTCAGCCCAGGCCTCAGGAGTGATATATTTGGAACAATGTGAAAAGAGTCTGCTAAAGATTTGGGATTATCATGTAGCTTCTGCCCCTCCCTGAGCAGCTGTGAATAGATTTGAGGGTGAAAATGAGAAGCTGATATTATTTGGAAATATAACCAAGCATCATGTTTTAGTGACGAGGCGAGTACAGACATCTGTAATACATAAAACTATACCAGGACCTGCCCAGCTTGAAACTTAATGCATTTTCAAGATCTTTTTTCTGCTTTTTAAAAATTCTCTTAAACCAAAATATGGACTAGTTCTGAGTATATAAACATCTGGCCCTACAGCTCTGAGCTGAAATGTAGATGACTTGAGTTTCTGCTTTTTCACTTTTTCTGCTGGCATTCTAAGTGGCCTTGGGTGAATTGTTTCACTTCTGTGCTTTAATTTCCCTTTTTAGGGAGGGAGAAGGTGAAGGAGAGGAGGGCTGTTTTGAAAATTAACTCCTTTGCAAGTGTTATTCATTAGCAATCTCTAACCACTGCGCTAAATCACCACGGTACTGTTGTCTAGACCAGGAACACACATATATATAGGGAGAGATTTTGTTTACTGGTACAACTTGCAGCATTGCAAGAGTTTGCTGACAACTTGAGGTGTCAATTTAGAAAATCTAGATTTAATGAAAAAGAATGTATTTCCTCAATAATGCACAAACAATATTGACTGTTGTATCAGTGAAATGTAGTTTCTGTATATGCTACTTGCTGTGAGTGTTTAAAAATACCCGGGAGTACAGCAGTATTGGTTTCAAAAAGAGTTACTGTGATTGTGCTCATCCTCCCTCTCCACTGCGTTTTTGAATGCGTTTCATTCAAAAAATCTGTTTAATTTAAGCAAAGGAAGTTATCAAAAAGTACTGGCTTTCAAAGTAAAAGTACAAAACAGGTAAAGTAAAATATCTCCTGGATTTTCATGGATCTGGAACAACATGGCAAGTCTGCAGCTGCTCGGTGGAACCACATTGATTTTATCATCTTTTTTGCTTTTACAGTGTTGTAGCTTTTCATATACAGAAAGATACACTCTTTGAGAATTTTTGTAGTCTTCCAAAAGTTTGGAGTAGAATAGTAGAATTACTTCAGTGGGAAAGGACCTCTGGAGGTCTGTAATCCTACCTCCTGCCCAGTGTGGATCCACCTAGATAGATTGTCCAAGGCCTTATCCTGTTGCATTTTGACCATCTCCAGTAAAGTTTCCACAACCTCTCTGGGCCCTTGTGTCAGTTTGGCCACCCTCGTGGTAAATTTTCTTCCTGATTTTTAACCAGAATTTCATGTGTTGCCGCTGGTCTGCTGTCTCTTGTCACATCACTGCGTGCCTCTGGAAGAGTCTACGTCTGCCTTCTCTGTCCTGAGCGCACGAGCGCGGCATCCACGGATGAGGAGGAGTTCTTGCCACGTGGATACAGTTAGGAGAGCAATGTTTAGATGTGCAGAGGTGGAGTAGTGGCTGTTGGTCTCATAGCATCTCCTCTGTTCTGTTGGCAGACAATGACGAACCACTCTTAAGTGGTTCTGGAGATGTTTCCAAAGAGTGTGCAGAAAAAATTCTTGAGACGTGGGGAGAGCTGCTGTCCAAATGGTAAGTGACAAAATCACATTCTGAAAATTACAATTCTGAATATTCTCAGTCTTGTTTGATGCTTCTGCTTGCAGTTTTTGTTATTTCCAGAAGCCAGCTGAGATGAGATTAGCATGAATTTATTCCTCTTTCATCTCCACAACACCCCTTATTCTGTGACTTTGTTTTTTCTGATTTCTTCAGGGAGTGTTTTAAGTATTTTCACTTTTGAGTGCATGCTTAAATACTGTATAGAAATTAACTTATGCTGTGTTCTCAGGTGATTATCTCTTAAAATGAGTATTTTACTTATCTGTGAGTTTCATTGGGATTTTGTTAAAGAAAAAACTAGATGAAATAGTATAAAGAAAACGCAGCACTTCCTTGGTCTTTATTTCTCATAGATCCCTTCCATTCCTCTTTGTAATTCTGATGTAGTTCACAGCCAGCTTTTCCTGCAGCTGTCATATCTCAGTAACTGGAGCTTAAGAATATGGGAGATTTGTACTTGGATAGCAAAGATGCTTTTCCTCCCGTGTCTAAAGGAAGATGGCTCCAGAGCTTGCCAAGAAGGAAGTACATGAGCTCTTCTGTTTTTTTACTAGAAAATGCCAATTTAGAAGAAGAGCGTTTCTTGACAGTCAAGTTGCTAATGCAACACCTGTCCTCCTTTCATGAAGGATCTTTTGTTCATCTTGGAGTAGCCTGAGCAGTTCTAAGAAAGTGATGCTGATTATTGCACAATTCAAGGGTGGTGTTTTTCGTTTGGTTTTTGTTGTGTGTTTTTTTTTTTTTTTTTCACAAAAGGGGATGACAGGCACAATGTCAGATTGAGCTCAAATATGTTACATTTTGACTCTGGCTTTAGTTGCCTTCTGCTTCCTCATGTTACCGAGGCGCAGGGCACAGCGTGTGCAGCAGATCAAAGATCTGAATAGAATATTAGATCCAAGGAGTAGGACAGCAGAGGTTAGAGTAAGTCATGCACTTTAGATAAGGAAAAGTATTGATGTGACCACTTAGCCAGGATTCTCTTTCATTAATTTTATAATAATTTAGCTTTGTTTTCTGCAACTACTTAGTACTTTCTTGGAGAAGTACTTTTACATCCAGTTTGGTTTTGCACCAATATATTGCACTAATCTGGTAGGAAAGTGGACATCAGAAATGGATGCCTTCCTAAGAAGGAGAAAGAAGGCTGTGGTAAAATGATGTATGATCCTGTTTCCCTCCCTCTCCTAGACTTGTAGAAACATCTTTAACAGATGAGCTCTGTGCATCTGGTGCTGTGAGAAAGTTTCTTTCAACTTGAATTTTTTTTGTAATTCTTCCAAGGGCTCAAGGATAATTAAGCCACCTGACTCCCATTGAAAATGTTTTGGCAGCTCTAAGAGGATATGAAGTGCTTCTGTGCTAGTGCTGGCAACAACTTTAATATGTGTTAAAGGGCTTTCCTTCTTAACTAAAAATGAGTCTTTGGAAGTAATGATCCTTGAGCTTTTAATGTAAGAGGATAGAAAATCATAAAAATCAGAGTGCAGGTAGTTTCATGCTAGTTTTTTAGAATCCTGCAATTAGATTTGTATAGCAATTAAATCTGCATTGGTATTTTGTGCTTTCTAAATAGTATTTGGCTCCCATTTGCTGAGTCACACAATTTTCTCATTTCAAAATAGTTTGGAAGAATCTAGCAGTGTGTGGCTTTTAGTCTACAGCCATAGAGTTGATGGCTGTGTTCACTGGAACGACTATTGTACTTATTCTGATCCATGATTAAGGCAAAGCAGTTTTACAGGCCTTTACAGAGAATTCGAATGTTTCGTACAGAACAAGTATTTTATACAAGTATTTATATATTATAAAGATATAATAAATGCTCTATAATGATATATACGTCTATAGATATGAATGTATATAGATATAAATGTGACTTTTATAAAAATATTATTTTTATTATAGTTGATTTTATTTAGAGAAAGCAAAGTGAAGGAGGATATTACGGTACTAGGTTCTGTGCAGTATAGACTGACTTAAATGTCTGGCATTGCCAGGCTCCAGGTTACTGTGTTGGAACCTTGTAGACTGGAGAAAGGCAACAAGGAGTCCCAGTCTGTAAAATTACCATCCACGTATCTGTTAGACTATTAACAGCCATTATTAAATACCAGTTTATTGTTAAGAAGGTAATGTGGTCGATACGCTGTAAGTTCATGTTTTTTGCCTGGCTTTGTCTATCAGTCCTCTTAATCATTTTACCTAGAAGTTTCTTTTTTAGCAACTGCAGAAAAAGTGTAATTTTTCTGATTTAAGGCCTCTGTCTTTTGGGAATTTTATGTATAAGCCACGAATGGACTGTTCAGCTTTGCTTTCTGAAACTGTGTAAATTACATGTAGGTTTAGTTTTTACAACTTACAATGGTGTAATTTATGAGCTGTCACCAGTCTCACTTGAAAAAACTGTTTAGGTGGGACTAGCTTGCACAGTGGAAGCAGCTTAAATGCATGGATGTAGTTAGATAACCATGTGAGATTTTTTTATAGCTGTTTGCTTGCCTTCTCTCCTTCCCTCACCTGGAATGTTTCCTGCCTGCTTGGGTGTAGGAGGTCTAGAGAGCAGTATATGCTCTGCAAATAATTCCCATTTTGGTGTAGTTCAAGCTTGGAATCTTGCACGGTGTGGTATCTATCCTGCAGTTCTAGTTTTTGCTGGAGTGTTTTGGTTCATTGAGTGTTTTATAACATATGTTTGTATTATATTTAAATTTAATGGGAATCAAGGAAATAGTTTGGAAAGGGCTTCTCCAAATCTGTTTCTTTCATAACTTGAATTTCACTTACTCTGGCAACATACGGACTGTCTTGAAATTCCTGTCACGTTTGATGATACCCATGAGTTGTTGCTCATGTACTCGTTTATTTGCGTGTGGATAAGAGTAACGATGCCTTCACTTGCACCCAGGCACCTCAATCTGAGCGTGAGGCCGAAGACGTTGTCAGCCTTGGTGAGAAGTGGAGTCCCTGAGGCCCTAAGAGGAGAAGTGTGGCAGTTGCTGGCAGGGTGTCATAATAACGATCACCTGGTGGAGAAGTACCGAATTCTCATCACAAAGGTAGGATGCTTTTTTTCATCTTTTTCCCCCCAGGTACAGAGACTTCCAAGTGTGTACCCTCTTGCTTGAAGGTTCATGAGTGTATCTGAATATAGCGTATCAACTAGGGGGCATAATTCAGTCCTCTCTCCAACAAAAAAACCCAAACATGCAGTGTTAGTTGTGGCATTATCTCTACTTAGAGTGCTTTCTTTTTAATACTTCTGTTTCACTCAGATGAGTTCTGAGTTAGTTTGTCAAAAATTAGTATTCTATTAACTGCCTTCATAATTGACAGAGATTCAGGGAGCTCATTTCCTTTACTTGTTTGCCTTTCCTGAAAGCTGAATTTTGTCGTATTGTCTTAACATTTATGTGAAAAATTCAATGCTAGTTGAAATTGCAGCCTTTTTTTTTGATAGAAAAAACAGAACACTTTGGACATTTTTGCACAAGATAGCAGTTTTTTAACTTCTCGTCTTGAATGCTGACCTCAGTAACACAGGAAAAGAAAATAAGAATCATATACACAGACATCATTTGGTATTTCTCAAAGTTCTAGAGTAATAAGTGGGTCACAAAATGAAATGTCACTTCCTTATCCTGAAAAACGATGTGCGAATTTGGATTTGGCCATTATCTGTATAGCTACACAGTATTTTACTGCTTTCATCAAATGTGCAAGTCTAGGAGGACTACATTAGAAATTATTAATGATGCAACTTTAGTACAAATATAACAGAAATTAATTATTCACCAGTTAAAAAAGCAAAACAACTGAATCAGCCTTTGTATATCTGTGTTCTGATGGTACAGATTCGCAAGGAGCGATTAAAGACCTTATTCTGAGGGCAAGAAGGCTTCTGAAATTAAACTCGGTTTCTGTTGGAATCATGCAGGAAGGATCCTACGTGATTAGAATGAATCATGTTAGATTAGCTAAAAGTGTTCTGCCATAAGTACTTTCACACTCATATTGAAACTTGGATCTGAATTCCTTAATATTGGTACATGCATTGTAGAGCTATAACTTGGATTTTATGGTGAATAAATCATACAAATAACGTGGAGGCTGAGTGCTCTGGCAAGGAGTTTATCACAGCTACTCCTGTTGTGTTACTTTAATTGCCTAGTGAGTAGCTGACATCATCACTTGTTTCTCTGTTTCAGTGTTTTGGTAACAGAATGGAAAAGATGATCTCTTTGTGGCACAGTTGGTGACATGTACTGCTACTATCTTTGTGAGCTAGGAAGGAATAGTGTTAACATTTAATTTTAAATCTGTGAAACTTTTCCACTCATTTACAGTTGGCAGAGACAAAGGAAATAACCTGGATGTAATGTGTTGGAAGCCTCTCTAGAGTCCAAGGAAAAGGGAGAGTAGGCTGATCCAGCACTGTGTTCTGCAGCAAAAGGACTGGCTATATGTGCAGTGGTCATTCAGCGTGGAAGCTGATTAAGGAATTAAACAGTGGAAGAGAATGAGTACTGAATGACCGTTTTCATGCTCTGCAGTAATGGTATGAGGTCTGTAGTATGCTACTGGCATGTTATAATAACCTGCTCAAGCAAACGAAAACGAAGTCTCCTTTAATCTGAAGTGCCATATTAGACCATTGTCGAGGCCGTTTGCCTTATTGTAACTTAAATGTAAATTGTGTGAAAATAGGCCATAGCTGTTTCTGTGGAATGGACATAGATGGGTGCTTTGAGAGCAGAAGTGTCTGGTTGGTTCCCAGTGGAACTGGGATTTCTTCAATCTGCAGGCAGCGGAAGGTTTCCAAAAAAGTTCTTGGTGGCTGTGTGGAAGTCTGAAAAATGCGAATAGGCAAAGAAGAGAAAATTGTTTGGGAGGCTGATGGGAACTGAATTCAAGAAGGAATGATCAAGGAAGATGATGTTTGCAGACCCCTCGTGTATAGTATATGGTGACAGTGTAACAATGCTGGATTGCGCTTTGGCTTTCATTTTTATTTTCATGCCTTTCATAGATTATTTGACAATTTTGTGGTCCTACTGTGACTAATTCTTACTGATCTGAAAATAGCAGCTCAGTTACTATCAATATGCAGCAGTGCACTGGAGTAAACATGTCTGGGGAAAAAAAAGAATTTGTTAATTATGTGAAGGCAAGGGTCTCATAATATGTTGCTTTACTGTCTTCGTAAGGCTTTGTCATGTTTTGCATGTCATTAATACAAGTTCTTCTCTGGCAAACGTGCAGTTATTTGCATTACTATGCCTTGAAAATGGTTTATCAGAGAATAACTGCTGTGGCATAGTGCGGAAGTACAAGGAGTCGATGTAAAACCTTTGCTCTGCAGTGCAAGTAGGAGATGCAGTAAGCCTGTTTGAGTACTCCTAATCCAGTGCCCCTTCTCTCTTAGTGTTGACCTCTATTTCTGTAGCTGCATTTGATTTCTGTCAGGCTTCTCATGACCCCATGCGGCAGCACGCTCCCAAATTAATAAGGATCTATGTTGACAGCTGCTTCAAAAGCTTCTGGCCTCTTTGAGGGATTTTTTTTTTCCCCTTGTGCACAGGGTGTGGGATGCAGACACCCCAGTGTTTCTTCTGGTGTTTGCTTTCCTGTGTGGTTCTGGCCCCTGGTGCTTGGCAAATCTGTGTTTTTCGCTTTCTTCTGCAAATTGACTGCTGCCAGGATAGTTTCTTATTTGCAGTTGATGTGTGGCTACTGAATGATTGAAAAGGAAATGTCTTCTGTTGTGTTCTCCCACTGAAGACTGTGCCTAGGTCTGTCCTTGAATATGACCTGTGCATTAAAAATGGCATTGAAACCGTGCTCAAGGTGTGCACGTTGCATTCTAGTCATCACCACAGTATTTATTAATTATTTCCTCCTTATTTTTTTGACAAACATTAGCTGGGTTTTTGTACTCTGTGCTTTTGTTATTGTGGTAGTGTCTTAAGTTTCACCATTGTGGTGCTTCCGCAAATTACTTTTGCGAATTTGCACGCCATCTGTGTGCAATAATAAAGCTTTTAGCAACTCCAGATTGCCGTGCTCGTGGTGGGGAGCGTGGATGAAAGCCAGCCCAATGAATTAAGGTCATGTCCCTACTGGGGACAGAAAGCAAACTCTAGGTAAAACGATCTAGACAATCCCTTTGAGAGGCATCTGTTCCTGGTAGGACTTTGGCAGTCGTGGTTAGGGCTGTTAATCTTCAGGCTTCCAGCCACTGAAAGGTAGGAGGAGAGACATGGGGACTTGCTCCAGGCCTTAATGGACACCTGCAGGAAAAATACTTCATGTTTTTGACAGTCATAGGTGGATGAACAGTATTGTTGAGTAGAAAACTTGTAAAGCTAGCCACACAGGTTAAAAAAAAAAAAAAATAAAAATCATGATACAAAGCAAAAATAGCCACTAGTCACTTTTCAGACAAGGTTTTTGAAAAGCATTAATACAGCTACTGAATCTCTCAGATTAGTGGCAGTCTCTCAGTGGAGAAGTACTTCATGATACCAAAATTTTAAGACCCTGACATTTACAATATTGAGGAGAAAATAAAAGCTTTCATATATAGGTCTGTGTGGGAGGAAATAATGTTGAAAGGAAAAAAAACATGAACTGTTGTACCAGATAAATACACTATATTAAGAAAATTACAACGTGAGAGGGACATCTTGTGGCACAAATTAAAAAATTTAAAAAAATCCAGTGGCAGGAGGAGTATCCTGGGATGTGACCTTGGGGGTCACCATTTCTGGTAGAAATTCTAGGCCTGGTAAGAGATTAATTTATTCCAGTTTTTCTTACAGCATGACTCTTGCTACCCACTTTCTCATCTTCCCACTTTTTTTGTCTCCCTAAGCAGAGAATTAGAGTGCACAGAAGTTCTACCAAACACACTCCTCACTCTTGGTGCAAACGATACTAGTTTTTAATGAACTAATAGATTAAAATGTCACTACTATTATTTGACCGGGTGTGTTGCTTCATCAGTGGCATAAAATGTAACTACTTTAGCTGTGGGTGGCTACTATTTATTTTCCACTTGTATCACAATCAGATTTCCATATGTTCATATAAATTAAGAAGAATACATTTAATTTTCAGGAGTACAAAGGGCTACGATTGTGTACCATCAACTGAAATGAAACCTAACATCCATCAGTGAATCACGGTGTAAGAAGTATGACATCTTGCTGTCAGTGTGCCTGAACCTCTAGATCCCTGTTTGATTAGTTTTGATCACGTGCTGATAAAAGTTTAATTATCTTTTACAAGCAGTAGTTTTCCCAAGAGCTCTCGTCGTAACTTGGAAGGATTTATTGAATAACTTTTAATAGTCTGAGATGGGGCTGCGTCGTGTCACTGTATAGAGTGGGAGAAGTCTCTACAACACAACAGTATTTTCCATCTCTCTGGACCTCAGCCACTTGAAGTCTTCTAGAAATGGTTCTTCTCGGTGGGCTGGTTGTGCACTTGAGCAGAGAGCTGGGGTAGCAGGTAGGTGTATCTCCAGCCCAGTTACCTTCCTGTTGCAATTTACACCCTTTGTTGGCCACGTCGGTCTGGCCTCTGGTGCAGGGGAGCTTGGGAGAGTTAACTTGAGACATTGCTGGTTTGGGCTCGGGTGTGTTAAGCAAGCAGGAGTAAACTGGCATGAACCATGGTTACTCCTCTCAGCTTTGGAGAAACAATAGAGTGTCAGTGAAAAGAAAAAACAGATCTCTCTCCCCTCCAGAGGTACCTGTCAGCTGCACAGGAGTAAAGCTTGTGCTCCTAACAAAAATGTATAAACATTGAGGAGTTTGTGATTTGGTGCTGCATCATTGTTTTGAAATTTCAGCAACCAGATGTTGTTATGGTCAGTCTCCTGATTTCCAATACTACCTTCTTTTTATATGCCTGAGATATATTTAAAGTTCAGTGTATGTTGTTTTCTTAAGGATGTTTATAATGTGTCTGTTCATGTGTAAGAATCCAGAAATACTATTTGAATCAATTGGTATGTAAATCATTCTCTGCTTTGGAAAGATAGGAGATCATTTCTCCAGCAGTAATTCAATCATAGCTTGTTTTTTGTTTAACCACAATACTCTTGCCTAAATTTAATTCAAAGTTTATGTTTCCTAGCTACAGTTCTAGTACTTCATTGCCATGAGTAGAAACACTATAAAATATAACAAAAATGAAGGACAATAGTAAAGAGATCTTTTGAGGGGGAAAGATAGGGCAGAAAAAATATTTTTTTGTTTTCAGGCTTTTGCACAAGACTAACTTAAAATCTGCCAAGTCATGCTGTTGTCCAGCACAGATTTTTGACCAATACCAGTGTATCGTAAAATGTTTTTTTCTACTTACAGGTCAGCTAAAATCCCGAGCGTTGCAGTGATTGCTTTGAGATCTGTCCCTTTGGCTACAATTCATTTTCCATTATTAGGTGTCCCACAGAATAACAAACATTTGGCTTAGGTTAACCAAAACCTTGGGTTTGTTGGTACCAGTTGAATTCAGTGTGTGGATTTACGATCATACGGATGCCAGTTGCACGCTTTCGTTTTTGACAAGAGGACTTTATTTGCTGAAGAACCTCACTCCAGTCTCTTACTGGTTTGATCAGTTCGAAGACCAATTCCCGTAGCGATGGGCCTGTCCTGAGCCGTGGCAGTTTAGCAGTGTGGTATCCAGGTCAGAGAAGGAGCTTCCACATGCCATGGGAACGTGTTTTCCAGCATGTCAGGTTAGTAAAACACTCTTGGCAAACAACGAGATACAAGTATGCTGTTATGGCGTCTGCGCCTTGTGTGCATCGGAGAGGTTTTTCTGGTCAAAGACGTGTGGTGGGATTAGCTTATGGTGTGAATACAAGTTTAAGTGCTGTGTTGTGACTCTCTTGCGTGTTTGCTCTCTGGGATGCCGTTGGGTTTTCTAGTTTGCATGGTTTGGTGGAGGTTGTTTAGGGGACTGCCAGGGACAGCGATGCCTTTGGGCTTTGTGCATACGTGTGCAGGAGGTGCTTCCCTACCTGCAGCAACATCTGCATCGCTGGTGGGACACAGTTCTCGGCTTTGCCCGTGGTTTCAAGCGTCTCCAAAGCAACACAAACTAACCTGGGAAAGACACGTTTATTCCAGAGTATTTCCTCAAAAGGTCTCGGATGGAAAAGCCGTAAATTACGACTAAACGTTTGAATTCACGTCCTTGCTTTGGGCGGTTGTCATTTGCCGTGCAGAGAGGAGGAGCAGGGGTGTGCGGTGGGTGTCTGTCTGTCTGTCGGACCCGCGGTGGGTGTGTCTGTCTGCAGGACCGGGCTGTGCGGGCGAGGAGCCGCTGTCTCCCTGGCCGGGGCGCAGCGCGGGCACCCGCCGGTTCTCCCGGAGGCTGCGGGGTCGCGCCGGGTGAGGCACCCACCGCCGTCGGTCCCTCGAGAAACGGGTTTTGCGTGGAAACCCGCATTTCCGAGGCTGCGGCGCGGCGGGCAGGGGCTGCCGGGCTACCCTTCCCCACGCCCGGCGGCCCGGGGCCGGGCCCGGCGCCGGGGCGGGCCGAGGGAGCGGCCGGGGGGCTGCGGCCCCGCTCCCCGCCGGGTCCCCGCCGGCGCCGCGCCCTCCTCCGCGCTCCTGCCCGCCTCCCTCCCCTTCCTCCCCGCCGTCCCCTCCCCCCGGCTCCGCATCGCCGCGGCCGGAGCACACGCCGCCCGGCCGAGGATGCTCCCGGGCTTTTGTTCCCCTGCGGCAGGTAGGGGCCGGGGCGGCGGGGCCGGGGCTGCGCCCCGGGCCGGGCGGGGGGCGGCCGGGCGGCGGCGGGGGCCGGAGCGGCGCGGTCCGGGAGAGGCGGCGAACAAAAGCGTCGTGCAAAATGGAGCCAGGAGAGAAGGGCTGGACCCCCTTCCCCGCCGCGCATCCCTCCGCCCGGATGGCCGGCGGCAGGAATTTCGGGGAGGCTGCCTCGGCCGGAAAGCCTCCCCGCGCTGCCCCCCCTCCGGCCGGAGCCCGGCGCCCCGGGCCCAGGGCGCGGGGAAGGGACGGGGAGCAGGAGGCGCGGCGGGAGCCGGGCAGGGAGCGGGGGCAGGCGGCGGCGGGGAAGCGCCGTAGCAGGGCGTGGGGAAGGCGGGGTGGTGATGGAGGTGGCGGGGAGCGCGGGGGGCAGAGGCGGTTCTGTAAAACACTTTCCCCTTCTCTTCTGTCAGCCGTTGGGAGGACGCTCGTCCTGACTCGGTGAAGGTTCCTTCTCCCTCTTCCCCCAACCCCTCATCCCTCCTCGGCGAGGCAGCCCACCCCGAAGGGCTTTAAAATCAGCCCTCTGCCGTGTGCGTGTGCCAAGTTGCTGACATGACCGCTGCTGCGTCCCGGTGCAGCGGTAGCGGCGGCGAGCCGGATTTAAAGGGGAATTGTGCTGCAGACAATGCACAGCAGCAGCATCTGGAGCAGCCCTGGGGACCGGAGCTCCGGTTTTGACATTGCTGCACACACGGCACCAGCCGCAATGACAGCAGCTGCCTGGAGTGGCTGCAGGCAGCGGGCAGGAGCATGAAGTAGAGAGATCACTGCAGTGCTCAAGATGAACTCCTCCTTGGTTGGCAACCAGAGTGGCCGGCCGTTCTGTCTCCTAGCCATCAGCTATTTGGAGACCATCAATTTTTGCCTACTGGAAGTGGTTATTATTGTGTTCCTCATGGTGCTGATTATTTCGGGCAACATTATTGTGATATTTGTCTTTCACTGTGCACCTCTGCTGAACCACCACACCACCAGCTACTTCATCCAGACTATGGCGTATGCTGACCTCCTGGTGGGTGTGAGCTGTCTGGTGCCTTCTTTGTCTCTGCTGCACTACCCTATTGTTTTAAGCGAGTCCTTGGTTTGCCAAATCTTTGGTTATGTGGTGTCGGTGCTGAAGAGCGTCTCCATGGCCTCTTTGGCGTGCATTAGTATTGACAGATACATTGCCATCACAAAGCCGCTGACCTACAACACGCTGGTTACCCCGTGGAGACTTCGAATCTGCATACTGGTCATTTGGCTGTACTCCTGCCTGGTCTTCTTACCCTCCTTTCACTGGGGAAAGCCTGGATATCACGGGGATGTGTTTCAGTGGTGTGCCAATTCCTGGAACACCGATCCCTATTTTACCCTCTTCATTGTGGTGATGCTCTATGCCCCGGCTGCTTTCATCGTCTGCTTCACTTACTTCAACATCTTCCGCATCTGCCAGCAGCACACCAAGGAGATCAACGAGAGGCGAGTGCGCTTCAGCTCTCAGGATGGGGAGGCTGGGGAGGCACAGCCCTGCCCGGACAAGCGCTACGCCATGGTTCTTTTCCGCATCACCAGTGTCTTCTACATCCTCTGGTTGCCCTACATAATCTATTTTCTGCTGGAGAGCTCCAATGTCTATAGTAACCGCGTTGCGTCCTTCTTGACCACTTGGCTTGCCATTAGCAACAGTTTCTGCAACTGTGTCATTTACAGTCTCTCCAACAGTGTCTTTCAGAAGGGGCTTAAGCGTCTCTCGGGGGCTATTTGTGCCTCCTGTGCTAGACAGAGGGTAGCTAAGGACTCCTCTACCTCTAGGAGCAAAAGATCTTCCAATGGATGTCATGTCTAAGACGCCTATCAGCTGGACTGGGAAGTGCAGGGACAATTCTGTAAATTGCAAAATAAATTAAATACGATTTTAAGATGTCCAGATTTGCAAAAAGGTTTCTGAGAAATGCTGCTGACCTAGAAGAATCAGGAGCACATATCATTGTGATTTCACTTAAAAAAAATTATTGCTGTGGAGGAGGCTGTGGAGTTTCACCTCCGTGTTCATTTTTAAGAATAAAGCTGTATCTTGACACTTACCTCTCCAGCTGGTGTGACTGAATGGAGTGGGTGTCTGAGAGCTTCGGCAAAATGTAGTCTTTCTTACAGCTTTACTAGGTTCTTTCGAGATTCGTGCTTCACATGTAAATGATAGATCCGAAGTGGAAATGTCACAGTATATGGTATATTACAGGGATTTTTTAATATATGCCAAAGTATATTGACACAATGTTCCAGCATCGTAACAGAAGGGGCCAAACAATTTGTTTTTCAGTGCTACCTAGACAGGACTTCTAGAACAGTGGTGAACAATGTGAAGGTTTTAGTGTGAACTTCGAGTCTTACTGAGCCATGAGAGCAGCGATGTGATCTGAAGAGCCGTACACTTAGGACTGGGCTGGCTCCCGTGCCCCGTGTCTCCGGTAGGCTGCGTGTGTGCGATCGGAGCACGGCATCTGCATTTTCCTGTTTGTGGTGAAGTAGGAAGAAATCGGATCAGACCAAATTTAGCAGTTAAATAAAATGTGTTTTCATAAGCTAAGAGAAAATACATGTCACTTTACGATACCAGAGTTATGGCAGCCACTCGAGGATGATGCCAACATGTGAAAATTATTCTCAAAACAGTGGAGAAATGCCACGGTTTTGTATGTGGAAATTTTCTCAAGAACAACTTTAAAAATAACTTGTCCCTTTTTTTTTTTTTTAATCTAAATTCTTCTGATATTTTACATACTAGAACTTAAGGGGAAAGGAAAGAAAACAATTGTCTTCTAAACAGCTAAGGGAACTATGTTGTAAATTTAACTGTAGTATTTGAGTTATTCATAAGTGCACAGAGCTAAATGAGAGACATTTTTCTTTAGCCTTCATGGGATTAAAGATGGTTTGAATATAGCAGGAGCTAAATCCCGTTGGCAAACGTGTATCAAACTGGTCAAACAAAGTCAGTATCTGAGAAACAAAATCTCATTGACCAAAGCTTTTTCAAGGTAGCTTGTTTTTGAGCACCGTAGTCCTGTTAAGAAGGCAGTAGGGCCCTCAAATTGAGTAGTTTTCCTAGAGAATATCCTTGTCTTTTTACTGATGCCATATTGGAAAATGAAGGTGAACCGTGTATTCCTGTAATAATGGATTGCA
Organism: Tauraco erythrolophus; assembly: GCF_009769465.1. Lineage (NCBI taxonomy): Eukaryota > Metazoa > Chordata > Aves > Musophagiformes > Musophagidae > Tauraco > Tauraco erythrolophus. The sequence continues at coordinate 10,816,612 of NC_141486.1, forward strand.
GCCTGCATTGTCTTTTCTCACACCATATCCCCCCGCCTCGCCCCTGGTCTGGGAGCAGGTTATGTTCCCAGTTCCCTCCCTTCCTTCCTTCTGCTTCGAGTCGTGCGTTGGGCTGCGGTGAGCCCGGGGAATGCCGCGAGCTCGTGTGTCATGGCTGATGTGCACTGTTGCAGTGGGAATGAAAAGATATTAGGGAAAAGTGATTTGATTTTTTTTTAGAATTGGGGTAATTCTCTTGGCCAAAGGGAAGGCTGTATTTTTGTTAAATGGTTTCAGGTCTACTGGTGTTATAGATCAAGATCATCCTCTTTTTAGTATTCTCCCCTGTCCCTCCTGCAAGCATCCGCGTACCCTCCTCTCTGGTCTGCTGTGAGCCTCTTGTCTTTGTGCTTTGCCTCGGAGGGTGACAGTTTGTGTCTCTGTCCTGTCACATGCAGTGGTTGCTGCAGACCATCCTGCTCGCTGCCCATCCACGTTTGCCCCAGTTCAGTCTTGTGAGGCCACCAGTGAGGAAGCAGGGAAGGAAAGAGAGAGCAGCAGGTTGATGCCTCCTGGCACTCGTTGCTGATGGACACGAGTTCCTCTTACAGATGTGTGTGTGTGTGTGTGTGTACCTGTTCCTGGGGAGGATGGGCCAGAACCCCCTACCATCGCTGCCTAGTTTTGGTTTGAGAGTCCTGTTACGAGGCGCGTTTAAGTCATACCTTGATCTGCTTTCGGCGTATTTCATCCGTAGTCCAAATCTCCCAAGATAAACTTCCTCCTTAGTTCATCTGAAACGTGAAGAACAAAGGTTGTCTAAACCCTGATGCCTTCACCACGACGTTTCGTGTTATCTTTTGCAATAAGACGTGGCTGGAGCCGGGGCTTGTGCTGTTATCCTGCACAGACACGGCAGAGGGGACTCGTTCTGCAGAGCTCTGGCAGCCTGAATTTTGGTTAGAGATGCAGACAGCCGTGGGGGAGCGGAGTGTAAGGGTGTAGTGAGTCACTTGTAAATGGTATAATAAGCTCACAGCACATCAGCTGGCTAATTGTTCTCAAGTGTTTTGTAGGTATTATGGCAAAGGTGGGCTTTGGGGAACAATTTAAGGGCTTTAGTCACTAATATCAAAGCGCGTGTGTGTGGTATTTTTGGAACAGCCTCTCAGGTAGACTCCCAATAGCTTTTCTCTGATTCTTCACCTTATCTGACATTTCCAAGTCTTTGGAGTGATGCAATCTATCATTGAAATAGCATTTGATTAAATTTAATAGAAGAAAAGGATCTGCTAGGACCTAAACCCCTGAAAGTGGCAGTTTTAGGTTTAAGTAGAAGCTGGAAAGCAAAGGTTGTTGCCTTTTTGTTTTTTTCATGGCATGAATAAAGGTTTAAATAGAAGCATTGTATGCTAGGTTTTCAGAATATGGAAAATTTTTAAAAGTGGCATAGAGATTTAACTCGAGATGAAGCAGTTGCTACTTCAGCCCTAAGCCTAGAATTGTACATGAAGTGTAGTGGCTGTTACAGATGCAGATGCACGCTTGCAGCTGTCGTTGCTTTGCAGCTAAGGTTCAGTTACGACATTCCTAACAGCCAGGCTTTTGTTCAGTTGCCTTACTCATCTCAAAGTCTTCATCAGCTCAGATGATTTCCGTGAGAGGTGAAAATCAGAATCTGGAAGTCTCCAAGAGATGAGGACGGAGAGGAGTTGCAGCCAGTGGATACATTCAAGTTTCATCCGGTGTTTTTACGGACACTTTTAAAAAACGTTGCCTCAGTAGCTTAGTTTTAGTATCAAATATTTCTGGGTTTGTCTGTGTTAATTTATTGATTTATTTTTTTAATTTAAATTACTTTTTTTCTCTAAGTTAATTTAATGTTGATCTAGATTTGTACGTGACTAGATGTTTTAAATATTTCTAACATTTGAGTCTGTTGTCTTCAGTGAAATTGCATGGGGGTGAATCTTGTTCACTGTGCCAACTGTGGAAGGAATAATTTTGAAATATATTACCTTGTTTGCTCAGCAGTCCTTTTAACATCCTTTGTCATGTAGTTAACATGAGGCACGGTAGTCCTTTTCATCGCAATCTGTGCTGTGAAATTGTTATGCAGCAAACTTTCCAGTTGGATCACTTTCATCGTTGTACATATGAAACTAATCCTTTCTTGGCTATATTTGTACCCGAGTGTGCCTGGTGCTTTAGAAATTGGTATCAAGAGCATTACCCAGATGAATGCCACACTGAGGAGAATACAGAAATCAAACTACACCTTCATAAAAATTATGTGTTGTGATAAGATGAAAAGAACTAATTTGGAAGTTCCATCTCAGACTATAATTTTATTTTTTTTTTTAATTAAGGTTACCTGCCTCTCTTTTCAGTTAAGCTGCTAGAAGGTTCAATTTGCAGGATGCAATTCAGTGGCATTTTTTCAGTACCGTGGGAAGGATTTCTATACGCACAACTTCTCAGAAGGTGATAATTTGCTTCATCTAGAACTCTTGATTTTTTTTTTTTTGAAGGTTTACTGGAAGTTTAGGTTGTGATTATATTGTCATTTTCCAAATAGACTGGGAGAAAATCTGTGAAATACTATTTTTTTATAATCTCCAATCAAGTGAGACTATTTTTTAAATCAATAGGTATCTTTTGTGTGGAACAACTTTTGCTGTTATCAACTGTTAACTTTTTTAAATTAAATGTTACTAGTTTCTTGTCTTTGATTTCTCTTAGGGGTTTTGTACTTGTTTTTAAGCTTCTTATCACTCAGAAATTTGTTTCTACTAGTTGAGATTCTGACATGGTTCAGTGTCAGAGTGCTAAGGGGCAATCTTGAATATTTGTCACAAATCCGTGACAAGAAGAGAGTGGTACAAAGTACCGAGGCACAGAGAATCTCTAGAGTAGCACGAGGTTGCACAGAGTCTTTCTTACAGCAAACTTGAATGAGAATTTCCAAATTTCAGTCTCGTGCTGCATTTCTATGGCATTGTTCCTTTCCCGCTCATGTAAAGATTTTTACCTGAAAGAATTCCTAAATTTCAGCAGTTTGTTCTGAAAAAGGCACTTCCAAGGCCTGTATGTGATGTGAGATTGAGACATTCAGTATGCAAATTTAATAAGCATTTTTTTTGATATTTATTGTGGTATTACCAACTGCTGTGATGATAACAGATGTGCTGAACCTTCATGAGTCAGGAAGTCTGAAACGTTTTGGTCTGGTCATAACTCCACATCAGGGTTTGAAGTTGACAGAACTACTCCTAATTCAGGTCAGTGCTTTAAAAAACGTATTTCTTAGGAACTAATATCTGAGCACAGGAGTCTGCCTTTGGACATTACAAACAAAAGGCCCATTTAAAATTTTTCCAATTACTTGATTTATGTATTGTAGGTAATTCTAATTAGAGGAGGTGGAGGTTTTGGAGGGCTTTTGTTGTTGTTTTAACACATTTTTGATTCTGGGTCCTTGAAGCACCTGCTAAAACATTTGCCTGACCTGGCCCTTATTTTGTTGTTTAGTGTAGAAACCTTTTTTCTTCACTTCTACGACTTTGCAGAATGCGACTCCTTTCCCTGATGTCATTCCAGATCAGCTTGGGTTTTACCTGACCACCAGCACTGTCTGGAGTGGGCAAAGCACGTGTTTGTAACCGATGTTCTGCTGTGACCCAAGAGGCATAAAGGCCTCCGTGGTTTTAATTCTTAAATGAGGGAAGAGTAACTGTCCTCCTTTATGCAGCTTATAGGAATGGACACCTTGCAAACTCCGGGGTTGTTCTGCTGAGGCTTCCAGGAGGGGAGAGGCTGGGAATGCCCCAGCCGAGTCCGTTTATTCTGCTGGCGAAGCTCTGCTTCCTCCTTGCCATCTCGGCCTGCCTGTGTCTTTTCAGTCCATTTTCTGCTCTTTTCTTTCCGTTCCTATTGCTGAAATTCAGAGCTCTGGAGAGCACGGTTGACATAGGGCTTTCCGTATATTTCATTATCTTCTTTACACGATGAGTATTGTTGGTTGGTTGTGGCTGTGGTCTCAGGTCAGTCGGGTATATTAAATCTATTACTCACTTTGGAGTCCCTTAGACTCTGTAATTGTGTGGGCTTGAAATGCATTTGGCTGAGGTCAGGGTAGACCTTGGGATAAGTCGCAGCTGATCAGACCGCTGGGCCATCAGGTTTTACAGACTGTCTCCATCAAAGTAAACAGCCCTCCTTTAGGATGATGGGAGAATCCCCCATCCTGAAAACAACCCATTTTGCACCAGGAAAGAAGCGTTCTCCTGACTTGCAGAGGCTGCCTTATTGCCTGTGCATTGCAAAGGTACCACTTGGAAAGACATTTTCTGCAGATAAGCAAAAGCAGACAATTTAATACTAAAATTACGTATGTAAAATGTTTTTGGAAGAGGAGAGCTCTTCAAAATTAAAATTTCTATGTGTAAAACCAGATACAGATGTATTTAGAGAAAGAAACTGAAAGTTGTGGCCGGTGGAAACAAACAAAGGAAATGTGCCCGGCAGGTGTGCCTGTGCTGATGGTGGGAGGCAAGCTGCAGTTCTGTCAAAACAACGGAGTATTTAATTTGGGTCATATCCTTTACAATGCATCTTTTAAAAGATGGAGTTTAACCTTGTTGCTTTTGCCTTGCTGGACTTCAAAAGCAGCTTGTCTGAGCCTCGGGGCTCCCGCAGCGAGCGGATTCCTCCAGCCCCTCCGTTCCCGTTCAGGTAAAACGGAGTAATACCAGTCTGTGTCGTGGTTGACCATCTGAGGTGTTCTTAGTCAGCTTTTCAGGTGTTTTTTTCTGTGACACGAGGTTTTCTAGACAGGCAAAACGTTTTGCTTATGCAGGCAGCTTTGCTGATGGTTCTCCAGTCCATACTCACTTCTGTCACATTCCAGTTTTTATTCCCATTGCAGAGTTTAAAACAAGCCACAGTCAGCGTCTGCTCTACATGCATTTAGTGGTGGTTGCAAAGGGAAGCGTTTGTGGATAACACCCATATCATATTTGCATCTCTTGAGCTTTAGCACTTCATGAAAATGTTAATGTAAGTAACCTTCCTGTATCCTGATCCAGGTCGTTTATTTACAGCCTCTGGCGTACTTCAGAAATCTGTCCCGTCAAAACTGGTCCTCTAGCTAGAGAATTTGTGCTACTTCAGTTGAGAAACAGAAGTTGTTAAAGTCATCCTTGTTTTGTCTGGAAGATGTTGGGGGGAGTGTGGCGATGGCTGAGCTGATGGGAGGAGATGCAGCTCCGCTCCGGGGGTACCAGGTCCCCGCGGGACCATTACCTCTGCGCAGGCTGGTGACCAGTAACTTGGTTTGCTGAGAAGTTTTTAGAAATGCTGAGCGGGTGCACATTGCATTAGGTTAGATTTGGAATGGGGGTTCAGACAGACAAAACGCGCTGGAGTTAGATGGCTGCTTGCGTGGAGCAGTGCTGCACCTGCACGAGGGTCCCGGGGGTGGCTGGCGAGAGGGACCGGAGCGTCACCGTTTTGCTCCAACTTCTTTCTTTTTAGGAATTTGTAAGGTGTGGACAGCAGTTTTGTAATTCAAAGCTTTGGCTTCTCTCTCCTGGTCATTTCTGGAGATCCTTTAATTAACAAGCTAAACAGATTCAAGTAACTCCTTGTAAAGATGAACTCAAATCTTGCTGTGCGTATGTGAGTCGTTCTTAAATGTTACCAAGATCACGTGGTACAAGCAATCAGATGCTTAATAAACCAAGTCATTACTTTTATGGTAAATTGAAAAAAGTTCTTCTGGGATTTCAACTGTAAATGAATCCTTGAAAATCAATAATTAGATTAGTAAAGGATGACATTTTAATATGCTGGCAGGAATGTGGAGGGATTTGTCAGGGGAAGCAAAAACAGAGTTTGCACTAAAGTGGCTTAGGTGTATTTATAGTGCTAGTGATTTTGTGTGTGTGTGTGAAATCTTTGGCCTATTTTAATATAATGTAAGGCTTTGAGCTTTAGCTAACTCAAGTTGCTCGTTTTATGAAGTTACATTAGTACCACACTGTGAAGTATTTTTAAATATTAGCGTTACTGAGTATTAAAAGTATTTCATAAAAACATTTTTTAAAACATTTTCTGTAGATGCTGTCAAAGGAATTGATGTTTAGTGTACAAAGAAATAAAACCCTGAGGGCTGTAAGGTACCTGTGTGTTTCCGATCACCTCGGTTTTTGAGGGGATAGGTATTTCTTGATGATGAATTGTTGTCATTAAAACCTACTAAAAATACTGGTGCAGTTAATCCTTTCGGATACCAGGGAGCAGCATTACCTCCAGCCACGCTTTTGAACTGTCTGAAAGGATTTGCAATCACGTATGTTGTCTTCACAGACTTATGTCTTTAGAAATGCTGTACAGCACAGTGTTTTGCAAGTTCCTATGCTGATACGTTTCTCTCCGTATGTAACCTTTGAAATCTAGTTTCTATTGTAACTCTCGCATGTAAACACTAGATTCAATTTTGTATTCCTCTAATGAATGCAGCAGGGTGGAAACGAGTTTGCAATTGCTAATGATGAGCTTTTTTACTCTTCTCGTGGGTATGTCTTTTCTTCAGGGATTTCAGAATTGTATTAGTACCTTTTTTAATAGTGTTTTTTTTTTTTCCCCCACGTGCTGTTTACAATTAAACTGCAAGCATGGGAGGCTGTGCGTGCATGTGCTTTTAGGTTGCTTTGCTGATGGAACAGCGGAGCGACCGCACTTTAAAGGATGCTCCCTTCTCCGTGCGGCCCCGGCTCCTTCGCCTCCACGGTCACTGCGACGTGAGCAGCCCCCGGTGAGGTTATTCCGGTGTGTTGCGTGGAGGTCTGATGTTTGTCAGAGGGTCCTTAGGAGGAGTTGTGTTTGGGAGGCAGTCCAGCTCCTTACACGAGCAGTGTTACAACTGCTAGTTTTTTCCTCTGTCAGTGAAAAGGCCGAGAAAAGGCAAAAATCACAGGTAAGAATGTGTATGTGTGTGTTGAAGAACTTGGTGCACCTTTTAATGCTGGAAATTGTTTCTTATTAAAAGATGAGAAAGGTGTGAGTGTGAAACCCCTGCTATGAAGAACGATGGGAAAAAATCCACCAAAGCAGATTAAAAAGCAAACAGGTGCATTAGAGCCAGTCTGACCCTTAAGACTCTCTAATGCTGTGTTGAATTCTGACACGACGGGAGCATCAGGGGTCAGTCTGGGCTCCTCGAGGTTCCCCGTCTCTGCCTGGGTTTGCTCTGGTTTGTGCTCTGCAAGGGAAGGGGGGGGTGGTGAAGATGGGCGTTTTGATACGCAGAGGCAGCTGTGGAAGAGTTATTATTGTGGCTTCAGAATTACAAATTTTGTGCCAACTCGGAATTGTTGTTAAAACACAGGGGAGAGGGGTGCTTCTACCCCATCGTTTTAGGACATTTCTGTAGCTGATTTTTCAAGTAAGACTAATAATAAGAAAAACTACAGTTGAGCCAAAATGACAAATGTTACTGATTTAAAATAATACTTGCATTTTTTTTTAAAATATTAAGTGGAAGTAGATAAATTGGAAGCATGTAAATATCTGATTCTAAATCTTTGCGTAATTATTTCCAAGAGGTGATTTTGCTATGAGCTGTTGAAGAAATGTATTACTCCCTTTGAGATGATCCACATCCCAGCTGTGTCATACATCTCTTGGCGTGTTTCCTTTTTGCTGTAGATGTACATACATATATATTTGTGTACTGTGTGACTGTACCATTACTGCCGTGTTAAATTAGTTGTTTTAAAATACATATATATGTGTATTTTACACACATATGTGTGTATGCATTTTAAAACAAGCAATTTAACGTGGTGGTAGTGGTACAGCCACACAGTTTAGGGCTTTGTAAAATACGTAATTTTAAGAATGTCAGTGTGGTTCTTAGCAAATTTTATAAACACTTTTCTGAATCTTATCAGCACTTCCCATTCTAAGAGAGACTGCACATTTTTCAGTGATTGTTCCACTGGTTACATTTTTGTCTGCCGTTTGTTCTGGATTGTTTTAATCTTGATACTACTAAGATTTCAAGGGCTGTTGGCGCGTTTCACATAGCCTAGGATTGCCTGTTCTCCAAATATATGGATCATGCATCAACAGTACTAAGTAGCCTTACTGTTTTGCCTAAAAGCCTAGCTAATTTATTTAATATTCTCTCTTTAAAGAGAGGTCTCTGGAAGGGGTAGCATATTTTAGGATGCTCCTTCTCTTTAAAGGGAAACTCGGAATTGAATAGCAGTACTTGTTGATCAGTGATATTATTGTAGCCAAAGGATGCATGGGTGGTTTAATAGGAAGTTTTTGCTTCAAGTTTCTTGATGAAATGTAGTGTTCTACAGAGCTGTGTGAAGAGTGTAGTTTTTTATTCTGAAATGCACTTGTACACTTTATTTGAAAGGTCTGAATGGATCATAAATACATTTAAGAAATAAATGATACGTCACATGTTTTCACGTCTTGTCTCGGATGACTTTTATGTAACTGTGCTGATAAAGGTGTGTTCCCTTGGGAGCGGGTGGGGTTTGTTCCTCTTATCTTGATTGCCCTAAATAGCCTGGCGTGTACGCAATTGCCAAGTGCAGGAAAACCTTCCAGCCTGCGTTTTGTGTTTATGCTTTATCCATACATGATGTAGGGCACTGTAAGCAAACTCCTCTCTATAATTTTCCTGTGGGAAACTGGAGCCCTAAAAGGAGACGAACACAGCGAAAGGGCTGGATATCACAAGGGATTCACTTTTATTTTTAGAATTGCACTATATTGCCATATTTGGACCGAAAGTATGCTGTATCAATGCACTATTGTATCAAATTGCAGCCGTCTAACCATTCCGAATTTGTCTAAATTAATCAGGTTTTTTCCACAAATCCTATTTGTTTGTGAATGCTCTCGATAAGTGCCAACTGCAGGTAACACTTACCTTCTGCAGGCAGCATTTCTTGTGAGAAGTTAACAAGTACATTGCTTTGAAAGTGGGTTTTGTGATACTTCCTTAAGGTCTTAGTAACAGGTGTAATTCTTCTTACCGAAACCTTCTCACAGTGGTTTGGCCAAAGCCAAATGGCAGGAAATGCACTCTGTGTAAAAGTCAGTGTGTATATTGCTTATTAAAGGTAATCTTGGGAGTGCCATCAACCTGCAAAATAGACCTGGTGACATGGTGACCTACTAACATGGAAAATAGCTATCTAAAGACTTTTTCGTGGTTTTGGATGTACTTCAAACGTACAGATCTGCTCAGAATAACTCATCGCCATCGTGTAATGTTACCCGCCTTGTTGCCCATGAAAGTTTCAGAGACTTTTGGCTTTTTCTGCTTGTGACAGCTGCTGAAAGCTGTCAGCTGGCTTGTTGCTCTCTTGAATGGCTTGTCTACACCTTGCACAGAGATACCCTGCAGCAGTGTGCCCCGTGCTGGTCTGACCCTGGGCAAAGCAGGTAAAATTGCACTGGCCCATTGAGCCTCTAGACCCTTCTCGCAGTAATCCCTGACCGTGTGACACGATCCTTGCACAGTCAGTGGGACCTTCCTAAGAAAGAATCGCCATGTGAAAATCAATCCCATTGTGGCAAGAGCGAGAATGAAGCGGAGTTTGTTTTTTTTGTGCTGGATGTGTCAGATAACTGACCCCAGTGAGCAAACGCCCATGTTTTGCATCATTCCAGGGGTGGAGGCAGGGGGAAGTCTAAAGTTTGGACCTCACTATTTTTCCATTTTTATGTCGTTTTTGAAGTCAGCCTGTGTCTAGGTGAAGGCTTTGTGTTTTATGCCCCATCAGGTTTCTCCAGTAGCCTGGTGAGGCAGAAATTGATCTCTGGGTGGTAAGCCATTTCCAGCAGGCAACTTCCTCTGCTTCTCTGGGGATTTCTGATTTCTTTTTTTTTTTTTTTTTCATCACAGATCTTGTCCCTTCAGCAATTCTTTGCTGCTGCTTCTTCATCCTCTTGGGTTTATGTAAGGGATTAGGAAGAATAAACCTGAGCTGCTGAAAACTGCAAGTAGATCAGCCCCATGAAGAGGTACTAGGAACTCCAGCTCTTCCGTGTCTTTTAATTGTGGCTTAAGCTACAGAAAAAGCTTCTGAAGTAACACAGTCTCAGTCTGGAGACGTTAATCGAGGTTGTAACTGGTTGATACGGTTTGCAGATCCTGGGATGGTCCCTGGAAGATCACAATAATACAAGGAAAATGTCTTTTACATGTGTCCAGTTTAGGAGGTGGGAACCAATATGCTTTTATAGACAGGCCAATAGAATAGATGAGCTTTTCTCTGCTGGACTGTGTCCTGCTTTCTATAATTATTCATGTAGTTTCTTTTTAAATCAGCTGGAGAGGAAGGTTTCAGTATAACTCCACTAGTATTTTAAAGTCCATAAAAGAAGGGGAGGAAGGGTATGTTCTTAGTCAGAGCATCTACATTTTCCTGCTTTCCTTCAGAGCACTGGACTGTTGTGAGAATTTTAATCTTCACTACACTTGCCTCAGTTCTCATGGCTGTTTTCCATTCTGTTTTCTTTATTACTTTCTTTTTCTTCCTGTCATTCTTGGCTTTCTATTTTTCAATCTCAGTTTGTGAAGGGTGTGGGTTCAGAAGGGTTTCCTTCAGTTCCCAGTCCCCTGAAAGCATGAGAAATTGCCCATTGAGCCAATTCTCACAGCAAGGTATAAAAATAGGAGTAAAGAAAAGGTTACACAATGCTTGGATTGCAGCAGTTTGTACTAATGGGGGGATTTCAAAGCCGTGGTTTGAAAAACATTTTTTAAACCTTATCATTTCCGTTAATTTTTCTCTCCCCAAGCTATGCTTCGGCTGCAGGAACTAGCGTTGCAGATTACTTGAAGAATTGTGCTGAAACGTAGGAGTCAAGTGCTGAACAAGTCACGCAAAGCCAGAGAGAGACCACTAATTAGTCCTCTTTAGCCATAATGAGTGATTTGTTTGACAAGCCTATCCTCAGAGTTTCCAACCAGAGGCTTTGGTCTCTGCTATTAAATAAGTCTGTAAAAGTCAAGTGGGTTTAAGATTATTTTGCCATCGCAGCAGAACACAGGTACCACTCAGGAAACACACTTGTTTGGTGCCGCAGGTTGCCATTAGCAGTGAACAGTACCTGTGCTCTTGCAAAGCAGAGCACTTCACTGTAATCCAGTCTTGCAAACTTTGGAGAAACTGAAAAGTTACCACTAAGACTGCATTCACATGCTTTAAGTTTCCAGAGTTGTTCCTGAGCATTGTCTTTCTCTACTTGCAAAACTAGCTGAAGCTGACAGCCAGCCTTTATCTTACTCTTTGTTGGCTTAAAAGGCTTGTATTTACTTGAAATTTATTTAGCGTTGGATTTTGTGTGTTTCTGATTTCCTTATAATGAGACAGACCTCTTTGGCATGTTAATTATTATCAAATTGAAATGCTGAACAGTGCTTTTGATACAATTTCCAAAACAACCCAATAACTCGATTCTAATAGCAGTGTAATGCTGTCCTAATGAAATGTCTGCACTAAGCTGCAGAGAGGAGCATTAACCTTGGATTAAAATCAGAAGAGAAAATCAAGCACACTGTGGTAATTTTCTTCTTGTTGCTGGCAAAACCGTTTTGTGAAGAAAAAGATCAACTAAAAGCTGTAGTTGATGATCTTCACGCTGATTGCATCACCTACTTTTTTACTGTCTGTTTTACCTCTAACGTTTTTTCCGTTCCTCTAACAGAAACGTGTTATTTGGATATAGTAAAACTTTTTTAAAAATAGAACACCTGTTGTGTTTCCACAGAGCATCTTGTGTGTTTGCAGTGTTAACCTGGCACTGTTACACGGTAATCTCACATGTGAAGAGGACTGGCTTTTTTATTTGTGTTTGGTCATTGCCAAGGAAGCCACCTAAGAAGGGACCCCGGACCCTTTGCTAGCGCTGGTTGCTTAACGATTATTGTGGTGTCTTTTCAGATGATTCCCACTACCAAGGAGCTCTTGCTCTCCTTAGCTGCCCAGGAAAGTAATTTTTTACATAGTGGAAAGAAGCACCGATTGTAGGCAAAAAGAAACATCAACAGACAAAGAGAGGGCGTTTGTTTCTGGTTTATTTTCAGCAATTTGGATAATAGCAATGGTTGTAGTCATCAGCGAGATAACAGCTGGGTCATGACTGCCTCAAAAAGTACAAGACATTTTGGTGAGACACATCCGTATGGAATCTGAAATCTGATGAATCGGAAATCACAAAATATGGCATAAAATTGTAGAAACAGTTCTGAAATTGTAGAGGTCAGTTCAGATTTTTTAATTCGACATGGCGAGCACCATTTCAGATTCAAAAGACACATTAAAATTGCGTGTCACATCCTGGGTAAAGTAAGTGTTTTAAAGACTGCTTGAGTGAGTGATTTCTGTTGTATTCTCATGGAATAACTTCTGTTGGAAGGGACTTCTGGAGGTTGTCTAGTCCAGCCCTCCGCTCGAAACAGGTCTTCCCAGATCAGGTTGCTCACAGCCTGTTGAGTTGCCTGGAACACCTGCGATGATGGAGACTTCACAGCCTCTTTCAGTGACCCCTTTCCATCCCCACGGGAGCAGCTGCTTGGTCTTCCAGTTTGCATAACTGTTCCTTGTGCAGCAAATCTTTTGACAGCTATTTTCCGTGCGCTCGGTTAGTAATTTTTTCATTTGTGTCACTGTTTGACGTTTGATTTTTTTAAGTATATATTTCTTATTATTGTTTCCTGTGTTAAAGGAGGGCATGTGATGTGTATGAGCTATTTCCATTGGCTTCCTAAATAAGCAAATTACTTCATCTGCTAATGGAGGGGGTAGTTTTTCTCTTTTCAGAGAGAGAGTTTTTCTTTTCTCTTTTCACTTCTTTTCCTTGCAGTGCTATGAGCTCTGGCTTAAATGACTATACTAGAAATAGTTGCAAACTGAACTGAAAGAGATGGATCAGAACATCTCACTCACATGTCTAATATTGGCAGAGACCCGAGAAGACCTCAGTGTGGGAATGGCACCTGCTTATTTTCCCATTTGGAATGTGATCTGTTGTAGAGGGCAAATTAGGTTAAGCTGCACATTGTTTGCAAATGCTTATAGTTTCTGATGATGTGCCTGACACAAACCTCTTCCTTCCATGTTCGGGAAACTGTTTTTCGGGATACTTCTCCAAGGTAGGACTAGGATTCCTTCTGAGCCATCCTTAGCGATTCTGACAATTCCTAATAGAATGGGTTATTTGAGGCTAGTATTGCCAACTAATTTCATGGAGATCGTTTGGTGTTTAAATCGCTCCGATAAAAGTCGGGAGGAGGAGACCCTAAGTTTCCTTTTGACTGTTTACTGTATTTAATTTTTATGCTTTGTCGAATTCCTTTCATCTCTACCAGGAGTTTTCACTGCCTTTTGTGTAGGACTTGCCCTTCATGCAGACTTGCTTGGTGGTTCTTCCAAATGGTCTTTTTACTCCATTGTTCACCGTTTTTCTTAATTGTGTGCTTCTTGTTATTGTTCAGCTTTCCAAGCATCTAGGGCATCCAAAACGGATTGCATCAGAGCAGTGTAGAGAACAAAGTTCCAGCCTCCTCGTGCTGAAATGCCCAGCTCATACAGGCAACTGCCCCTGCACTATATTGCTCTTCACTGTGCCATGCTGCCTTTCTTGGGCTCGTGCTCAGTTTTCTGCTTTTCAGTTGTCGAGTTCTGTGGAGGGGATGAAGAGTGATTCCTCTGGCTGAAACTAAGGGACGGCGTTTTGGCCAGCAGTGTGCAGCTGCTTACAATCGACACGCACTCTCCGCAGTTGTGAGACAAAAGCAGTGTGACTGGGCAGTATTCACGTTCAGAAGTCTCCAAGGGAAGGCTGCTGTCTGCATTGCAATGTCCTGGAACACTTCTGTGTGTGTGCTTTTTCTGCCACTCACTGACAGTTCCCAGATGTGCTTAGGTAACCAAATCTATCAAGATTGTGATCTGGAGCTGCCAGCCTGCAGGCAGTCTGTTCTGGTTGAGTAGACTGTGTTTTGTTAAATTTAGAACAGTGCACAGAACACAATGCCAACCTCCTCTCTCTCTCAGACCTAGCATATTGTCCTTTATATTCTTTTGATGTGTTTTAATTTACTTTTTTTTTTTTCTAATAGGAGTCTCCGCAAGACAGTGCAATCACCCGAGACATCAATCGAACGTTCCCTGCTCATGATTATTTTAAAGATACTGGGGGAGATGGCCAGGACTCCCTCTACAAAATATGCAAGGTATTCTTTAAATTCTTCTTGACTGGTTTTGGTAACTTGTATTTAACATCATTAGCAGAGGTAACTGTTGTCTGAGAAGAATGTGTATGTATTACAGTTAACCATGTCATGGAGACAGAGTCTGGCACTGGGCTCAGACTGGTCCTTCATTGTAGATGTTTAGCTGGTTATCGTGCCATTCAGGTAGAAGACCTAAAGGAAGAAACCCATCTGGATTACTGAGCACGAAGGTGTTTGGTGCAGAGATTTCACGTGAGTCCAGACATGGCAGCCTGGATCCAGCGGGACAAATTATATGCTGTGATGGAGATGAGGGCTAATTCCATAGAGAGCAGCTCACCTTTGGCTGCAGTGTGCTCTCTGTTGTCACTGTTGTCAGAGTTGTGCGGGCAAAGTTAGGGACACATGCAGGAAATCACACTGATGTTGCCTCTTGAAAAAGAAATGCCATGATGTTGGTTGTGTCCTTTATGTGTGATGTGTGCCTTAAGCTGTTGTTGTCTTATCTCCAATTTTAAAGACAACTGTATAACTGTCTACCTCCCATAAATGTTACAAAGCCATGGGCATGCATTGAAGTTGCATTGAAGGAGGAAATCAGTGAAAATAGACAGCTTCTTGTTGTATTTAGTTATCTCAACTGGAATGTTTTAAGGTTCCAGCACCCCTGAAGATTTTATGGAGCTATATTCAATGCAGTGTTTTGTTTTCTTTGTGTTTATAGCTGGAGACAGATATGCTGTAAAGTCTTGATTTTTTATTTTTTAGGCCTACTCTGTCTATGATGAAGAGATTGGCTACTGTCAAGGCCAGTCGTTTCTTGCTGCTGTGCTGCTACTACATGTAAGTGGTGTTCTTTTCCCCATTTGTTTTAAGCTTACAAATAAATATTGCTCCACTTGCCTAGAACAAACGTTGGTAACTCCTGAACTAGTAGGGTTGCAAGCCACATACCCGCTTAAACGTTGGTCAATAAGAATGTGATTTTAGCCAGAAAAGAGTATATTGTTCAAAACTTTGTGTGGTATTCGTCAGGAGTCTCGTCTACAGTCAGCGTCCGTCTCACTGTGCTGCTGTTTCAGGACCTTTTCCATTCCAAAGGCTACAGGTTGTACTCAGGATCGCTAGTAGGCATGGAATTTGTGTGTCAGACAACAACGTAAATGTTTCTGTTAAAGGGTTTCAAGGTCAGATTTAAGCTTTTTAGGAGATATTTCTATTGGAATCAGTCAGAAATATGGATATTAGTTGCCATATGTCTTGTATACACAGAATTGTATTTACGACTTGGATGGGATGGCGGTTTTTGAGCAGTATGCTGCTGTGTGGGCTGTTGTACTGGAGACCTTTGTGCTTCTTGGGTTTAGAGGTTAACAAAGGGTACAATAATATATTAATTTTTTTAAAAGATACCGAATTATGCTTTTTTAACTAATTGTTGTTGGTAGAAGTGATCTCATCAGAGTAACAGCCTTTAATTACTTGCGTGTTCAGAAGCTAGAGAGACTTATGGTTGCTGTGTATCAGAAGCAAAAGTTTTAGATTCACTCACACTTGGGAAATACGAGAGGATTAGAAATCTGTACAAATTATTTATAGATTGTTCTTTTTCAAAGTAATATCTGCTTTTTATCAGTGTTTCTATTGCAAGCATGGGTAGTTGAAACTGAACAGAGTTCCTAAGCCCAGTAGTGTTCTGAGATTTCTTTTCCCCAGCTGCTTTTTAGTGATTGCTACAAGAGAGAACTAAACATGAGGACTTCTCTGCAGTTTTCAGTGGAAGTCTGGTCTTCAGTGGAGTATTTTCCATAATGTTGTAAAGTCAGTGGAGGATATAGAAGAGGTTGTAAACTCCATTCTTTTGAAACAAAAGCTAAATGATAACCTGAAATATTTACTTAATGAGCAATTAATTCTTTATTACTATACTGAATCAGATCAAGAAGGGTGATACTTTCTTATAGGAGAACCAAACACTTTCACCAAAGCATACGTACTTTCTTTTAGCTTTTTCATTGTCATGCATCCATTTTTTTTAATATCGATTCCATTAGAGAGACTCACTGTCAAGAGCGAACCATGTGTTTTTCTAGAGTTCCTTCTTCAACAATAGCTGTTCCTTCTGGGAAAATGTATGCATTTAAAAAGGCTAAATTTCAAATAAGTTTCTTTTTATTAGATCTCTTTGAAGTCAGCCTTTGCTAGGGAAAATAAATACTAAAAAGAAATGTTGCAGAAAAGGAAATTAAGTTTCTGTGAGTCCTTTGCTACCCGTTTGGAATGTTTCTGCAGCAATTTTTTCGGATTCAACAAACTCCATCTGCAGATTAATAATAGAATACTTGAGATGAATGTTCTGTCCTTTACAGGAAAAAGTGATTGACCTGAAGCCAGACTTTACTATGGAAATAAGAAAACTGAATTCTAATATCAGGGAAAAACGTCTAAATACTGATGAGCCATGATGAGTGTTTCTTCACATTTTGGCAGGAAAGGGATACTGAACATTCCCAAACCAATGCTGAGTTGATACGTGGAGCTTTTGTTAGCAGTTACTGGTCTCTCTTATTCATGCCATCTAATAAATAAATATAAAATGTAATAATGTAATTAAAAAAGGTAAAAATAGCGTTCAGAATAAGGGAAAGATCCTGTTTAACATCCTCTAATAATACTGCATTCGTTTTAGTCATGTAGGTGACAAGGGGTTAAGCTGTGCAAAATCTGTAGGATTCTGCTTCTGACATGATCTGGAACAAAGACACCAAGAAACTGCTTTGGCCTTGATGTCTGAAAGATGTGTTTTCAGTGGGGCAGTTAAGAGGTGGTTCATTCCACAGAATGAGAATGAAATGCTGATTGCAACACTAGACCTCGTTGTGCGTGTTAATATTCTGGTTTACTTTTACCCAGGACAGGGCCAGATGAAACAGTAGTGACAATTTGGCCTTCCTGTAAGAAGGAGAAGAGGTAAAGGCAAGTGGAACGGACACAGAAGAATGAAATGCTCAGTGATAAATACGCTTTCCTTTCTCACAGATGCCTGAGGAGCAAGCTTTCAGTGTTCTGGTCAAAATCATGTTTGATTATGGACTCAGGGAACTTTTCAAACAAAACTTTGAGGATTTGCACTGCAAGTTCTATCAGCTGGAGCGCCTCATGCAGGTAAGTGTTCAAACTTGTGAGAAGTGAACGGAACAGAGCCTGCAATTCAAAACCAGCAATTTATCCTATACAAGAATAGTGTTTGGGAACTCTTAGTAAGGGTGAAGGGTGAGGACTATCCATATTGGAGGGTTTTTAGGAGTAGAGAACGTTGCCTTGAGACCAGTCGGATGCCGCTGGCAGCGTGCAGTGAGTCTGAAGGCAGACGTGTCTGAGCAGTCGGAGTGGCTCTCGTACAGCCTGGCACAGCCGTGGCTCCTGAGCTCGCTGCAGGCACAGGCAGAGTGGCTTTGCAGTGCCAGCACATCCACTGGCCAGGTTTTCCGCTATGGGGAGAGATGAGATTGGACTCATTTTGCGTGTGATTTCCTGAGCATCCACACCAGGGCAAGCCTTCGGCATCGTAGAAGGTCCTTTAGCATGTCAGACAGCTGTCTTGCCAGGCTTGGGTGGACAGGGAAGCCTATCTTGCTGCAATGATTGTCACCCTACCCTGTTTCCTTCTGCTACTTTGGGATTTCAGCTGCCATTCCAAAATAGTATAAATTAACTCTTAGTATTTGTGTGTTTTTTTGATTATTAGGAATACATTCCTGATCTGTATAACCACTTTCTGGACATCAGCCTTGAAGCGCACATGTATGCTTCCCAGTGGTTCCTTACCCTGTTCACTGCAAAATTCCCTCTCTACATGGTCTTCCATATTATTGACTTACTTTTATGTGAGGTATGTGTTATAATTGGAGACTTTTACTGCTGGCAACTTTTGACAGTTTCTATCTTGATTCATGTCCTTGTTACTATCTGTTCTTTCAGAGCTAGGCATGTGATAATTATTTTTATGCAGAAGTGTTATGTTTCTGCAATGAAAGAGAGTTCTCAGCATTCTAAAGATAAAAATTACAAGTCAATAGCTATATAAAAGATTATAATCTCCTGTTTCTTATAACTGTTGAATCTATGTGAGATTCTGTACAGTGTTCATGGGGTGAGAGTTAACTTACAAATATGTGGGTTCCTCTGTTGTTAAATTGTTATACACAATAACTTATTTTTTCCTAGAATATTATTACATGGAGCCCATTGCATATAAAATTGCCCAGCTAACTCTCATGCTGGTAATCTGACAAGCTTGGAGCTCTGTCTTCTGGAAACTTTCTATATAGACTCTTTATACTTTGAGATGATTTTATACTTTATACTATATAGTATTATATTATATGGGCCTTTGGTTTAATATAGCACCTGGTTACGCTTATATTCTGGTTGTCCTTTTCACAGAAACTAGACAAACAACAAAACCCACCAAATAAATTAAAAGTTAGGCTGGTAAATACGGAGAAATTAATTAATTTTGTCATTATTTTTCTCTCCAGGGAATAAGTGTTATCTTTAACGTTGCACTGGGATTATTAAAAGTGAGTATACAGTGGTAAATTGTGTTTTATGCATCATCGTGCACTGTATGAAAATTAAGATGCCTGTTACAAAGAAAATTATACTTTTTTGGGAAAAGCTGACAACTTCCTGTATTACACGTGCTGTTGTCTGGCGTGCCCTGTGCAGCACAGTGCTTTTGGGGTGGAGTGACAAGGAAATAGAAGGCTGCAGAAATAGAAACAAATACTATTTGCAGAAGGTTAAAAGTATTTATGTTCTCAGAGCTTTACAAAGCTGTTGTTGCTTCATTGTCTCCGGTAATTCAGTAATTGTACAAAATCTGCTTTGCAGTTACTGGTTTTCCTTTCCTTGTCTCTAGACTACCAAGGATGATTTGTTACTGACTGACTTTGAAGGGGCTTTAAAATTCTTCCGTGTACAGCTGCCCAAGAGATACCGTTCAGAAGAAAATGCAAAAAAGCTGATGGAGTTAGCATGTAATATGAAGGTAAAGATGTAGTGGTACAACTGCAAGCGTATCTTTAATGGGTACAATTTCTGTCTCCATATGTAACTTTACAACTTGCTTGTTCAAATGCAAATACATTGCAGATGCTTGACAGTGAAATGTAGTAAAACCTCAAGATTCTCAGAGTGATGTGGGCTCACCTGGACAGCTCAAAGGCAGAGTGGCTTTCAGAAAGCAGTATTCAGTGCTACTAAAAATCAGACTACTTCAAAAAAACCCTTAAATTACTAATGGCACTAATGTAAAAAATTTGCAGACATCTCTGCAAGTCTTTGATGAAATCTTTCTCCAGTAGTAGCTGCAAACAGGATAGTATCTTTCTTCAAGAGGTAGTGGGGAGATTTCATTTAAAACTGTAAATAACGCAGAAACAAAATGTAATTGTTCAGACAGAAAATGGCTGTTTTTAATTGTGGGTGCATGTGATGTTTATGTACTGCAACAGGGAGCTCATTAAAAATGCATCGATAGATTTGCAGATCTTCTAGGGAGATGCAGGAATATGATTTGGCATTTAAAATTCCATGCAAGTCAAGCTAGGGAAATGACCTTGAGGTTTATGTATTCCCTCCATGAGGTTTTGATTTGTCACTGGTTTATGGAAGTGAATGTGTGCTGCTTTTTTAAAGGTGTTTTAAGTTAATTTCCTGTTCGAGTCTATTTCAGTTGTGCTCTAGGTAGCTGACAATAACAGGTTGATCTGCTGTGATCTTGTATGCTAAAGAGGGTCTACTTTATGTGAAATTCAGCAAAGTGCTGGCTGAGTTGTGTGTTGTCTAGTGCTGCCACAGTTAGCTGATGTTTTTTAATAATGCAAAAAAGCATTGTTTTTCCTGAGCAGCCCATGTGAGAGCTTTACAGTATTGGCTTCCTCCTTGGCTTTTCCTTCGGGTACTGGAAACAAGTGCTGAGACACTGGTTGGAAGCAGAGCTCTGACATGTATTGTACGGTGTCTGGTGTGCACTGGTGTTTCTGAACATGTTTGAAGTACCTGCTGCTTTCTGCGAGGGTGTTTGGAGGCTAGCGAGCTCATCTAGACTGTCTTTTAATGTGGTCATCACAGCTGTTTGGCTTCTCCCACAAATCATTGATTAACTTGTTCATATAGCCAATGTTTAGGAAAAACTGACGATAATTAGACTTCCGGCATATGATAGAAACCAGGTATTACAGCAAAACGTCATCTGTGGTCCTTATAGGAGTCTTCTTTTGAGCAGAATAGGAACACAGAAACTAGATTTCGGCGTGCACCGTAGACTGGAGAGATGCTGTCTCGTAAATGAATTAATCTCAGTAATTCCCGTTTTCTTAACAGAATTTGTTCGGAGAGCTCCATGAGCTCTCTTCGTACATTTGAGCTATTGAGGTGAACAGTGGAGGGTTTTTTGCTTGTTTGTGAGGGGTTTTAAATTTCTGTTGCCCACTAAGCCCTGTGACTTAAATATAACTATATGAAATAAAAGTTCTAGCCTTTGACCTTAAGACTTTAGTTATATATAGCAAATATTGCATTACCTCACAGCTGAAAGTCAATTGCTTTTCTAATCAGTAAGTATTGTAACTAAAGCTTCATATGGGCACTTTGGAATAAGCCCTTACAGTGAATTTTGGAAAAAAGTTGCAGTTAGGAAGTTAATTGATTTCTCTTTATAGATGTAACAATTGAGTTCTAAAATGAAACTTTGATTATTTTGTGTGTTTTAAGGAAGCTGTGATTCTTTCTTCACGGTTTCATGTAGATTAATTTTAGTCAAATACACTGGTATGGTTCAAAGTATCCTTTTTCCTTAAAATTCACTAGAGGAATTCTTTGTAGCATCCATGTATAGGTACACAACTTCCCTAGTGTGTTAACGTTCGAGGCATCTTGTACTCCTGGTGTAGTAGCAGTACACATAGCAGTATTCTGCATCGAGTTCAAGCATGTCTTATATGAAACCAGTGTAGAAATTATGGAATAATCAAGAATAAAGTAAGCTATTTTAGCTCTCCAATTGTTTAACATTAGCTACAGATGAGACGTTTGCATGTGCATCTGGTTAAGATCACGTGAAACGAGTGCATTTGCCTTTCATGTTTTCGAATAACAACTTGTTCCTCTTCCCTCTCTGCCAAAATTCCCCACGTTCCCATTGCTGTGTGAAGTACTTAAAGCAAACAGTCTTCTCTGAGCGGTACACAGCAAGGTTGTCCTCTGCTTCCTTGAGTGCTGCGTGTTCTCGGGCGGATTAAACGGGAGGTTGTGGAGAAAGAACAGACTGCACTGCTCGGCTCTGCACAGATGCTCAGCACTTCTGTATCACATCCGTGTGTGTTGCCCCTGATGGGAGTGCTGCACATAATTGCTTTCTTTGACCTAAAATATAAGTCCTTTGCTGTCAGTAGAAATCTCCAGCTCTGTATCTGGAAGTGTTTTTGAGCAGAAAAGGGCCTGATGTCAAAATAAATCATTTATAGGAAGGGAGAAGTAGCCTGGCTGAGACACTGTGATTACAGCAGCATTCTGCTGGAAAGGAGGTCAGTAAATGATCAGCTTGAGACAACACTGGATTCTTAAAGTCGCTCCTCAGTATTGCAGTCAAATGTTAATGGAGTTACTGCTGCCTCCTGTGCCCCTGAAAAACGGTGATGGGACTTCAGTGTTCGTTTCTGCCTTCTATCACCATGCAAACCCAAAGGCTTGCTGACTTCCCAGGGCACAGTTCCCTCCGGGGCTCCAGTGTCCAGAATCAGTGACAACAGCAGGATCACTTTATTATTGATATCTAGAAGCAAAACTCGTTTAATGCTCTTGGAAAATTAGAAGATGAAAATACAGTGGAGTGACTTTTTTCTCTCACATGCCTCGGTGCTTCATGTCTCAAGATCTAACCTTTACATAGCTTCAGATTTGGTATATGAAACCCAATACTTTGGGCAGTATTTCAGCAGTGGCAGAGCGGTGAAATAATCGACTGAAGTTACTGGTCTCATTGTTAGTAAAGGGTTAATACGCTGCGTGTTTGTCTGGAGTGCTTAGTGAGACTAACTTGAGCAGTTGAGATGTGGCTGGACAGACTCCAGTTAAATGGGCTGGCATCTCCAAAAAACTGTCAGCCGAAGCAGGTGAGATGTTTTGTGCAGCTCTCACTAGAGGGAGCCCAGCTACCGGGTTTGTGCAGCTCATGTCTAGGGAGGTTGTTCATGGTAAAACCACAGGTAAGAGAAACTAAACATGTTTTCCCTTCTGCCTGTCGTTTATGCATGTAAAATTTAACATGTTTCTCAGACAAGGCTTTTTTAAAGAGGAAGACGTAGCTTTGTAATTTATTCGGTTTACTGTAATAATAATAAAGGTTCAGCAGCAACTTTTAATACTAGAGATTTAATTTAGATGCATATAAACTTGCATGTGAAGTGCTTGCAGTGGTCTTGGCACAGTCTGTGTTGCTAAACCACTGAAGTGTGTGGCACAGCTGACACTGGGCACGATGCTGGTCAGGACCCATTACAGGCTCTCCTGCGTTCTCCGTCCCTGTAGGACTTGGACGCTGTGCGCAGAATACTGAGTTCAACACCACCTTTCTCTACCTTCCCACAGAGGGGGAAACTGAGACCCCGAGAGAGTCGCTTTCCTGGCGTTGTGTGTGTCAGAGCTGAGGACAGAATCCAGCCTCCCGAGTCCCGGAGCAGCGGGGCACGGAGCATAGTGCCTCTGGCTCGCTGCTCGCTGGGCCACCGAGGCAGCCCTGGCGCTGGGCAGCTTTCTGCTGAGCTCGAGTGACACTGGCAGAAATGTCAGCTGAGTCTCCTCTTGCCCTTTCAGCATTTGCAGTCTCCTGTGAAGTAACCCAAACACTTCTGCATAATGGCAAATGTTACAGCTGAAAAAGCAGCTGAAGAAACCTCAGCATCATGCTAGTGCAAAAATTAAACACATCTTGTGGGTTTCGAGGCAGTTTTTATTCTAAGCCGTGGTGGTGTTTGGGGCATCAAATAGCTGTGGAGCACCAAGGAAAACTCAGGTAGGATGCTCCCGTGGATGCCTTTCAAAAACTCTCCTGTGTTCTGCAAAAGAATAAGAGGAAGGGATGCCTCTGTCCTTATACTGAGCGGAATAAAAGTTTTGACCATGTCTAATGGTTTGATACTCAAAATTGAGTGAAGATTAGCTGTGTTTTGTAGAAGGCAGGAGTTGCCTAAAGCTGGTACCATAACCCTTTGTGAATTGTGTTCTTTTATTGATGTTCTGGGCAGGAACTAATGGGCTGCTTTAATTTAGATTAGCCAGAAGAAGCTGAAGAAATATGAAAAAGAATATCATGCCATGAGAGAGCAGCAAGCTCAACAGGAGGATCCTATAGAGAGATTTGAGGTAACGCTTCCCTACTCCAGTCTGATTTGACATACAGTACCTGCAGGAAGTTCCTACTCGAAGACGCCTTTTCTTTGAGGTGTTTTCTTTGTTTTATGACCAAATTGGATGCAACAGGGGAATCTGCTACATGAACATGAAGTGAATCTCTCTATATTGGCAATATTAATCAGTTAATCAGTTGTTCTGAGACCACTTTCACAATTTAAAAAGGAGTAGTATGAATTTATATTTGGGCTTATACAACAGTTTCACTAGAGCCCATTTCTAGCACTTATGTAACATGCTGATTGCACCAAAAGCCATGAACAGGAAGAAAATGCCTAATTGATTATAACTCAGCATTTCATTGATTGTAATGCTGCCTTCACTCCTAATTTCACATGATGTATGTTATGGTAAGTATGTAATCTTATAAATATTTTATTTATCAAATATATATATATAATGTAGGAATAAATTTTATGTGTAAAGTTATGTATGTATATACATAACACAATACACATACATAATTTTATATATTTTAAGCTGAAGAATTTTATGTAAGCTTTCTTTCATATCTGTCTGTGTGCTGGGAGTTGTAACAGGAGGGAGAAAATAGAGTGATTTTCCCAGGATCCTCCTCTCTCACCTGTTTCCAGCATGCCAACTCTATTTTGAGCCAAGAAAAACAGTACTTGTAGGAACCTCCTGGCAAGGTATTGATGGCGGAACGACACCCCTACTATTGCAGTCTTCAAAAACATTTCTGTAGCTCAACAAGTAATAACTGAGCGGAGTTATTTATACGTGGTTTCTTCTCACAGCTAATGTTTTACTTATTTTATATTTACAATATGGCTAGCTAGTTTTGTCCTCATTGAATTTCATGCAGGTAGAGTTTTCTTTGCATACTTAAAACGTAAGGTAAGCATTGGTGCTTAGGCACAGTAAGCATTGTGTTTTATAGACAAAAACCTGGGAGGACTGTCTTCTTTATTTCCTTTGTTTTGTTTCCCACAGCGTGAGAACCGGCGCCTACAAGAAGCAAACATGAGGCTTGAGCAAGAAAATGATGATCTTGCCCATGAACTGGTGACCAGCAAGATTGCTTTGCGAAAAGATTTAGACAATGTAAGACACGTCTTTATGCCGTCTAGTCGAGACAAGGAACTAGGGCTAATTCCTCATTACTCCTCTCATTGAAGAGGAGATACACGGAGTATTTTTTGTTTGGGTGAGATAGGATTCTTTCCTCCATGTCCTTATTGCAGAGTGATCATGTATAGCCCCGTGTCAGAGGTCCATGGGAAACAGGACCAGTGTCTGAAATACCAAGTACTCGGAAAACCATTTGAGTAATTTGAGGGCGAGGAGAGGTTCTGAGCTTGCACTTGGCAGTTGCTTTCTTCTCTATGTATATTAAAAGAAAGTCTAGCAGGAGCTATGTCAAGTCTTTGAGTTGTCACAGAGATAATAACGTGGTTTTCCTTCAACTGGTATTCTTATGAATAAGATTTCACAGCAGACAGGCTTTTGCAAAGCACCTAATAAAACCTGAAAGTCTGAGTCTGTCTGGGTCTCAGTGGAATCATTCTCAGGTACCTTAGGCAACTCTGAAAATGTTACTGTGGTTTCCATTTGGCTTGTTGAAATCTGCCCATGTGAACTCATCGTCCTGGGTTGTTTCCCATATCAGTAGAGCTCTCAGGAGGAAACTTTGGGTTTGCTTTGTTACGGGATTTTTATTTTTTGCAAGCTTACTGTCCTGTTCCCTTCTTTACATGCTCATGTTGGGGAGGTTTTATTAGGATATGCTTTTTTTTACAGGACATGCAGAGACAGAAAGATACTGGCATTGGTGGTGCACGTGGTAGGCTAGAACACATTTAGACTACCTGCTTGGGGAGTTGAGGGGAAGAGTTCAAGCGCTCGTGTTTTGCCATTCTTGTTCTGTACCAAGATAAGTGCATTTCTGAAATCTCAGAGGAAAATTACTTTTGAAAATCATACAGTGCAGGAGTTGACAGGCCTTAAAATGTTTCAGCTTATCTGCTTCAGAGAATTTAGGGTTTCCCACGGCCTCCTGGAAACGTGCTGTTGGAAAAATATTCATGGTAGATGTTGATGCTAAAGGGTGAATGTTGCTCTTAATGAGGTTCGGTTTATGACTTTCAGGTTTATTACAGCTACTGCTCTTTAGTGTTAAAATCTGTGAATCGTAGAAGTACGTTCTAGAAGCGAGGTTTTCCCAAAGCATTGGAATGTTCACTTCCAGTTACCTGGAACAGCTTTTGCTGTTCGTTAAGATAGCTCACAGAAGGCTGTGCAGACTGCCCAGTGGTTGCACTCAGAGGGTGGACTCCAGCAAAACATGTACTGAAGAAGCTTTTTGTATCAGCTATTAACTGTTGTTTGTGGCTGCTTGAGCCTGTAGGAGACACAGTTGTGCTTTTACATTGATTCGTTTAAATGGAGAGCTGAGAAAGGAACAAAATTAAGCAAATCTTTGAGATACCTCGTTGGATGTACAATAGTCCTGCCTTCAAAGATGGTAGATGGTGTTGGCAGCATTTGGGTTATCCCCCAGGAGGAGATAGGTAGGTTTGATCCTACTTTAGGGCCCCGATTCATGCTTCTAATTGGATCCTGAAATGGTAAGTTTCATTCTACAGCCAGATGTCCTGAAAGCAAAGTACAGGACATTGTTAACACACCTTTTCTAATACCTTCATGGCAGGTCTGAAATCTTGCAGCCTAAAAGATCAAAGCAAAGCATTTGGAAATACAAGAATTTCCTTAATATCCTTTGCACTAGACCAGAAAATAGGCTTCATTTTTTTTACTGTTGTTGGACTCCCACATCCCAGTTTTCTTTAACTTTAAACCAGCGTAAAAACCATGTATAATGAAAAGATGTTCTCTTTGCCTTTGCCATCTGTTTTAAAGGATCAGCAGGACTTCAAGGGACTAAAATTCACTTTTTGATTTTCTTCCTTTGAAGAGAATTGGTACAGCTACTTTCTGAAGATTTTATATATCAGTTGAGTTATTGATCTATTTTTATGTAGAATTCATGCACCTATTGGGAAGTACTGTGTTGCCGTGCATAGGATAGGAAAAGGTGTCTTAACTTTGCAGAGAAAGTTTTTAGTGGTTTATAGAGAGCCTGAGATTTTTTAGTGATACATCTTATTCTTCAAAAACTGCAGTAAAAAAGGATTGATGATTTCTGGTGAGACATCTCTTTACTTTAAGGAGGAAAGGAGAAGAGAGGTCTGACTCCTGTGTTTACTTTGGCAGCTGAGTTTTTTCATGCAGTATTTTCTGGGTGACATAATAAGGACTTGTGGTATCACGTCCATTGATAGGCGTCATAGAGTTCAGGTTTTATTTTTAAATATTCTAGAGGCATTTTTCATTAATTCTGTTTTCATCGCAAGGTTGAACGTTTGCAAATTGAACTTAGGTCTAAGCTGGTTGAAGTCTTTTACCAGTCCTGCACGTTGTGAGCTGTTCTGTGCCTTTTGTTGTCTTCAAAATGTATCGGTCAACTTCCAGTCTGGATAAGAAAAGAAAACTTGTTTGTTACTGAATTTCTTTGGAGCAATCCCTACTCCAGCTCTGCTAAAACTATTCACGAATTCAAGGAGGAGTTTTGGAGCGATGGAGTGTAGGAGTATACTTCATTAACTCTGATTTGTTGCTGCTTTGCCATTACAGATGGTAATTTTTAGGAAAATAATTTTCAGAATAAAGTTTTACTGTTATTAGTAACAGTGAACAGACCCTTGTTCAAAAGAATGAAAAGACTGCACTGCTGGCTCTGTCCTGCTGGAGCCTGTGCCCACGGCTGCCCAGCGGCATGGGCACAGCGAGAAAGCCCCTCCTCAGTGCTGTACCCCACTCGTTGTGTTTCAGGCGGAGGAGAAGGCAGATGCACTGAATAAGGAGCTGCTAATGACCAAACAGAAGCTGATCGACGCGGAAGAAGAAAAGAGGCGCCTAGAAGAAGAATCAGCTCAGGTTAGGAGCATTTCTGTCATTTTCACATTTCTGTGCAGTATAGAAGTTTAAAAAAAAAAAAGTGCCTAGTGTGGGAAGAACTTAATGTTCTGTCATGTTTGTCCCTCTTCTGTGGTGTAAAGGACGTCAGCAAAGCAGAATTCTTCACTTTCCTGCCAGGTGCTTCACAGGGTAGTGAATTTTTAACTTCAGATCGTGAAGGCACAGACTGCTAGAGATTGCTGCAGAGAGGCAGCACAGGACTGCCACTGTCAGCACCTTTTTTTAATACTTTCTTCTCTTAACTAGTCAATTTTTCTAACAGTGATGGCCACCAAAGTCTAACTTTTCCTTGTCTGCATGGAGCTGAGCCAGACCATTGTTCCCTGGTATAGAATGTAGCACTAAGGCTAAGCAGGAGGAGGAAATATCACCTATTTTTCACACGGTACCAATGTATAAATTCTTTACTTTTTTTTTTTTTCCTACAGCTGAAGGAAATGTGTCGTAGGGAACTAGATAAGGCAGAGTCAGAGATCAAAAAGAACAGCTCTATTATTGGTGACTACAAACAGGTAAGTACAACTTAATGGTGATGTAGTTTGCTATCAAATTGCAAGACTTCCTCAGGTATTTTGGGAGATTTCTGGAAATAAGTGTGATCTGTGCCATGCATTTGAGGAGACGTTTTAGCTATTTTACGTGGGAAGCTTGTGGTTGGTTTTGCATTTTCTTTTGCTGAGAATCCTCATGCCTGGTGGTCAGTTCTGTTTGCCCCGAGGTAGGTATTTGTAGGTCATCAGCCATCACAGCCTCAGGTACAGCCTGATGTTCAAATGGGCTCTTGTGTATCAAAGGTTCACCTCGTTACAGAAATGTTCTCTTCTGCCTTCCCTTCTTCAATCAAATGCTAACTGCACTTAAGAAATAAAAAAGATGCCTTTTTCCTTTCAAAAATATTACTTTGGAATTCAGGCTCCTGATCGTAAGGTATCAAGGGAGCAAATTCATCTATCTTTTTAGTGGGCCCATAACCTTCAAAACATTTTAAAGTCTGTATCGCACAGGTCTTGAGGAATGAACTGCCTTTTCTGGCTCCTTTAGCCATGCCAAACTGCAAATAACTTATGATGAAACTGCAGCTTTTCCTGTGGGCATAGAATAATGTGTAGAGAACAAGAATATGTACAGTGAGACAACTTAATGCAGCATCTCAATTTTCCTGACTTTCTCAGCGCCCTCAGACTATCCATGTTAATATTCCTGTAGCATTTATTTGTGCTTTAGCATTCATCTGGGAGGAAATTTACATTTATAAATGGTCTAGTAACATAATTTTGCTTCTCAGATTTGTTCCCAGCTGAGTGAGCGACTGGAAAAGCAACAAACAGCAAATAAAGCTGAAATTGAGAAAATACGGGTAAGAGACCGGATAGATCCACAGTCTACCATGTTTAAATCTCTTGGCAAAATCCTAACAAAAAGCACACATTTATTTTGTTACTAAAATGGTGGCTGAGAGTTCCTTGCTGACTTACAGTTTTGGAAGGAAGATTCTATGGGGGAGATCTTGGAGGAGAGATGAATAACTGTCAGCTCTCCCCCGTGCTGTATTGGTTACATACTAATGTTGATGCTGGGCAATAACAATTTTTTTCTGAGGGGTCATCTTTTCTGGAGGAGATTTCTCTGTCTTTTACCATAAAGTAACATGTAGGCAGTACAGAGCCCATTATTGTAGCAATACAGTTTTATCAAAAATACAGCAGTGTTTTCCAGAGCCCATAAATCTGGGGGTGGCTGGAGTTCCCACTTGGCTGTGCTCCCCCGAAAGTTCCTGCATTTGCAAGTCATTAGTGGTCCCTCTTGTGTTGTGCTGCTCTTCCAGAGCAGAGGCAGGAAAAGGCTTTGATCATGCCACCAGCACCTCAATGCAAGCATTCACAATGAGGTATTTACTTTAGCAAAAAGTGGATGACTGTGAGCATTGCCGGGAGTTCTTCAATAAAGAAGGCCGTGTGAAGGTTGCTAGTGCTGCCAAGGACGGTTCAGATGAGGACACAGATGAGGAGAAGGAGACACTGAAAAACCAGCTGAGGGAAATGGAGCTTGAGCTGGCCCAGACCAAGCTGCAGCTTGTGGAGGCAGAATGTAAAATACAGGTAATGCTTTGGAGGTTCGTTTTGTGGTGTAGATGGGATGTCTGCATTCCTAGAAAAAGGTGTGTGTTGTAGAGGGATTGGAACAGATCCCGTTGGTTGGAACCATAACCTGCTATTTCCTGCGTGGGTTATTTAACCAAACATTGGGTCTGAAACTTGGTGTGTGCAGACAAAATAATTGAAATTGCATGGACTGTATTTACCAGCTGCTGTGACTTCCAGACATCTGCCTGGCTGCAGCGCAGTACTTACTGAGTGATCTTCTGCAGCTTCTTGGAAGAAATCCAAGCTCTGAAAAAGTACTGAATCATGCGTTTCTTTATCTCACAATCAATGTTAAATGAAGAAGTAACGTGACAAATGTTAGGCACGTTTCTTAAAACATGATTGGAAAGCCCTCCAGGTGTTGAGGTATTTGTGTAAAATATGGCAACATTGTTCTTTCAGCCTAAAACTGGTATGTCAGTGCTTCTTGTTCACATAAACGTAAAAATTAGTTTGTAGAAAGTCTGCTTCCTGTGGGAATAGCTCCTTCTCAGATGGGAAGGAATTAAAGGGTTTGGATGTACTAAAGAACGCTGAGTGTTTCACCAAGGGCAATGACACAAGTCTTGTTTTGCTTTTCAAAGCTCTTTTTTTTTCCCTTCATCAGCTTGTTGTGCTACTTTTAATTTATGTAAGGCTTATTTAACTTCTAAAGTGGCCAAGACTGTAGATGTCCTAGAGCCTTCTAAGTTTAACTCATATAACCTTGGTCTGTGAACACATAACTCATTAATGAAATTACTCTTCCGTTTGCAGGATTTGGAGCACCATTTGGGTCTGGCATTGAACGAAGTACAAGCTGCAAAGAAAACGTGGTTCAACAGAACAATAAGCTCTATAAAAACAGTGACTGGAGTCCAAGGAAAAGAGACTTGTTGAAAAGCAGTTCTCTCAAACACACCTTCTGAACACAACACCTTTTGTTGCCTTCCTTGGCCAGATGTTTAATTCTGTGACATGAGAGGACCAGAATGTAAATAAACACAGCATGTCAGGATTTCAATAGGTCAGTGATAAAGAGGATGGAAACACAAGAGAGGTTTTATTGCTAGACACAAGATCTTCATACTACTGATATTTAACAGGTGATGTAGCTAGATTGAAGCTCTTCAGAGAAACACTCCATTCTGCGGGCTGGCTGGAGGCTTTTCACAGACTAGGTACGAGAACTTACCAAACCCTAATTGTTAAGTTTACATATGATAGGTTTTTTTACAGTTATAACCTTTTTTAATATTTTATTTGAAAGGAAAAGTGTCACTAACAAAGTAAAAAAAAAAAAAAAAAGAAAAGAAAAAAAAAAGAAAAGAAAAAAAAAACAAGCAACAAAAGATGACAGCTTTAGCAAGAACTACATCAGTGCCAGAAAGCAGTCCCCAGAGGTAGGAGATGGAGAGTAGGAGGTGACATGTTTTGCATTGTGAATGGGGATGATTTCAGCATTCCTGTCGAGCACCCCCACTTTGTTTTAGTTGATGCAGCATCCATCTCTCTGTGTTTGGCATTTCTTTCTGTTACTAATCAATTCTATGCAACTCTGGGCTTTTTTGGCATGGGCTGCCAAACAAATTCACAACCTGAGGCTGGGAGACTTGCCTGAGCGCTAGACAAGAATAATCAGAATTGTTGGCAAACTTCCGTTTCACTTTCGTGTCATATTGTTTGATCCACATATCAACAGCGTTAAAATCCCCAACACTAGGACTGCTAATAAGTACTGATTATGTGGATGGTCTGACATTTAATCGAGTCTTTCTGTTTGTTTTTTGTCCGTTTTTTTTATTTGTTTTTGTCTGTCTGTTTTTACCCGGCTGTAGCAGGCCTTCTGTGAAGCTCTGAGAAAGCTTCCAGGATTTAGTTTTGCACATAGGTATGAATGGGACAGAGAAACAATAAACTGAGATATATTTGAGGCAAAAATCACTGCGTGAGTGTAGCTGCGAGCATCTGTAGCTGTCCAGCTAGCTTCCCTGGTAACGTGTTCAGAGGTCGTGTAGGTCATTGTTCACGCTCGACGCAGTTGCACTAATAGGTGCTCAACGTGCTTGGATTTCTTCTTCATTGGATTGTCTTGAGTTCTCACCAGAAAGCTGTAGAATGGAGTTTTGCACCTTGTAATTTTTTTTAATTTATAATGGTTTGTGTTATGCTGAAGTATCTATTGCATCAGTGGATAAATTTTGTGTGCAGTGTGAGTATAAGCTGGTAACAATAAGAGGCACTGGTTTGTATATAAAGATATTTGGTTTATTTTGTATTTCTACCTTTTTCTTGTTTACTGTACTAATGCTAGCTAATGTACTCTGTAACTACGGAATAGAACATGCTATGTCCAAGCTTTTTTCCTTAACTGCATACATTATCTCTATTGTTTAATACCAAAAAAAAAAAATACTGTAACTCCATCAATATTAGATGCGTGGACATTGTGGTAGCATAGTTGCAGTGTGTATACTTTATGAATTGAAATATAAACTAGTAAAATTGTATAACTATTTTGCTGTTTCATTTCATTTTAACAGGAAATTAATTAAATATTTTGCAATATAAAACTAATTCTCTTCTTAAAGTAGAAGCAGGAGCATCTGCAAACTTCTCTAAGACCAAAACTACAGTCATGCTGCAAAGGGCTTTGCTAAAAAAGGCTGCATATTCCAAGTGTTGCCAACGCTGCTTTATATAATAAAATCTAGAGTTTGCTTTGAAAAAAAAACCTGCCAAAATGGCCTTGTGCAGCTTGAGGCTTGTGACTCAGTACTTACTGAACATGTCCAATTTAGAACATCTTTTTCCCATGGCCCTCTAAATTCCGCTTGGATCTGCAAATAAATGTAGGTTAGATCTGCTTATCATCACCAGTAACAAATTCTGTGGGGTCAAGTATCGTTCTCGTCATCTTCACTAGGATTTTTGAGTCGTGGCTGAACACAGGTTTGGCTCTGCGGCTGGATGACTGCACTAATTGGGTCGCAGTGCAGCGCAGGCTCCTCTAGCTGTGTGTGTTCTGCAGAGATAACAAGGAGTAAAAATGTATTTTTGTCCCCAGAATGACTAAAGGTGACTCCGAAAGCAGCCCTGCTCTAGAAGGCTGTTATCACGCTGTCACTTTTGTAACTATGCTTTTGCTTTAAAAGAATGGCATTAGAAGGTTGGGCATAGTCTTTGCTGCTTTGTCTCTCACAGAGGTGCATCCCTTGGTAACTCGTACTCTGCAATTTCTAAATAATTGCAACTTTTGGAGAAAGTTTGAAGGTAAATATGGGAAGGGGCAGCAGGGGGGAAGAAGGAACAACTCAAGCCTGAAGCACTTCATCCACTTATCTTTCTTCCCCAGAGGGACTGGGAGATAGTGTGGCTTCATCTTTCCTCCAAAAATGAGGTACTTAAAGGGAGGAGAAAAGTTGCTTTATTGTTCAGATCTCTTCCACCTTCTAAGTAAACATTACTTCAAAACTGCATGCAGCGTATACTCCCCATTTTAGTATGGACACGTAACAAGCATAGTGAGAAACTAATTTCTTCACGACATTTTATAAGAAACATTTTTAGCCAGTTTCCAATCATTATGGATTATTTTAGATATCTACGTGAAGAATTCTGGTGCTTAAAAATAAATATTAGCAATGTGTATCAGATCTGACTCCATCTAAAATATCCACAGCTGATTAAGAACAATGGATCCAGCACTGAGACGTACATCTTTTGAAGCACAATTACTTGTGAAACACAAGGAAGCAGGTCATTTTTAAGATGAGGAAGATGAATTTGCAGATGTTCAAGACTGTGAATAACCAAGGTAAAAAAAAAAAAAAAAGACATTGAGGCAGAGCTGCTGTAAGCAACAAGTATTTTACAGACTTGTAAATGAAAAGGAACAAGTGTATTTGGTAGCATTTTTGGCATTAATAAGATGGTTAGTTATTTGCTGATAGTCAGTCATGCCTCTCAGCTGGTTTTGTGCACTGAACTCAAGTGCCACTTTGCTGATGCTTGGTTTTAAGTCTCGTGTGCTCCAGGCTCCAGCTTCCTAACGCTTTGCACGTTTGTGCTGCATCATTAAGTTCCTGGTGCCTTGTGGCGTGGTAGCTCCAGTGTCACGGTCTCAGTTTTGTTGCAGAACTCAGCTGCTCAGGGTCTGCAGCTGGAAGAGGATGTTCAAGATCTATCAAAGTTTTACCTTTTAAGTGTTGCTGGTAAGCCGCCTTGGAATTTATATAACCACCTCCCTGACTTTTTTTAGCTGCCCTTCTTATCCGTGGCGGTGCTATAAAGTTCCTGTTATCAAGAGGAGGATTTCACTCCATCTGTTCAACAGCTTGGCTTGCGTTCATCCAGCCTAACTTTAGACACGTCAGAGGTGCCCAACGTAAGAGCTTAATCTGTGGAGGTTCTGCAGCGCGGCGGGACGGAGGGCAGTGCTGCAGGGCAAGGGGCTCACCCAGCCACGTGCCCGGTGCCCCAACAGAGCAAAGCCAGTGCCAACCAGCTACCCAAACTGAACGTTCTTAAGTAAAAAAAAAAAAAAAAAGTGGCTGCTGTGTGCACAGTGAGGATTGCTTTCTGTTTTAAATTTTCCTTTTTTCCCCCCCCTACTTTATTGTGCAGTTATTCCTTCTGCGTTAGCAAGGGCAGTCAAGGACTCTGCATACAAAACCCTTCAAAACTGCTGGAATTTACTGCTGCACGTCCACAATGACTTTGAGGAATGAGGATTTGATTTTGCTGCATTTTCCGCATGCTGATGAAACGGGACACAGCAAGGCCCTGTGCCGAAGGCGTTTTTGTGGGCCGGTCGGGCCACACAGCTGCAGCCCGGTTACAGAACGGCAGAAACCAAAAGGGCTGTGAGAAAAGCCCGATGCCCCCCTGAAGGAGCAGTATTTGTTGCCTGGTGTGGGTGTAACAGCGAAAGTCGGGTGTTTTCTCGCAGTAGCGGAGCTGAGCTGCCTTTGAAGTTCAACAGGCGGAGGTCTGAGATTGATTGAGCTGAGGAGGGGCTGTGCGCAGCACCCTGACTTCTTCAGGCCTCACCTTGCAGAGCCGCAAAGAGCAACGGGTGCGCGGGAATGAAGGAATTACCTCCGCGCCCCGCGGAACCTGCGCCGGGGCGGCCGCTGCCTCAGCGGTGCTCATGGCGCCCTCCTCCTCGTGAGGAGCGGGGGGGGGGGCGGGGACAGAGCCCGCCGCTCCCACGGTGCTCTCTGATAGGCTGGCGCGGTGATTGGCAGCAGGAGGAGCCCTTGAGAGACAGCAGCGGGTGGGGCTGGCGTTGGGCGTCAGCCGTGGTGGGCTCGGGCGCCATGTTGTGTGCTGGAAGCTTCGTGGCAGGTGAGACCGCGCGGTGCGGTTGTGGCCGCTGCAGCGGGACGGAGCGGGGCGGTGGCGAGAGGAGAGGCTGGTCTGCCCGGGCGGGGACGAGGTGCTGAGGGTGGGCACCCGAGCGGCCCGCCCGGAGCCGCTGAGGCACCCCTCGTCTGTGTGGAGAAGGTGTAACATTTTATCTTAATCTGCACGGGATTTAAATATTTTTTCATTTTTTGTCTTTTTTTATTGCCCTTTGCGGACAATACCACAGTCCCTCAGGCTGAGGGAGGTGGTGAGTTCTCCTCCTGGGGAGCATTAGCTATTCCGAGGGGGTGGCTTTGGTGCCGCCATGTCACAGGCAGAGGCAGGATGTGCTTTTCTCGCGCTGACTTTGCCGAGAGGTGGATCGAGGCCTCCTGAAGCGGAAAAGCTTTGAAATAAGATGGGAGAACTGGTAAAGCTCTGCGCTCTGGGGCCGCGCGGTGTGCGAGGCCATGAGTGGCGGCCCTGTGCCGGTCTCCCGGGGTTCTCCCCGGGTTTCCTCCTCCCCATTCCTGCCTCTCTGGAATGGTGGTTCTCTTCTGATGCTGGAAGCACGGAAAGCTTGAATAAGGGGGAAAAACAAAAATCTACTTCTGTAAATCTTAGAATCACTGAGGTAATGCTTTTATATATGTGTAAAAGGCAGCTATTTATTTGCAGTACTAATGTGTGTAGAAAAAAATTATGTGTTTATGTGTTTACATATGTAATGCACACAAATAATTATGTGTTTATGTGTTTACATATGTAATGCATACAAATATATAGGGTAAAAACTATTGTAGATAAAACTTTTTTTTATTTCTGTTCCTGAAGTAATAGGAGGATAACGATTTATCTGATCTCCCCCTGAGGACTGCAGAAGCAGTCTGGTAACCGATCTTGTGAAATATCTTATTTTTAATTGAGTAATTATGTTACAGGGACTGGCCCAAATTGGCATAGATGAAATTGCTGCAGTTGGCACTGTTAAAGTCCTGGGCCCTGCAAGACTTCTAAAGAGCAATGTTAAATTGCAAGGTTCTTAACAGAAATCATCTCTGTTGAATGATTTTTTTAATGCTAAATTAAATGTCCTTTATACTTTT
This sequence comes from Tauraco erythrolophus, assembly GCF_009769465.1. Taxonomy (NCBI): domain Eukaryota; kingdom Metazoa; phylum Chordata; class Aves; order Musophagiformes; family Musophagidae; genus Tauraco; species Tauraco erythrolophus. The sequence continues at coordinate 10,852,920 of NC_141486.1, forward strand.
AGGGAGATAAAATCTATTTTGATAAAATTTAGCAATTAGGTAATTTGAGCAATGAAATAATAAAGGAGGAATCTGTCAGGATGCCAAATAGCATCGAACCAGAGATGCAGATTTCAAGATAATATTTCTCTTTGTACTGTCTTAGCCTTACTACATGTATTATTGAGTCTGCTTGGCATATCATAGTAATTCTGTGTATGTCAGAGTTGAAGAAAGAAGACACTTGCAGGTGCTTTCTTGCAGGTGCAGTTCTCATGCTGTACTTTTCATTATTTGATTTTTTTTGCCTTGGGACACTCAAATCTGTGCTGAGGTTTTGCTTGCCTAATGATTAACTCTGCAAGTCCTAAACCTTCAGTTTTGCTGAAAAGCACGCTCTCTGATGAATATTTTCCATCTTCTTAGGTGCACATTCACAGTGTGGTAGAACTAATAGAATGATCAGACATTTCTCCCAACTGCACATTCCTACTGGCTTCCTGGTGACAATGCTCTCCCAGGCACACCAGTGCTAGCGTGAGAGAGGGGACACATCTACAGCCAACCTGGTGGTCGTTTGCTGTCGAGTCAGTCCTTAGTTGGCAGCAGTAGGGACAGAGCGGTTCAGTTTTAATGTACACTTAGGCTCTACTCCATCCAGTAGGATTAACTTGAGTATGTTGAAACAGTTTTGCAGTAAAGACATCCTGTAGCACTATTCTTATGACTTTACTTTTTGCTATAGATAACTCTGCTATTTTAATATGGCTTTTCACATTTTATAGTGAAAAGTTTTTGTGAAAACTGTGCCAGGAGCTTGATGCTCTGTAGGTAGGTGATGTAGGAAAGAAGCTAACTGGTTTTTTGGAGGTTACACTTGCTGATTGAGCTTTTTCTGAGAAGGGTGTGTCATAGGCTCTGTCCTAAAAGGTGCTCTGAACTAGATGCAGATGACACATGGCACATAATGCACTGCTCTGAATGAAATGTGTGTTCCAGATATGCTTTGCAGCTTTATTTTGTATTTACAATTTTCACTTGCTTCAGGGTGGAAGAAAGAGAAGCATATTCTAGGATTCTGGATAGATGCTGTCTTCCAGATGCAGTGCCAACGTCAGAGGTGTTTGCCCTCGGATGCCAGTTGCTGTGGGCTGTTAGAATAATGACTTACCGATTTGCCAGCAGAGCTGGTGGTAGTGGTTTATAATATTCTGTTCAGAAAATGAGTAAACTGCTTAAACTGACCCAGCTGATTTTGCGTGGTACAGGGTGGGAGCACTTTCACGAACCGCACAGCTAAGAAATCCTTGGACATGACAGTGTCTGGGAGGGTGACAGTGAGAAAGCTGCCAGGGGCAGGGACCTTTTGCTTTGGCACAGCTGGATCTAGGAGATCATGAAAATGTCCTGCTCTCAGCATGATGACCCTTGTCACTAAACTCTATGGATTGTTGCTTATTTGAATGAATTGTTGAGAAATGTTCAAATCAGTAAGTCTGGGTTTTTCCAAGGAATCTAATGCTTCTAGATGCCCAGCATTAGCAAAATCCTCTGTGTGAACCCACATTTCCTTTTAGCAAACTCAAAATCTACAATCTGAGCGATACCTGAAGCAGTTACAAGACTAGAATGTTCCATGTTATTCTTTTATGAGTCTATTCTGAAAGCTGTGTTATGTGCTTGTACAAAAAGGATCTGCAGGGAGGAAGTGTAGTAAAATTGAAGTGTGTTGGCAGTAAATCTGTGGGATGTATTTCTAATAAATCTTGAACTTGGCTTAGAGTACTGATAAGTCTTTCTATTACTCTCTTGCTTTACTAATACCAGTTGAGGTATGAGGTGTAGCAAACTGTATAGCAAAAGTTTATCACGTAGTAGTGAAAAGTTTTTCAGAATGTGAAAAAATTTACATTTCCCTTAATTAAAATGTTAGGGCAAAAGTATTTTTTTAATCAGCTTTAGTGACTGGAGTTACAGTTGGAGGCGATGTGGCCTTAGTTGTTCGCTTGCTGTATCATGATCTCACCTTCTGGGCGTTTGATGTGCAGCTTAACTCTGTACATGACTGTCTCTGGAGGTGATAACTATTCAGAGTAAAGGTTGTTTTATAGAAGCAAGCACTCTGGTTTAGTTACGGTGTTGCAGAGGTTCACCTTAATAAACAGCTTGTATGACAAAAGTCATGGTTTTTAGGAGGGTTCTACAGCGCTTCAGATGGAATCACAGCCACTCTGGACTCTCAGGCTCCAGAAGGTGCAGAAGTGATGAGATTTGCAGGCTGCCAGCTTTGAGCAGAAGCCCTCGTCGTGCAGAGTGTACAGTTAGTGTATACCATGAATACATCAAAGCTGTGTGTTTAAACTCCCTGCTGTGAGCATCTGTGAATGCACAGTTGTCTGTGTAGCCTTAGAGCCTTAGCTTAGCTGTGTTCATAAATGAATTTTGGGAGGTGACACTGCAATGACTCCTCGAGGAGGCTTTTTAATCATCTGGCCAGTTTATCCCGTGTATGGGTAAGAAAACTGCTGTGCAGATCTTACTGAATGTCTGTGCCTGAGAAAAGGTGGTGAAGTAATTGCTGGGATGAGACTGAATGCTCTGCCACTATCAGCTTTCATGATGTGAGCAAAGGGTTTTTGATCTATTCTTTTAAGAATGCCGCAGAAAACCACTGCGGTTTTGGCACAGTTCTTGGCTGACAAAAAAAAAGAGGGAAGTGACTTAATATCTTCTGTGCCCTGAAGGCTTTTGCTAGTTTAAAGAAGTGGTTTAATGGTGATTTAGTACTGGTGCACTAGAGTGAACGCATGGGAAAGAGGAGGAGGATGAAGGCTTGTTGCTTACAGAGTAGTGTATATCTGAGCTCTCCACCTACCCAGGGCATGGTAGGACTGCTGCATAATCCCACTACGTATCACTTGTGGAACAAGATCTCGTCTAGCATGGAGGGGAAAGGATAGTGTTTCGGGGAGGTGAAGACCGTGCTTCTCCCTAAGGTGTTTTTTGCATGGTACAGTGACAAACCCAGTGTGCCAGAGGGACTATGGAAGCATGTACCAGACTTCTATGAATTATGGATGAGATGTCTGCTGCTAGCACAGACATGAACAGCAAACCGTAGAGCTCCTGGGTGCCTTCAGTCTTAGCATCACAGTAACAGACTGTTTTTAGAATCCACTAGCAGCTCAACAGCCTGCTCTGATCTCTTACTGTCTTTAGAAGATACAGCTGCTGCTCATTTCCGTGGTTAGGACAGAGCGAGGAGGCCAGTAATAAGTAGTGTAACTGGGAAGTTCTAAATTTCGTCCATCTTCATTCATTTGTTCTCAGAATAATTTAATGTACTTGAATTTAGTTTATTTGTCATCTTTCACATCTTTTTGTTTTTCTAATCAGGGTATGTGCTAGTCTGGCCTTAGTGGTTTGGGTTTTTTTTAATTTTGTTATTTTTGCAAGGGAAGGTGTTGTCTTCTCCTTCAGCTGTGTGTTTTTTAGCTTGTTCCAGTATTAAACTAAGCCAGTTCATTGTCCCAGAGAGTCCCGAATAGCCCGTGTGCCCTTCGTACATAGCAAGCAAGGTGAGAGATTGTAGAGTATAAAGTATCTTGAGATAGCTGCTCAGACATGCAGCCTGGTCTTGATGGACCAGTTCCATTGGGCTTCTGTCAGGTGCTGTAAACAGATGCCTCCTTGAAGAAGCTGTGTGTTTTTGACTCTCAGCTATATGCAGAATTTGCAGAACAAAGGGTTGGAATAATGACAAAGAATCTGTGATGCTGCCCTTTCTGTACAGGTCAGCCAGAGCTGTGAGGGACGGATCCTTTTTCGTGGCTGTGGCATCAATGGAATGGTTTATTGATGCTGTGCCCTCTGTTTCTCGAGTACAAAGCTGTTGTGTAGGAACAATCGCAGCCCTCAGCTAGGAAGGGTGCAGGCAGGGCTCTGCCTTCACTATTGCCAAGATGAGATGAAATGGACTGGAATGAGGTCTGCCAGTTGAGGCTGGGGCTTGCAAACGGGCTCTTGGCTTTCTTTGCAAGAGCACCTTTCTTCTCAGACCGCATAGAAATGGAGCTCTCAAAGTCAGTTTGGAGCAGTTTCTTGCAATTTGGCTTAATTTTCTGGGGATTTAAGCCTTTAATCTTAACCAGCATAAGGAAGTTTTTTGGAATAACTGTATTAATAGGAGATACAGAAAGCTCTCATCACCCTTCCAGTCACTGGGATTTGGTCTCATCTTTGTCTTTCAAGTTTGTTTATTCACAGCCTAAACTAAGGTATGCACAGATCTGTGCAGTTCCCAGGCTGCACACAGGAAGTTCTGTGTCTTCAACATGTAACAGCATCTGTCTCAAAACCACATTGTTCATTAGAACCACGATAACGGACGTGTGATTTGCAACTCGCATTCCTGTCCACACGCTTGCTTTATGCTATTTGCAAAAATCCTGTTGCTACCTGAAGACCTGCAGTGTCAGTAATAGTTTGCGACTGCTTTGCAAGGCAACGTAATTTGATTTACTAAACGATAGTTTGTCATCTTGCAAGCAGGAAATCCCATCTTTGGTATGTGTTAGCACCCAAGCAAAGGGTACTAGAAAGAAGTGTTATGTGTGCTAGGGTGTGTGTCCCTTTTCTGAGATCCAAAGGCCTTTTTAGGTTTTTGCCCCACGTTCGTGGCTAGAGCAAGAAAGGGCCTTTTCGTATTACTGTTAGAGAGTACACACAGGCTTTTTGTAGCTTACACATAAATGTGCTGGAACGTATAGCCCGAAGAGAAGATGAATTCAAGGCCCTGAAAGCGTTAGCAGCTCCACTTTCTTTCAGTTGAGTGTACCAAGGATTGGGGTGACAAAAGGGAGGGGTAATTTACAGCATAGGAAATGGGGAGGAAAAGAGTTCTCCTCTTTCTAGCTGACTTGTGGGAACTTGATCCTACAGGAAACCACCAAAGTTGGCATTGTGTCGTGAGCAATTAAGCGAGGTGACACTTGTATTCTCGCAGAAAGAGCGGTGCTGTTCACGAAGAGTTTGTGCTAGCTTAGCAGAGGGGACAGTCCTGGTGAAGAAATGACTGTTCTCTTGTGGAAGGCTTGCCCTGTGAGGATAGGTAATGCTCGAGTAAGTGTAAAGTGCCAGTAGGAAGTTCTGCTGGGGAGATGATGATTCCTCTGGCACTAGGGAGATGAGGTGCTTGATGGAGGGCCTGAAGGAGAGTGCAGTCGTTCTGTGGGACTTGGTCTGAGGGTGAGATTTAGAGCACTACAGCTGGCACCCACTGGGCAGTAGGCGATGTCAGGCAGTTTCACAGTGAAGAAAGAAGGGCATGCCCAGCTCCTTCATCAGTCTGGGCTGTGTATTGTGTTACTCCTCCCGTGCACCACTCCCCTATCTACCCCTTGTTTCATTCCTGTGAGGCCTCAGAATGTCACCCAGCTCCTGGAGTGGCCCCAGCTCCTTTCATTAGCTGTCACTGAGCAGCAATTGCCAGGCTGCTGCTGAAGAGCTGTCAGCCTTCTCAGCACCCCCGACATGATAATCCTGAGGTAGCTTTCTGAGCGACCTTTTCATAAGCTGGCTACCATCAACCATGTACACAGGTGTGGTGGTGTGCTGATACATAGGGTAAAACTGACCCCAGCTTCGGCCAAGTGTTAATGGTGTTTTCTTAACTATGTTCAGTTCTTCATGGATCTTACTTGCTAAATATTTGATGCAACTCTGAATTTTAAGCAACGCATGACTGAGCTGGTTCTGGTGCAGTGGTCCCTCAGTAGCTCTGATGTGCATTAACGACTTGTTTGCCACACACCAGCACTTGGCTGGCTGCACACTGTTACGCTGAGTGCAAAAGTCTCACGCCAAGTCTTACTCCAGTTATCACACATGCTAAGCTGGGGGCTTCCATACATCGTTTTATTAAGCGCAGTCTCAACTGTAGTCAACTCACAACAGTTTTTAATCCTTCTTCAAGGTTGACCTCCACTGAATTTGATTAATGACCTGTGCATTTAGACTTGAAATGCTGAACTGAAGACCAGAAAAAACACTTCTAAGAAAAGGTAAGAGCATATGATAAAATGACTTCTCTTATCTTCCCTTCTAGAATAAAACTCTGTTCTGTAACTCCAGGCAACTGGACATACTTGTATATTCCAGTAAACCTTTCCATGAGTTGCAGCCTCAAGCAAACAAGAGCCACACAATTCTCATGGTATCCTCAACTCCTGCCCTGAATGGCTCTGGACAAGGAAATTGCTTGGATTTGCTTCAGACCTCAGAGGACAAACTGGGACCAAACTGGGACCACAGGAATTTAGTCTTTAGGAAATAATAGAGTGAAATGAGAGGAGCAGGAGAGGGGAAAAAAGCTTAAGAGAGAACTTCACTAGTTCTTTATACGTGTAATTTATCTTCTAAGAAAACGGACATCCAGTTTTTCTAATTGGTTAAGTACTAGGAAATGCCCAGTTTTCATCCTGAAGTAAAACTCGCCTTCCTGGCCAGTCTCATCACTGCCTTCTCTGGGCTTTTCTGTTCCTGCTTCTGCGGGCTGGCACCCAGCAGTGTTTGTGTGTGGCAGCCCTCGCACGACTGCTGTGCTCAGCGTGCGTGTGCAAGAACCACTCATGTATCGACTGCCGCCTTTGTGAAGGAATGCATTCTGCTCTTACAGTGTAAAGTGTGTGGTGTTTGCATCCCAAAGTCACACCTTTGCCAGTAATCCTCTCTGCTAAAACTGCCGCCTCGGGAAGCCCGTCCCCCCTTTCTGCTGAGCCTACAACCCGACTGAAGCCGAGCAGCCTGCTGTGGTTTGGCTTAACAGGTTTCAAAAACCCTTAAAGCCAGTTTCCTCACTGTAAACAAAAACCCCCAAACCAGTCATAAGGCCATAATTCCTGTTTGCAGAGATAAGCCTTTATTGTATGCTACTGGAAGCGAACGGGACATGGCTACGGTTGTATATACAGAGAAGTCTGTAGCACGGGGTTACAATCAGTGGCAAATGAACCAAGGTTACAGCGCAGCTCTGCGTGTTGTGTACAGGTCATAACAGTGGCTGGCGCACAGACCACGACACAGAAGCGGAATGAAGCCAGGTGTACAGGGTACAGCACCACGTGAGGAAGCAACTTCATGTACAAAGAGTGTTCCATTTACTTTACATTTGCAGGTTTTTTTGGCTAGGGAGTAGATACAGCTCCGTTTAAAATTCAGTGTGCAGTGATTTTTCTTCCCACTCAACTGCTACCAAATTAAGACAATTTGACTGTTCAGATTAAATTTTTAGCGCTATAAATAGCTACGGTTGTTGCCGAATTACTTTATTTGAAGTTGCTTTATTTACAGGACAGTCAGGAATAGTTTAGTCATCCTTATTCTCTACAGATTACAAACTGGGAGAAATCTTAAATATTTTGAAAGCAGTCTGTAATTAGACCACAGGATCTCTTGTACTTCATTTGGAAGTTTAATTCTGGGTAACTTCTTTTGAGAGAGAGATTTATTGGGAAGAAATATGGAATTTTCCACCATATTACTCATTTGTGGAATTTCTTCATTGTATTTAAGGTTTAGATAGTTCAAACGTCATCATACTTCTTTATTCAATGCCATATCCAATCTTAGTGTAAAAATAAACGCTCTGTCCTCTGTGGATAAATAAATCCATCTGTTGGCTGCAGGACAGACCTCTATTGGTGAAAGAGATTTAGAAAAATATACCTTTTCTTTAATGTTTACTATGCTGACCCACAAAGGAAAAGTGAAATTCATTCAAGTCTAGAAACAGAAATACAGTACAAGTGATTTATAGAATTGCATTCCTTCCCTCTACAAACTTGCTGAGCATGAAACACTGCCCCAAAGCACTGCCTCTGTCTTTTCCTTGTCTTGTAGAAGTAATTGTCATCGGAAAAGTCACGTTACACTGCACTGCCAGATTCCCTGTCTGCCTTGTAGTGCGCAGACTCTGAGCAGGGCTCTGCCTCCAGAGGATTCTTTGCTTAAGAATTCTTTAAATGGATGGGTGGTGGTATGTTTGGGTTATACAAGGGGGATGTTTTAGCCCAGATTAGCAGCAATTGTTTTAACTGATTGGACTGATAGTGATTTTTGGTGGGTGGACACTCAACTGTTTAAAAATAATAATTAAAAAAAAGCTTATGAATTGGACTTGGAAAACACCAGCTTTCCCTCAACGTCTCCACCTCTGAGACTGCTTTCCATGGATGCCCTTCTCATCAAGGGGCTGGTACGTTTGGCAGTACAGGTTTCATGCTCAACTTTGTCACTAAGAACTGGACAGCACTTCAAAAAGCATACAGCCCACTGGGACTTGCTCTGCTGTAGTATTTCAGTGCTTTTGACAGTCCCCCCCCAGCAGTGTTCCTCTGTTGGAAGTGCAAGTGTCCCAGAATGGCTCTGGGACAGCTGGAGGACAGGTGACATTCTGGAGGAAGTAGTAGTTAAGCACCAGTAGTTGGCCCCTGCAGAGGCTGGAGAGAACAGAATTGCTTCGTAGAGAGCTTGTGGACCTAAAAAGCTTAGTCAGTTTGATCAATAAATATTGACTTAGGGTTAAGATCAGAAATATAAGACACTGCACTTCAGAACTGGAAGACAGAGTCAACTTCCTCCCTTTTCTGTCCAAAAGGGGACTAGCCTTAAAACATTTGTCCTTTAGGACCTTTGTGATGGCTGATGTGTAACTCGCTAAGCGCGTATGAATGTACCTGTCCCTTTTTCAGGGAAGAAGAAATGCATGACTGGACAAAGCTTTGAGGCTTTTTTCTGTGCTTTTTTGTTTGTTTGTTTTAAACATCTGTTGTGTGTCATGTTGTCCCTGAAGGCGTATTTACCCACTCTTAAATTATGCAGCATTGCCCAGAGAATGGCTCTGTAGTTGAATATGCTCTCTGCAGTGCAGCCTCCATTTTCTTCCAGTATATGTGTATTTCCATGCACTAGAGTTATTTGAAAACTACACTGGTCTTTATTCTGTTACTTTGAGCAGGGAAGCAGTGGTGCTAGTTTGAAAACAGAGGAAATAATCTGTATGGCAAATTAGAATTTTCATAATTAATATAATCACTGACTTTTCAAAAGCTGTACTGCTCCGAATGCTGTTCTTCAGCCCACCGTTACTCTGCTTTGAGCAGTGTCACTTTCCATCTACTTACAAACGTTCTTTGTGGAAATAACGAAAGCAGAATACTCTCTCCTCTACACTGCCTGTGTTCTAATTTGGTAACTTTACAGAACTGCAAGTTCTGTCGGGACTGCAGCAATACATGCATTTCCGTATGCATAGATCATTAAATTGTAACAGTGCCAGCAGGAAAGCAAAACCTGCAAAGATACTCTGCTCCTCTGAATTCAGCTTGGTTTATATGTGCCTGTTGACTTAAGATGCAGTTAGTGTCCACTGCTGAGATGACACAGTACCCTGAGTAACTTTGTATTGATGACGCTTACACAAGCTTGTGCTTTTCTAGGAACACAGAAATGAGCACAAAGAAAAGAAATAAGTACATCAGGTTGTTTCCATGGAACACTGTTAATAACTTACTCATAGCAGATTTGAAGTATGAAGTTGGAACTTACCTTGTGCTCTACTCCTTTCGAAACAGATGAGTGCTATAATTAACTCCCTTCTAGCTTAAAAAAATAGAAGTGGATAGAATGTCAAAATAGGCGTTTCTGGTCAGACAGACCTACTTTATCGTAACTAGTTACACCAATATTTGTGACCTGAAACATGTACGTTACAACATGTAGTTATGGAAGCAGTATCTGCCTTCCCGTGTTGCCATGCCATTCTGTTTAAAATCAAGTTGTCTAGAATACTGTGAGCATTGTAGAAATAAGTTACTAGTATTCCTTTAGGGGAAATTATTATTATTCCTTTCCCTACCAAAAGAGTAGGGTAGGGAAGGCCATTCTAGCTTCATGTTTTTTCTTTTCTCTCTCTCTCTTGCCTCAGTCCGTTCTAGCAGGACCAGATGCATCCAGCAAGCACGTGTTCAAGTCGAAGCTGCACTAGACCTCGTGAACTGCAAAGCAGCATAAGGCACCTGGAGCTTCTAGATCCAGGTAAGAGGCAGGAATGAGGCTTAAGTCCATGTGCTATTTTGGAATTAACATTAATTGCAGCTCTTACTCATTCCAACTCCCCTGTACCAATGAATGAAGAATAGCCAACTACATTCAGTTAGGGCCCTTTAGAATTACTGTGATTTGTTCTAGTAGAGATAACAGTCCAGAGGTTTTCACAAACATGCACTTGTGGCTAGCTGTAAAACATTTTGGTGTTGTTTACTTACACAGTGTAGAAGAGACTGTATCTTGAATTATCTTATTGCCACAAACCTTTGAAGTTGGAAATCAGGTAAATTCAGTCTCAATCTGTGGTTAAAATTTTTATGTGCTTTTTAAATTCTTGCAACTCTTGTTTATCAATGGATTATTAATTAAACATGGGAGAGAACTCTCCCACTGAGAGGGCTTCAGTCTTTGCAACAGCTTCTGTAGACTAGGCTTGATGAGTTCTTTTAAAGTACACTCAAAGTACGTGTGGTACAGTGTGTATGACCTTAGATTGTAGAGAGTTAAGGCACCAAATACAAGATAAAACAACATCCAAAATAAGACATTTGCTTTAGAACTCCACATCTCCACACACCACTTTTGGACATTCCGCTCCTCTTAAGCATCAAGGTAAACGTGATCTGAATGTTTCACGCAGCCACAGGACTTGGAGGAAAAAAAAACACTTTACTGAATTTATATTTTAAACTATGCTGAATTTTGCTCTTACAAAACTCACACAGCTACTTTTATATGGCATTGCATTGCCTACACTGTATCAGACAGGCCTGGCAGAAAAAGCACCCTTTCTTCTAGAAAATCCCAGACCAGAGGAACAGGGATATGTGTCCTACTCATGCTTTTGTATCATCTTAACCATCAGTTTACAAATGAACAGCTGAATCAGTCCCATTTCTATAAGCAAAATGGGAAAAAGGAAGATGTTCCAGGAGTACTAGAAAACTTGGACATCAATAGGTATAGATTTAGATGAGACAAATAAAGCTAAGGAGACTTAACTTCTGGTGGTAAGTAATAACAGCTTTGTGATGACAGTTCTCTTAATGTCCAACAATTACTACCTTAAGTGGTTAATGTTCAAAAGAAAGTACAGGTGAGAACTGCTGGCACAGTCCATAGGCATAGGACTTCAGTGCCCAGTTTCTCCAGTGAATTGCTCTAAAATGACTAGAACAGCATTTCCACTTCCCAGTAAGGATCAGATTCACAGCAGGCTAGATGTGCTGTTGGACAAGCTGTCTCATAGGCTATAGACAGCGGATGCAGCTACAATATCCCTTTGCTTTGCTTTAAACAAGTCAATAAGTACCTCAGTTTTCAGGAGATTTATTCAGCAGGAAGCCCAAGAGGGTCTGTGTCCTGAACATTCAAGCCGAGTTCCTGTTTTTTGAAGACAGTACAGTGGTTCTTAACAGAACTCAGTGAGTCCAGCAGAGTTCACTTCCATTCTTTTGGTGCCAGAGAGGAGAGATCCTAGTCTGCTTTACAACCAAGAACAACAATCTGAACTTCGTGTTTACATATCTCATCACGTATCCAAAAGAATCCACTGCAGCAGAGTTCTTGTCCTGTTTCCCAGAGCTGCCGGAAACAGTAGCCGTGTTTGGAAGCTGCTTCTGTGACTTGGATGTCATCTGAAGCTGGGACATATTTTTCCCTTGATTAAGTAACAAGCAACTGTCTACAGAGAATTTAGCTAAAGGCACGAAGTTCTAATACACATGATCGTGTCTTAGCCTACCAAGCAAAAGAGGCAGAGGGAAACTTGCCATTTGGTTTGAGTAAAGACTGAAACACTATCTTGTCTGCTTGCTCTTCATTATACAGTTCCGGAGAGACGTTGAGGAGTCCAGGCTCCAGACTGTGGTGATCTACAGGCTGTCAGAAGTGCAGCTGCAGAATTACAAATGAAGCAAGGGACACTTTCTTCCAGGGGATTGGTGACTGGAAAGACAGGGACTGCCAGGCTCACTGTCCGAGGACAGTACTGGGACTGGATCAGGGATGGTATGTTAAAGGTGCTCACGTTTAGTGCTATCTTGGACTTTTAGAAGAAGTGCCAAGAGATTGATGTTCCACAGTTGAACAGTCAACAAACAGGAGACTTTTTTCCTAGATCACTTGAAAAATATTCATGCCATTCTCCCTTCATTTTCTACTTCCTAATAATGCAAGGAACTTGTGGTCAGGGAATTTTTTCCTCAGTAGCTTAATGAAAGCAAAAAGCCTCAAATAATTTTAGATTTGTGCACTCTTCCCCAATTAAGCTCTTTCCATGGCTAGAGGGCATAGTCTTTTATTGAGTAAGACACACTTTAAATCTTTTTTCCTACCAGAAAGCAAGTGTTCTTAAAGAAAGGATCCTACTCTCCAGAGATCAGAGATACCGGAGTAGTTTTCACAGATCTTTGCAAATGAGTAAAAATAGTCCCTTGGCACATGAATCAGATGAAATATTTGTAGGAAAACTTGTTTTTCTGAAGCTCTTCATAGGCTGATGAAAATTTTTTAAGAATCTAGAAGCTTCTATGTAAAAATTCCGTAATTTAAGAGAATCAGTTATTTACTGAGATGGTAGAAGGTGATCAGAAAAGGCAGGGAAGGACAGAATTCACAGAAGCAAAGGTATTTAACTGCACCAGCAGTCATGGCAGCAGGGTTTAGAGCACGTGAAGGGGAAGCCATGACAATTGCTGAATCATCTAATTAGCTCACACTTGCTACATGGCAGCAAATTAGACAGATCAGAAACCACCTACCCAGGCACTAAATTGCCTTTGTGAGGGTTGGATTGTGCGCTGTGTCCAACAGAAACTGCTTGGGCAACAGAGGCCGTGTGTTACACATTCCTGCCATGAGTATGGGCTGGCATCCCTCCATCCGACTGGCACAATGCCCAGGAATAAGGTCACCATGTTCCAACTCCTGGATGTGTGCTTAAGGAAGACAGCAAGCACTGGCAGGGAGACGACATGGTGGCAGGAAGCATCCTGGTCCATGCTTTCAGCAAGCCAAGCCTGCCAAACCAATCTGGTTGCCTTAAATCCTTCTCCAGATAGAACGTGCCTGGAGAAATCTTCTGTGGCTGGCAAAGATTAAAGTCCTACTTTATTAAATACCTTATTTCTTCAAAATTCACAGTTGCATATCTGGGAAGATGACAAGCACTCCAGCTGCCACTCACCCATCAGGAGACGTGCCGAGGTATGGATAGCAGTAGGCAGTACTGAAGGGTTTCCATCTGTAAAGTCTGCTGTTTAACACTCCAGTTCTTTCCCCATTGCAGCTGGGGAAATGGAGGTGCCAACTCCATGCAGAGCTGTGTACTTCTGGAGAGGAGCTACCAGCTGATTTGTATCATATGTGTGATAACACCAGGTGTCTTCTGAAAAATACTTCTGTCTAGCTTTCACCTATTCCAAACCAAAGGAAAACACTGCTTCTAGAATGTGTGACCTCACAGCAAGGTGATATCCGTGCTGTTCTTACACCTATGCCACAAGTGTGTAAGTCAGCTGGGGTTAAATGCTCTAAGGAGCAGATGGGCCAGAGAGAACTGCCCTCCTGGCACCAGTCAGACAGTGCAACAGGCTGCTTACACATCCGTTGCTCCCTCCTGTGGTCCCATGAAATCAAACTGGTAGAACGGGAAAAGCAAGTACCTGCTTATGGGTTTGTGTGCAAGAGCAGCTAAAGGCAAACAGGTGGGTGTTGTGACAGTGGAACAGTCTATGTGTTAATCTCCCTGTTGTGTGAACAGCCTCGCTTTCTGCAGTGTTACCTGAGCAGACCACTGAAGCTCACAGTTGTTCTTCCAAAGCCAATGGTAATGCCACTCACCTCTAATACAGGTAACACATTGAAGAGGTCAATTCTTGATTGTAAAGCTCTGGCTTCTTTTCGTCTTTTAAGTGCCAGACACCATCTCTCAAAATACACAATCATCTGGTTAGCTAAAACTGGAGTTAAGGTGGGAAGTGTACAAGCACAGACTTTCCCTGGTGTCCTATTTATATACGTGTACTAACTGAAAGGAACTTTTCCAGAATTCTTTTCCATGAACCAGAAATTCAAACTACAAAATAACATTCCTGCTTCACTGAAAAGGTAGTACAAAACAGGCAACGCTCCTAGCAGCTGCACAAAGTGTACGGACAGGCTGACGTTTGGCTGTTGGGTATGGCTGGAAATACAAAGCTCAGTAGCTGCAAAACAGACCCCTGGCCTCACAGAAAAGGCACTTCAGCCTGTGCTCCTGCAAGGAGGCTTGGAAAAGGAACTCTGAAAGAATCACACAAAAGAAAGGAGTTTCTAGTTCTGCCTTAGCAAAACAGTGCTTGTTGCTACATCCATCAAGATGTTACCCCGTTACTTACCAGAGACTGCCCTGGTATTTCAGTTAGGTTAACACCTACTGGTGCACTGAATTTAACTGCTCTCTCAAATACCAATGTATTAGACACTTGGAGACGCCTACTTCAGTGACACTTCAATACATGGGAACGTGTTGCCCGAGTTCCACTGCCAATGAGACAGGTTAGAATCACAGAATGGTTAGAGTTGGAAGGGACCTCAAAGATCATCTAGTTCCAACCCCCCCCTGCCATGGGCAGGGAAACCCTCCCCTACACCAGGTTGCCCAAAGCCTCATCCAACCTGGCCTTGGAGGTTCCGAGGCAATTTTGCACCTTCAGATCTCATCAGATTCCATGTGGCTGCAAAAACCAGGATTCAGGAGTCTTGTACAGTGCCTGTCCTACTGAGAAGGGGACGGATTTCGGACGTAAGCGCTTGCATTACAAACAAAAACGTGTAGGAGAAATTTAGTATCTTTTCAGGGAGAAAGAGGAGAGCCAACAAAGCGAGAATTTAAAAAAAAAAGCAGAAGAGTGGAATGCTTAGGATTGTAAGAGTTAAAAGGGTAACAAGAGAAAAATATGAAAATCCGCAGTGGAAGCCATTCTGATGGAAACCAATACAAATGGATTAAGCTGCCAAGTCCAGGCCACAAAGAAACAGATGAAATAAGAGTCAGGAAGACACTGTATTAATCAGTCCTTGAACTGGACAGTGCTGGTCAGACTGCCAGCAGTTAAGCCTAGCAAAGGAACGCTCGAGTTCATTACGGTGCACCTTGACATTGCCTTGACGTGTATAAAATGCCGTCTCCGAAGGCTGCGGGGCAGCCTGCTGCTCCGCTACCACCGCTGAGCCTGGCAGGCTCAGAAAGTGAACTGAATTTCAAGCGAGCTTCAGACCAAGCCCCAGGTTTGCACCTGGAAGGTGACAGCAGATGCAAACCTGCACCACTGAATGGGCAGCCCATGCTGGTGGCCCCCCAGTTGCACCTGCAAATGTAATCAAATGGTTGCGTGCTTCACGGGCACAGCTGGCACAGCTCCCTGCGTTCATTTCCCCAGGTGCCAATCTAGAGGCCACTTACAAGACCAGGTTTCTGGCAGCAGCAGCAAAGCTGATGATGTTCAACAGCTGTTTTTCTGTATCAGCTTATGAGTAATGTCCAGACTTATCCTGAGATATGGAGAACCTACATATGCAGTTATTTACTGGATTTCATGTTTTCTGTGTCAAAATGAAGTATAGTTTATTTTTGCTGTTATATTTTGATGCAAAACAACAAGCTTTGGGCCTGATACACTACTACATACTTCATACCAAGTGTTTTCCTGTTTTACATCAGTATAAACTGTGCTCCGGGTTTTTTTTATGCTTTCCACTCTGAATTGAGGCCCTAAAATGCTAATACAACATCATCAGCTCCCTCTTTTTTTTTTTTTTTTTACTATTTTTATATAAAAAGAGTTGTTTCCAGCAACTTCAAGTACTGCAGTTGTGCAGTACTGTACTATGCAACTTTGCATAACGCAAGGTTATGCAAATAAAAAAAAACCTAGTATTTTAAAACTACACATATCATGTGCACCATATAGGATATAATCCAAAACCATTTTAATCCAAGTAAAATATTTGTTAAAATATTTACTACAGAACTGAAAAGAATTATTTATGGATGGCTGTATCCTCATTTCTAGCTTTAGAAAACCACAGCTAAGCAAATTATTCATGCGGAGTGAAATCACTGCCTGCCTGCCCTCCTCTCCTCCCACTGCATCCCCAAGAGGAAAGCAAACCTGGCTGCTTCGGGAATTAATTTGGCCTAATGTAATTGGATCTCTGCAGATTTTAACTGTAATATCATCAAGTCTTTCATTCCTCATTTGGAGTTTAGCTCTAATAGTTTAGGGAAATGATTTCTCTCTTTATTAGTTAGATAATATCACACATTCCACTTCTCATTTCTGTTCCCCTCAGTGCAGGCCGTGGCTTTGGGAACTGCCCAAATGTTTTCCACAGGTATGCAAGGAATGCAGTGCCTGACACAGCAGTGTCAACACAGCTTTATGCTACACCAGAGAAAAATATTTGAAGGAGAACAGTCTGTTGATAAAACCAAACAATTTCTTAAAAGCGTTAAGCAATATTTTCTTTTTTAACTGAAACTGGAGTATTTGAAGTGGCCTTGAAAAATACAAAGTTGGCATTCAGGCCTGTGTATTACCTGTTCAAATGTTCAGTTAAACAAGACATAATAAAAATGTGCCGTATACAAGATTGTCACAAGTATATGAGATTTTTAGAAAAAAAGCAATAAAAATATTCTTTAAGCTGAAAATAAAATCTCTTACCTTTTATATCACGATCTCAGCTTACAGTCACTACATTTCTGCTTATTTTTATACAAGTGCATATGGCTATGAAGGTCCGGAGAGAATGAGAATAAAGTGGCATTAACCTGCTGAAAACTGCTTAAAAGTCTTAAGCTGCAACATACAGATGTTCCAATACCATTTAAAAAAAAACATTCACCTTTCAGTTATTGCTGATTCACAATCTCAAGATATCAACATACAAATATTTAAGAGGAAGAAAACTCAGTAACTTAGAGCAGCAATGTTTTTTGAACTGGTTGTTTCCCAAACACTGTTTTCTATTTCCTATCACTTGGTGGTGATTTTAAGAGACACAAAAGCAATCCATTTGAAAGTCAAGTTCAGGCCTACCCTTTTTGTGCCTCATATTAACGATGTGGGGAAGAGAGAGAGAGAGGGAATATATAACTTAGTTAGATTTGGGAAAAATACATATTCTGTTTTTTCTTCTGCCTTTTTGCTACATTTCATGTCTGCTGACATGCACAATGGCACAAAGCACTACTGCTTCAAGAGCGACCATTGCAAGTCTTTGTAGCAATTTTTATAGGAAACATGCAAATACAGTCATAGTATGAAAATTCTGAAGTACTTAAATAGCAACAGTGAGCACGGGAGTCCCTGCTTAAAGCAGGCACTGCGCTGGGTCCTGCTCCTTGCTGTGGTGTTTGGCTCCCCCCCAACACACCCGCCTTTCCCTTCCAGCGTCAAGAAATAACCAGAAGTATATACACATCTATTGCTGTGCACCCAAAGAAGGGACTGTGGCTTGGATAAGTATTGCTTTTCATTAAGTGGAACAAAGTTCAAGAAGTGAGAAAAACACTTTAAAAAGAAAAAAAAAAAGGTAAAAAGCTCAGATTCCATGTCTGAAGTTGAGAAACCTCAAAACGAGCCACGTTTGTTCTTGCTTTTAAGACATGTACAAAATGCCATTTGGAGCCACACAACCTGATGGTTCTAGAAGTCAGAGAAGAAATCTTGAGGGCCCAAGTGAATAACAAAAGGTGCGATGCTGAGAGGCTGGCAATAGGGACTGTCAATGAAAAAACCACCTACAGTGGGAAAAGAGCAGAGAAGCAAAAACTCCGTGTTAATTTCAGCGAGACCGGCTGAAGGTAAAGCTCCATTTAAATTTCTCTGCTCTTTCAGCTGCAAGTGGAATTTTCATTGTAAAATGGGCACTTTTAATTCTTGGACGGTATTGAAACATCTAACACTTCCAAGGTTACCACTTTCTAAACAAAGAACTGACAGCTCATTCATATTTTCAGTAAAGCAGAGAAATGTAAAATATGCAGCAAGGGGGCAAGTTTACAATGTGGTTAGTAACTCCCAACAAATGACAAAAAAAATAAAAAATGACTTCTATAAATCATCTGAAATGACTGCCATCATGTTGGAAAAGAGCATAGCGCCCTCCTTGTTTCTGAAATACGAACAAGTCACTTGGCTTGGGAATGTTCATTGTATAGAATTGGTTCAGAGAACATTTTGATTGAAATTTTACAAAGCTGGGGATTAAAAAAAAAAAACAAACTACAAACAGTTGCCAATCAGGGGAACTCCAAAAGGCGGGGGGGGGGGAGCGGAAAGGTGTGCAGAGGAAAGATTCCTTTAATGAATATTTGATTAACAAAAATGGGCTTTCATCAGCCATGCTTTTTCTGCTCCGTGATGGCTTCCTTTCATCCATAGGCCAGCAAAACATCAGTGATTTACGAGCCCCGCTCAGTTTGAGTGCGTCCCCAAGACCCTGCTCTTTGTTTCCACACTAGTGCACGGATGACGACAGGCTCACCACCCCTCCTCCCCACATCCGTGGGTTTATTAAAGTACCACCAGCACCAAACAAAAGCAGGAGCTATGGCAGAGGGAAACCGTTTCAGATACAAACACGTTCCTAAGCACAAATACTTCGCTTAAGAAAACAGCTGCCATAATTCCAAGAAAAGCAGCTTGTGACATAAGCCGCCCCTTATGATGCTTTTCTGATATTTCTGTCCCTGTAACGGGGGGGAGGAGGAGCTTTACGTGGCTTTAGGCGCTGGGCTTACACCCTCTTCAGACGTAAAGCTCCCGCTGCCGCAGCAGCATCCGTCCGGGCACAGAGCAGGAACTACAGCGAACACCCTGGAAAGCACCGGGGAGGCCTGAGCAGAGCGGTGCAGCCAACAACGCTGCTGATGCCTTAATAAAGGCTCCTGGAACCCCTCCGGAGAGCCCACAGCAGCTTTACGCAGAAGTCTACAGCGCGGAGCTGGGGCCTGTCCTGGAATTCCGGACAGGAGCACCCACTCCTGAGCGGAAAGAGGAGCCTGGGGTTCAAGCACCCTCTGAGAGAAGTACTGGCCTATGGCTGAAGTGTGTCACTGTTCACAGCAGCACTCAACAAGAACGGGGACAATTAAATAGCGAGTTTTCATGGGGACCTTGTTGCTGCTTTAGATTCTTGGAAATGTCCGGGGGAAAAGGAGAAGCCTTTGGTTTGATACGAGATCGACAACTGAAATGCTTTCTGGAGAAACAGTGGATGGAAAATCAAGGGTGGGCAGACAATCTTAAAAGTGAAGAAGGCCACAAGAACAAGTGCAATTAGTTTTTTGTTTTGGTTTGTTTTTTTTTTTTTTGGTAAAAACAGAAAAGAAAGGAAAACAAGCAGCTTTTGAGTTGTACAGAATCTGACTGTGACGTTGTTACTGTCGTCCTTTCTCTGGGCAATACGGACTCAACTGTGTATCCCTGTGACTGCGTAACGAGTCCTTCTGTGGGAGCTTTTGTTTAACACTTAATTCACAGAATGGAACCTACTACAGAGAGACAGTCTAAGATTAATTCCCTTTGTTTCGCTTGGTTTTCAGTATTTTGTGTACAAGTGAAAAGCCTTTTGGATAACTACGACTGTGTCTAAAATCACAGTTACAGTGTGCTGATCTTAAAGATTATAAGGAAATTCGGGTACTGATGCTTAACTATAAAAAAATAAGCTAAAACAATATTTTAACCCATATTGTACTAAGTTTATTACACACCATAATATTTACAAAGTTAAATGTTAACTGTAAAGTTTCTATTGTGTGGGTTTGGTGTTTTGTTTTTTTTTTTAATTTTTAATTTTTATTTTTTAAAGAACTACGCCCTGCGTTTAATAACCCTACGACAAGTACAGGTCATTAGCTGGATCTGTGTGACTGCATTAGGAAACAGGCAGTACTCTTGTGTTACAACAAAACAGTTTATTTGTGATCAGTGTTTTATACTCTATACATCCTTCACAAATTTAATTTTACATAATCGGATACTTCATTTAAAACGTAAGATTTAAGCTTCTAGTTCTTCCCTATAACAGAAGGCTGGTATAAGTTATTTGAAAATGAGGTAACAATTCACAGAACATTTTTTTCAAGTTTTAGAGAACTAAATTTGCATTTTGTTAAAATCAAAAAGTAGGAAAAAGATGTTTCTTTACAAATGACTTTGCTCAAGTATGTGTTCAAAGAAAACAGGATAAAAAGGCTTTTTTTTCTTCTAACATTCTGTACTGTACTGTGGTGTTCAATCAATAGGAATTAGCTTCTGCCATTTGCTAAAAGAATGAGTAGTGGGGAACAGGATAAGTTGGGAATTTCATAACTGGTAACAGAACCATTCTCTTGGGTAAACCTACAGAGAGAAGAAAGGGAGAGGACTCCAAATAAGTTCGGTGTTCCAAGAAAGTCAGATAAGAGCTTACAGTCGTGTTCTCATTAACCTTTTCCAGATCAGTCAATCAATGTGATTTTAGGGTGCAGAGTCCCATCAACAGTAAAACTTCAACACTTTGCACTATTTCAAACATGGTCAGCTTAAAGTTTGCTTTTATTTTTGTCCTGGTTGGTAAAATTAGGGTAAGCAATAGTCTCAGAAGTATTTGGACTTGAAGCTCTGCTTCATAATGTTTATGATAATTAATCTCTACTACGTCCTTGTGTGTTCTGAGTTAATTTCACAGGCCAGTGACAACTGCAGATGTTCTAGGCAGGCACTGCTGTGCATGAGAGAGCTCACAGGGAAACTCTTCAGCAGTTCTGATAAGCATCCAGGTAGGTCAGCCAAAAATCAGGCACCTACAGTAAATTCTGCACCTGCTTCTTTATTCTGCATTTCCTCTCCTGTATTGAAGTGGCAAATCTGGAAAGATTAATATCTGCCCGATTCCATGATTATTACAGAGTTCTTGTGGCCTCGCAAACTTCTGCACAATTAAATGTTTGGTTGGTTGGTTGTTTTTAATCTTGCCTATTTAAATTCTAGTATTGAACCTATGTATCCATTTAGAAATCACAAAGCAGCAACAGCAGGTATTCCAGAGCACCAGATGATCAAAGTGAAGTTTCCCAACATGCAACAGCTTACAAAGGCAGAGAGACATGTTTACCTTACAGCCAAAAAGCATTATCCCAGTACTTGGCATCACAATCATAAGACATTAAAAACAGAAACTCTTTATGTGAAAAATGGGGGCACTCGATTGCACAATGCTTTGAAGTCAGTGATAGGTCACAAATTCATGGCTAAGTGATTAAAATCCAGCACCTGAAGGAGGCATCGTGAGAAAAACCACCAAACGGAGGGGATGGATGAGAAGCGCAAGAAAAGCTGCACGGAAAGTTGGTAACAACCATCCTGTCCGTCAGCAGGGAAAGGGTTCCCTGGCGTCACCGCGTGTCCCTGCCTGTGAGATACCGACACGCAGGCGCCGCTCACCGTGGTTACAGTCAGTGGCCACTGCTCGGAGACAACCAAAGGGATTTTTTACAGATCCGTGGGATGAAGCAAGCCCTACCCAAACCAAACTTCCTTTTGCTTTCCCTTGAGAAAACACGGAGCTGCTGCTCGTGTAACGCAGCGCAAAGGCTGGGACTGAGTACGCTCAACGGGACGGCGCTGCTGCCAGCTGCCGCCCGTCACAACACCCGGGCAGCGGATGGGGCAGGAGTTCCAAGGGAGAATTCTGCAGGCTGAGAGCGGCCCGCGGGCACGTTCTCCCTCCCCTTTCCGCTGCAGGACCAGTGGGTCCCAGCCAAGCAAAGGGAACGTTTCCAGTACAGCAGCAGCGTTCTGCCGCTGTTAACAGCTCGTACCTCTAAAGCAAAGTCATGAAATCAGTGTTTCAAAAGATAAATTTTAACTTTCATAATGCTGTCAGGGGAGTTGGTACTTCCCAAGCTACACACGTTTGAGAGGAACGAGTATTACAAATGCTACAAAAGCTAGAAAAGTAATAGAAAATCCCAGGCTGAGTTGCCCACGTGCCAAACTGCAGCCCGTGAAACGTCCGGCACTTATCGCCTGAGCAGCAGCTTTCAGCCTGCGGTGGGAGAGGCCGCTGGGACTGGTGCTGGTGGGCTCCCCTGTGAGCACCAGGACATATCACTGACTCCAAAGCGCTTTGCTCCCATTGCCACATAAACCTCATTCAAAGTAACCAAAAGGGCCGGTTAGAGGTATGCATTGTTAGTCCAGCGGAACAGAAGCCGGTGGGTAGGGAGAAGCTGCGTTAAGAAAAACCCTTCCATCATAGCTCTCCAATTATTAGTTTATTTTACAATCTTCATGGAACCAGTGCTTTGCCAGCCTAATACCACTATGTTTCTTAGTAAAGAGCCATGTGGCAAGTGACCACGTCCTAAGCTTCCTTGCAGTCTGTCTGCTAACAGAATCGGCTACGCACACACCGTGCTGCTTGTCCCAGGCAGCAGTGGTTGAGTCTGCGGGGTCGGGGTGGCCGTATGTGCACAGAGACTTTTACTGTATGGAGGTTTCACAGGGTTGGCAGCATTAAGGGAGCTTTGTCCACGAGCCAGTTACACTTGGGGACAAACATTTTGCCAACGTGACTGCAATGCCATTTATTAACTGTTGGTCAGAGATGCTGAAATAGGCCCTTCGGTAGTCTTTGAATGGAGCACAGATTGGCTGTAAAGAGTAAGAAAACTACTTCCGTTGGGTTTCAGTATGAAAGGGAACAGGCAATTAGAACAAGCGGTCCTTCCACAGATCAGGCAAAGCATAGGCAAAAAAGCTACTCCAACCAAAAAAGAACCACAAGGTTATGGCATAAAAGTGTTGTTGTCATGGTTTAAGAGCTTTAATCTCTTTGAATTTCTCCTTGGACTGCCACATTTGGGCTGCCACAACAGTTTCTACATAATTTCTAACTTGTTAAGTATTGGGCTATACATACCGTAAGCCGGCGCGGCTGTACTGTATCCGTACGGTGCTCCATAGCCTGCAACAGAGACAAAGGGAAGGGTTTCATTTCCTACAGCACCTGAAGACAGACAGCGTTTGCACACCAACACGCAGGGAGGGACCCTTTCTGGTACATGAAGCACAGAAAAAAACCAAATTCACACCAATACACATAAATGTTGCTGAAAACACTAAAATCCTCTACATGGTGGCTTGAAGCACGAGCAACCCAATGACTTTCTGAAGCCTCAGCAACAAGGAGTCAAAGTCCGTATTTCATTTCCTTATCACTTTCTTTCAGCTGAAGCCCTCGAGCCTGTACTGTCAGAGCACGGAGCTGGCCTGATCCAGTCGGACATCCCATATTCACTATGTTCTTCCTAAAATACAGTCCAAGGCAGAGAACAGTCATTCTCCTTAGCTTCCATTATGAGGAGGGGAATGCCGTGTGCCTGTGGCAGATAACACATCACCATCAGTGAAGCTCCTGCAAATTCTGCTTTCTCAGCCATTTCTACAGACATGAAGTTTCACAATGCACCTCTGAACACTTAGAGGCACACGGAGCAGTTTCTTTCTTTCCAGAGAGCTGAAGCATGACTCTGGAGTGAGATAAAAAGCAACAGTGGTAATACCAGTCCTGGTTACTACATCTCAGTGGTTCCTGAAGGCTTTATGTTCTTTTTTTTTTCCTGGTGGGATCACTTGTGTCCATCACAAATAGATTTCTGAGAAGAATGGGATGGAGAGAAATAATCTGTGAAGGCCAAGGCCAATAAAAGCTTAACAACTACAGCAACTGGGAAATTAAACCCATTTCTGGAGTAATTCCATGCTGGCAAGAAGCACGCCCCTGGCAGGTTAAAGTGTCTCATAAATGACTCCTCAGGCAGAAAGACAGTTCCAAAAACAATGTTAACAGCCATTAAAAATGAATTACCAGGTTTTAATATTTATAATTACATCAACACACAGGAACAATGAAGACGACACACTGTCAGCTGTGCCAGGAAGCGAGTCTACCAACCAACAGGGTTATGCTGTTAGCGTGTGGGAGCTGCTGAAGGGTGTAATTACAGCTCACGCTGCAATCTGAAAACCTGAGCACGAGGAATAGAAGTTTTAATTTTTGGAAGCTGTTGGATTTGCTTTGACTGAGGAATCTCCAGCATCTCATGCTTACAAATTTCTGATTCTTACTCTCAGTAAAAACAATGTCCAGATTCCCTTCACGTCACCTGCAAGCCCCTGACATGCTGTGGAGAGTTGCAAAGAACAATGCAAAGTTAGGGGAATGAGAAAGTGAACGTTTTTGTTAAAATCTTGTGTTTACATTTTGACACCTTGCGCTCTCTATGCCTGTCATACCAGAAACAACAACCTGACAGTATTTTGTATCAGCCAGTAGGAGCTGAGCACTTCAGTTCTCCAGGCTGGAACAGTTTTGCTTCCGATGGCTGCAAACGTGCCCTAAGGAATCAGCAATGAGCCACCCTGACTAGTGACTCACCTGCTCTGCGTGGCAAGCACCAAGGAGAAACGTGAGCCAGAAGGCCCCTGGATTTCAAAAAGATGTTTCTTCTAATCAGAACGGTGCAGCAGGGATGAGGAAAGAACATCAGCCAGAGCCTGAATGGAAATTCTTCTGTGGTTTTTTTTTTTTTGGCCACCACAGAAGCTACTAACGGTGCTGCACAGCGACTCCTGAGCTGCCAACCTCATCTCCACAAGGGCTTCCTGGGAAAACCACTCCTAACGCTCAAGGGCACGTGATCCAGGAGGTTCTTAGCTAGGAAGAGAGTTTTGGGAATTGTGCCATGGCAGTGAACTATGAAGATGACATATAATAAAGCCAGGAAAGCCATTATGCCCATAACTGTCTGCTCTGTGCACACTGAGCTTCAAGCTGTACGCTCGTAAGGACAGGTACCGCCAGTTTTTCAGCTCTTTGATTTATTTAAGGCCCATGAACTCTCCCTTCTGCTTCGGCTCAGACGATCAAAGCTGAAGAAGCCTTTAGCACAGACTGACACACCCCAGCAGACAGAAACTAAGCTGTGCTATGAGAGTCGTGCCTTACCCGGTGTTATGTATCCAGTAGCAGCAGCTGCCCCGACAAACGCCCCTCGTGTTAAAGCACCTCGTCCTCTGCCTCGAACAGCCTGCACTGCTGCAGAAACAGCTGTATTGACAACCCCTTTAGTCTGCCCAGAGTAACAAAAAAGAGCAATTCAGAAAGTGAAAGTGTTGCTGGAAATACAAGGCCATCTGCATTAAATCACCACCTTTTAAAAATCCCTTTAAACATGCTTGATGCGCCAGTCGTGTTGCAGGCGGAGCACAGCCTGGAGAAGTGCTGTCCTCACGGACCTGACGGACCAGCACCTCTCTTTGTGCCTCCTTTTCTGCTGTATTCCCCCAATATGGGCCCAACTATCAGATTACACTGTTATTCTACAATACTGACTATAGAAGAATAAAACCAGAAACCTTACAGGTGTGCATAAAACAAGAGACTGAGATCACTTGCTTCCTGCAGAAGTTCCTGTATCGTAAAACAACCCAGAACTGCGATAACAGAGTGGTCTGAGAAGCAAATAACAATTCTTACCTGAGGAAGGATCTTCTTTTTCTTGTTGTTTGCTGCATTAGGCCCAGAAAACAGTTTTTCAAGTGCTGCTAATGCAGCACTTGCTTTTGCTACTTTCTTATTTGGGCCTGCACCTCTGAACTTCTGCCCATCTACTTCTACCTGAAAATTAAGACATGAGGTTATGCCTAGTATTTATCCTTAGGAATGCCGTGCTGCACCCGCTCATCGTCATGTGCCATCTGCAAAGAACTTCAGTAGTGTAAAAAAGTAAATCCTCAGTGTTTTATGTGACAAATTTCTATTGCTTCTAGATTATGAAGTTGATAAGGGATACCTAAGTGATCCTGTGAACCATTATATCCCAGATATTAAGAATCTGGAAACAAGTGCAATTCGAAGAGGACCAGTATATCTATTTGATATGAATTTAACCAAGATGCTTGAGCTTCTCAACACATAAATGATACTGCTGGGAAACAAGGGGTTTAGGAATCACTTGAGGCTCCCCTCATCTTTATCGACACCTTATATACGAACATCTTTGCCCACACTATATGTACTCTGTTTAACTGGAAGGGTACCTCACACCATTTTAGAGCCCAGTGACTTCAGAGGCAGCACAAGCAGATGAAGAAGAGAAATCATTAAATGAGTTTACCCTCTGCTACAGTCACTCCAAATACCCCTGGCAAGTTGGCAAGAGCAGATTCAAATCGAGTCACTGACATGGCGTTACCGAGTATGTTTTCAAAATTTGCAAATCAGGTATTTTTGTCAATTGTGGCTCTTCGACTTCCCTCCTCCTCCTCACGTCAAGACATGATGTAGTTTGGGGCTGTCAGAATCCATTTTTAATTCTCACTGTATTTTCCTAAAGCATAAAAGACATTCCTCTCCCCAGTCCAATCATCACAGCAGCAGTAAGAGAGAGGAAAACCTGAAAACATCCCCACCATTGCAAAAAGCAATACAAAAAGTCTGAACTGCAGCAGCAAGCAACTCCAAAGACGAAGCACTGTTACTGAAACCACCTGCCAGCTCTGACTCCGCTTCACTCACCTCCATCACAAAGCGCTTGTCGTGGCTGCCACCTGTCTCCGAGATGAGCTCGTACTTGAGACCTCTTCGTTTTTCATTGAGCTCCATCACTGGGTTTTTGCCACTTGCTGTGAGTATGGGACCCTGAGTTCTTACCTAGGGAGACATTTACGGCGTTGCTTTAGAGCCCTTCTCTCTTCAAAAGGCAGACAAACATCTGCAGCTTTGTGGCTTACGGTGCCACGTGGACGGCTGCTTAGGGAACGCCGGCGTTATCCCTGAGCCAAGCCCCTGCAACACCCTGCTCTTCCCAACACCACGCCTCTCGGCAGCCTTCCCGGGAGCGACCTGTACAAAGGGGGCACTGCCTGGGCTTCGGCGCAACATGCCGCACGAGAACAGCCCATGGAATGCCTCTGCTCTGGAGAACAGCAGTGGGCAAACAGTCTGTAAAACAAGTCACACCTCTTTATTTCTGTTGGTGAGAGCTACTGGCCTGGTGTCTACACAACACCGAACGTTACACCAGCTGCACTTGGAATTTCAGCCCTGAAGGTATCCAAAGCTGAAGCTGAGGCCGTGGTGTCGCGTTCCTTGAAATCGAGGGCTTTATCACTGACAGGAGAGATTAGCCTCCCAACCCTGCACACATCTCTGCTGCTCGATCTAATTACGTCCTGGCACTACTGAGCTCTGACGGAAGAAGTCTCATATCCCGGGTCATGTGTTTCAGCAGAAATATCTGTAACTGTGCGGGACGCAGGGAAGGCAAAGCGGAGATCTCGGCACACCAGCAGATCCGCCTGCGTCAGAGCGCGCTCAGCTACAGACACCAATGACTGCTCGCTAATGAAGAAAAAGATGATTAAGGGATCAAAACAAAGTTTTCAAAAGCAACGTCTTATTTGGGATAAAGACCAGGAGTCGTAGTATCAGGACCTGCCCTTTGAAAGCAAGTGTCTCAAGTGTAAACACAGAAACTCAAAGTCCTGCAGCTTGGGAAATACATTGGTCATCTCAAAATATTGCCCACTTCTGTGATAAAATATAATAAACGTGTATTTTAAAGGAAAATTAACAGGTCAGTTTGTTGAGTATGAAATACCCCCATTTCCTTTCCCTCGAAATGTCTCAGTGGACTAAATACATGTGATTCTGCACTCTCTGGAAATTAAGTGGCTTCCGACTGAAGAAACCCAAGTTTTAACTCGTTGACAAACATTTGAAGAACAGAACAACGACTTTTATCGACAGCACCGACCCCCCGCAGTCCTGGAAAAAAGCGTTTTGACAAAAAATAAAGCAGGGATCTACAGTGAGTTATCGGTACAGCCCCCAGAGAACTTGCCACAGAGCTATCAGGCAGGCAAACCAATACACAAATTAGAGCTGTTACTCAGTCTTTACACAGGATTCTTCTCCAAAATCCCTGGTAATAATTACAAACAGTGGTCGAGGATCTCAGGAGCGACACCTAAGCATAATTTTAAAGTCTCCTGGTTTCTCAATGGTGGAAAAAAAAAAATTCTGGAAATACTTTTAAGAAAATATCTAATCAGTACTACAGACCCATCACAGCTTGATTCCTGAGGACATTCAGCCAAAGTTCCTAAAGTTACTGAAATTCTGTCCTTTGAGGAAGACTATTTCCCACAAGTTCAGTGAGAAAACAAGCACAGCATGGTCCTTACAGCACCTGACTTCAGCTGCAAGTGCCAAAGTTGGCAATACCTGTCCCAAAGAGTTTATGGCCTCAGGAGGACAACATCGCTGCCCCACCTTAACCTTGAGGAAAGGAGGCACAAAGCTCAGTTACTTGTCCACAGTGACAAGAAGTCTGTGGCAAATCTGAGACTGGAAACTCGCTCTTCATTCCTCATCCACCACTTGAACTAAAATGCCATCCTCTTCTGGGAGGAAAATAAAAAAAAAACCACACACCAGAAAACAAAAACCCAAAGCCCACACCTCTCCACCACTTCTACTTTTTAATGCAATACTCACCTCTAGGGTAGCGGAGGTGTCAGCTGTGGAATTTCCAGTATTATTGCTTGAGATTGAAGACGTTGTTTCATTTTTACCTTCAGTATCTGATTTTTCATCAGAGCTCACGCACTCCACATCTGCATCAAAACCAGTTGGATACCCCATTGCTTGTAAAACCTACAACCAACCCACATGAAATTATCTGTAAAATAGGCAGCAGCACAGAAACACAAAGCTGATGACAACACAACAGAACGTCCAGCACACACTTAGCAAAGGCAGGTTGCTTAGAAATGTGTTTTCTCCTGTGCTGAAATGGAGAAAAACACAATAGCAAAGGGGAAAATAGTTCCAGGTTTCCAAAAGTGGCATCAACACAAACAGAAATTTTAGTCTGAAAGACAGCAGTTACTCTTGAGCATCATTCACCATCTTGAAAATTCCTTGTAAAATAAGAGATTAAAATTCAGAAGTGCATCCGCTGCATGACACCGCTGAACAGCACCATCAGGAGATGGTTTTGCACACCCTTTCCCCCTCTCTCCAGGTATATGGGCAGATCAGGACTCCCGTACAACTGAGGTACATTTGGCTGCATTTTCAGGGCTTCTGACTTCAAAAAGGTCAGATCTAGAAACTGAAATGGTCACATTATTCCCTCTTGTAAGTCTCAGAAAGCAGGGCCCGGATTTGCTAGGGAAAAAAACAAAAAGAAAAGCTAGTCTCTGCCACAACACCCATTTCCTCTTGGCTGGAATCAGGGATGTTTTGAAGTGTAGCCCAGGATTTGTATATATATAAATTCAGAGAAAACAGCTGAGTAGGCACCAGCACAGATCTGGCTGACGCAGAGAGGTTCAAGGGCAGAGAAGTCACAGCTTTTCAGGGCAAGTTTTGGTATTTTGTTGCTTTTTTTAAAATGACTGCAGGGAGGGAGGCAAAATAAAAGAACGAGGCAGAAGGTCTGTAAGCACACACATGCAGAGAGCTACTTTTCCTGGAGGAACAACACATTCCCACAGATACTTCTGGACACTTTGAACTTGAAAGCACAGAGGACAATGGGATTTTCAAAACTGAAATCAAAGGAAAGCAGAAAGTTGTCAGATGAAGCTTCTAAAAAGGAAACTCTTGTTCAAAAAATGAAGCACGGAATGACAGATGGGCTTGTTCCTATCAAGTGCAGTTCTATGGAGAGGTTCTCTTTCACAGGAATTGTCTGTAGGAAACTTTCATTTCTTCCCAGAAACCCAGCAGGCTTGGTCTGCTTTACCAGTCTGAACTGTCCTCGTGCAACACAAGGACGTTCATGTGGGGCGTTCAGTCTATCACAGCTTTGCAGACCTAAGCTCTGACGTGGAGACCAACCTCCAGAGTGACCTGCCAGGGTAACCGGTACCTGAATGGCACCAGTCTCTTACAAAAAACTGACTGGGGACCAATTGTTTCTGTACACTGTTTAACCCGGTGTGCAAAGGTCCTCTTTGGACACTGAAGACAGGAAACAACTCCATGTTTCCAGGAGCTCACAACCCAGGAATGGACACAGAGAAGGGAGGGGAAAAAGAGGGAGTCACCAACATGCCATTTTCAAACGAACAGGAGGAAGGAGGACAGGACAAACAGAACTTAAGCACCACATTGAATCCAATCCGACCTGCAGAGCCCTGGAAAGTTCTGCCTCCACACTGTCCCTCTCCTCTACTAGTATAAAATCTGTGATGCTCTTTGAACCGTGGCCAGCTGTGTTACAGTACATAGGTGGTAGCTCAGCTTCATCCAATTATTTTTTTTTAATTTTGGGGTTGCATGTTACTACTTTTAACCATATTTCATACTCTTTGTTCCAAGATCTGGGTTTAGCACATTACTTCAGGCTGCCTTACCTTCACTGCCACATGGAGCTTGGCTGTTTTCTTAGAAGGTCCTGATGCTTCGTATGTCGTACCGTCAACATCTACAGACATTGTGAAGACTGGGGCATGGACCGGACCAGACTGTGACAGCAGCTTATACTGAAGCCCTGGCCTGATTTGGTTCAGCCTCATCAGAGCATTCATGAGATCTATTGCTTTACTATCTAGTACTAGTACGAGATAGTAGAAAGCGGGGTGGGGTGGAGGGGAGAGAAAAAAAAAAGAGGGGAGATGAACAGCAAAATGAAACCGTTTGCATTTCAGTGCATTCAGTCTGTATAAAGGAGCAAACCACCCCTCAGCCACTCAGAGGTTGAGGACAGCCGTAAGGCTGTGAAGTCTTTAATAAGCCATTCTACTTTTGGGTAACAACTCTAATTACTCATTTTTTTTAATATTGTTAACACGATTCTTTTGCAGTTAGCTATATTATTGCTGGCTGCTATAAAAGGACTAACAAGTTCTATAGGAACCAGATCCAGAACTGGCACCAAAGCAGCACAATGAAAACAGCCCCCAGAAGGGGCTGGATCCCGGCAGTGCTGAGACTCCTGGTCTGTGCACGTACGCAAGGTCGATGTTTTGTAGTTAAGGATTTTATTTTCCTTGCAGGAGGTCTTGAGAGACCAACAACTAGCTCAAGAAGGGGAAGAGTGCAAAAAGGCAAATCTTCACACAGCAAAGTCACTGCAATACTTCAAAAAAAACCCACAGTACAGGGACATTATCAATAAAATATCTCAGCTGCTTGGGCAACATAAATTTTACTGTAATTTGATGGGTAATCCCATTTAAAAAGGCAAATCATTCAGTTAGTAAAACATGCTGGGGGAAACTCAGATGCACAGCAAGAGATGTGTTTGACATTCTGAATGTGGGGTGATAGAGACAATGTTTTTCGTTCCAAAGACTTTTCACATGCTATTCCACACCAACACAGAGAAGCTTTTAAACCAGCTCCCACTCTACAATGGATCTTTGAAAACAGAACAGAAAAGTGCTGCACTTACTTTTCCTCAGATTACGCTTCATCTTTTTATTTGGGTCTTTATCATCCCCGACACTGTCTTCAAACGGTCTCTTAAGAGCAGATGAGCCTGTACCTAGGGTATAAATTTCCTTGTAATATGGATATGCTATTAGAAAAACAAAATTCCATAGCAGGAGTCTGATTAGTCCCACACTGTTCCTTGCATGTTTAAAATGAAAAGAACTCAACCATCAGTCAAAGCTTTCTTATTGTTCCATGTAAACCAACATTAGCTTATTACTCACTGATTCCAATATCATGTGTGATACAAATAGTGTAATTCTGCAGTGCTGTTTTTTAAAATTAGTCTAAGGCAAGAGCTATAATAGTATTGTTTTTACAAAAAATATACATGGAAATCTATTTTTATTAGATGTATATTGTTTTCTAGGAAGAACTCTTGAGTAATTCTTATTACAGACACTCATTATATGCTTTTTGACCCGTTAAAAGTCTCTCCTTCACCAGCATAAGAATCATAAACTCTACTTTTACTCTTCAGACCCCGACTCTGTGCTTAAAGAAAATCATCAGCTTTACTCTCACTGTACCACTGCTCTTCTGTTCCTACTTCTAAGAGAACAGAACTTCCAGATTTTCTCCTAACAATGAAATGTTTTTACAAAGCCCCACATTTAACAAAGAAAAGCCTTCACAGCACATAACTTAGAAATTTCACTCATTCTAAATTAACCCCTAGCTTACTGCCCAATTAGTGATTTTTGGAGCAAACAATACCTACCTTCTTTGTCAGTTACTGACCAGGAATATTTCTGAAATGACTTATTTGATGGGAGGGGATCCATTTCCAAAACCTTATAGATCTGACCAAAGGCTGATAATCTGAGGGCATGCTATAAGGTGACAGCAGAAACGTAAGTTACATCACAGCACTGCTCTCTGCGGTGGTCTCTAGCTCCTCAGAAGTAGGAGTTTTCTACCTGAGCACTGTGTGTAATGGCTTCTTTTTGTTGAACTGTCATGTAGGACAGAGCATCCGTTGGCTCCCGTTCACAGGGGTCGTGCAGACCAGGGCCTCCTGGGAGGGAAAGAGGCAAAGCAGATCACTGAGAGTAAATGAAAAGCAACAGGAAAACAGGGACTGAGGAATACTGCAACAGCCGGTCCCAGTCTTCAGCAGAGCGGGACACGCACCTTTTCCAGTAAGGGATTCAAGCATCACACACAGCAGGCTAACCCCAAGCTTTTACTCCCTTGCAGCAACGGCCACAGAACTTATCAGGGTTAACGCGGCACATGTATAATAGCGTGAGCTAAAAGCAGCAGGTTTAAAAAAAAACAACAATAATGTGGACAGATACGTAGATTTTGATGAAATCTATACAAAGCAGATGGTCATCAGGTGTATTTATTTGTTTGCAACCCCCTCATGAGATAGGGGTTAACTTATAAACAAACCTAACATTCCCCATTAACTTCTACATCAGAAGTCGAAGTGTTTTTCATCTAATCATACAGCAACAGCAAAACGTTAAGGCTGCCTGGTCAACCTTTTGTGTTCCTGAAGTGAATGTGGCCCCTTACCAGGCAGCAGAATTCCAGATGCCAAACACTCCATCACTCGTCGCAATGCTTCCCCAGCGCCCAAAGGTCTATTACAAGTACCTATAGATTTTTCACATATAAGCTCGAGTGGCTAGAAGACATTAAATTACAATTAGTATGGACACAAGGGTAACTGTGACTGCAGTTAAATATGGAGGGATAGAGGGGAAGAAAATTATTGACATCAATTTCCTCCGCTTTTAATCCGCTACAGGTCTAACTGACAGAGACAGCCATCCCAGAGAGCAGTTCACGGCACATATATTTGTCCCCTGCTCCCAGTCTGAAGAAACCAACTGCTCTCCAGTAACTGCCCAGGAAGTCTAAAAGGAGGAGCCTCCTAAAGCCGAATCACATGAATGTTCTCCTCTCAAGGGGTTATCAGTTCTACATGAGAGAACTCTGCCTCCACCGACCTACAAAGCATTCCTCTCTGGATCCCCAAACCTGCTAACGTGAAACGGTGTCCTCTGGTTGCAGTGGCATTGTCGTGGCAGCAGGGCATTTTGAAAAGGTAAACTTGGGGGCAACAAGTAGGGTTCTACTGCGAATCCATGAGGATGTGCAAGGCCCCACGACATTATGCCCCTTTCCATGGTACTGGTACACCTTACAGACTGAAGAAATACTCTTGGTCTTTTTTTCCTTCCTATAAGTGCTTTTCTACACAGGTAACAGTTAGTGGGGACTAAAAGGAAGGGGGTTTGAGGAGGGTTTTTTTGAGGAGGGGTTTCACACAACGCACTGTCCTCTCCAATCCAGACACTGCTACAATTCTCAGGAGATCCCAGACCTGACCGTGTGGCCTTCCCTTCTTTCTGTACTTACCCAGCCTTTCAGTGGTGCCCACGTGGGGACTCTGTTGCACAAATCCCGCAGAATACGGAGGACAATTACACATGATTTTAGTCCATTTGCCCTGGCCTAAAACAAACAAAATGATTCCAATACACCTGCAAAAACCTGGCCTTCAATTTTGCTTTTCTTTTTAAATGCACAGAGTCCTGGGATAGATTTTTTTTTTTCATTATTATTACTTAATCAGCTTCATGCAAAATAAAAGCAGCTATATATAAGTAAAATAATTTAATTTAGAGACACATCTAAAAAAGGAAGCAAAACGTCAAGATTGCTTTTGTAGCCTCATGACAACTCTAGACCAGTTGGCCGCCTCCCTGCCACGTCTGCCCTTGCACAGTACAGCACTGAATTCGGAATGCTACACCTCTGCTCTACGAGGGACTAGTCAGAGATTAAAGAGGCATTAAAATTAAAACTATCTCAAATTAAACCTCGTAAGGCTACAATAACAACAAGGTAAGAACAAAGAGCCAACCTGAAACCATTTGGCGTGCCGCAGAGACGCCAAGGCCTCCAGGCATTTCTGCCTGTCCAATAAGTCCGGAGGATCTTTCATCGCAACATTATCTACTGGTAAAAATGGGATAAAAAGAGACAGATACAATTTGACCAAGGGGTTTCTGTCACAATACAAAAAGAGCGGCAGCATCTCAATGAGATAATAAGACTCCCAGAATTTAAGTGCACTGTGTTATTTAATTTCAACAAGCCATTAAAAGGTAGTAAATGTGCACATGTGCAACAGAAGCAAAGGCATTCACTCCTTGTAAAATAATAGTCATAATAAAGATGGCCACTGCTACAGACAATCTGGGATCTTATTAAAAATGTAGAACACATTTCAGGGCAGAAAATAGCTATATAGCACTTTTTCCTTTTTTTTTTTTTTTTTTTTTTTTTTTTTGAGTTGCATTGGGCTTTTTTTCGCCCCCCCCACCTCTTCTTTCCCTTCTTTGTGACTTTTATTCCACAAAAGTGGCACAGAATTTCAAAGAGACAAGCTTCTTTTGACAAGAGGAAGCTATTCTCGGAGGGGTATAAAAAATATTTTAATAGGTAGAACGTGAAGTTATGTCCATGCAATTGTTGAGAATTCCAAAGAAAAATATTGAATATATTTGAAATACTGTTGCATGAACAGCACTAGCCAATATAATTCAATGAAAGAAACAGACAAGAAATGCTAGTGAGATATTTTACGGTTTGATTAGTCTTCCATATAACCAGAGCATATGGAAGAAGTGAGTAAGTTTGGTAACTCCCAGATTAACACATCAGAGAGGTAGTCCCCTCTGGTAAAAATCTTCCCAACAGCAACTGAAATCCACAGAAGAAATTCAAAGATGGATTTGAGAGACAAGACACTGGTATCTTCTGTGCAGGTTTACGCTTCTTTTCTTTTTTTCTCCCCCTCTTTTTTTATCCAGCATGCAACAAACTGCTTTTAGCAGCCACATCTGATTCTATAGAGGGACATTATGCATCAGTCCTTTCTTCCCAATTTATTTTTTTTTAACTAGGAGTTATTAGCATCCAGATTCTCTGGAAACTCTTACAAATGACAGATTTTGCATATCTGTGAAATCAGATTAAAAATACTTCAGTTTTTATCTGACATGAGAAGAACATATCGGAAGAACTAAATGAATCCATGGCTCAACTAAAACCTTGAATATGCTATTTTCCTATGAATAGACAATTACTCTTTATTTCAAAATAATTACTTTGGAAATACAGTCTTTTCATTATTCATAATGGTCAACTCTCCAGGTCTTGTGAGACCTATGCAGGGCTGAATGAAACACAATATCCTTTCCAAATTGAAGACTACGCTAGATAAGCAAAATCCAGCAATACGTGTAAAATATGAGAAGAATTGAGGAGGAAAAAGTACCATCAGTTTGTATGTACAATTAGTAACATCTCAAGGTACATTTTCATAGGTTACTTTGGATAATATTGGCTGCATGTGCAATTGCATCTTTATTGTTGAAGTTGCTTCACCTCCTATTCAATGGGGAGGTTACTCTGGTAAAAGCACATTATGTTCTGGTGGATAAAAGAGCCCAAAGCCAAAAAAAAAACCCAAACAGTGTAAAACTGAACAGAACCAGGTATCTTGTCTGACAGTTCATGGTTGCAGTTCACACGGGCTGGCTCTGCTGGCAGCAGAAGCCTTAAGTGCTATAAGCTTATTTTCTAACCCCAATGAACTTCGCAGCAGATATTTGCATTGTTCCTTATCGCCCCATCAACAGTGTTACAACATTGGGATTAATCGCTCCTTTTGCCTCTTTTCCAAATAAAAGCTGCAAAATCTCCAGGCACTGGATTTCTATGAGCACAAAGGTCACTTTGGAACACAGGATTTGCTTCTAAATTTCCTCTGCAGTTTCGTTATTTTTAGGAGCAATTGTGTGCCACGAAACGTTCCTAAATATACATCTACGTAGTTCTGCAAGAGAACTTTATTGTGGACAATATAAACATCTGCTTAAAGCTCATGTATTGTAGAAACAACTACTGTCAATGAATGATCAGAATCTTATTTTAAAACATTAGAAATGGCAAAGGTGACTGATTGCAAAATCATTAATTTTTGGCAATGAACTGGATCTTTTTACACCTAGAGATTTTACTCAGTACTGTACGAGGCTTTGCTAAAGCGTGTTGAAGCCATTGACACAGTAAATTATTTTTCCCTTTAAACTACAAAACAAATAGAATACTTGTCATCTGTCATTCAGGGGAATGAAAAGGCTTTTCTATTCTCATACGACTTAATTTGTTTCCAGCAAGTTAGAATCTCACTTCTTCCTACAGGATTGAGGCTATTTCCAAAGGTCTAAATTACAAATAAAATTCTTGAAGAATTTTGCCAATTGCAAATTCAGTACTAGTGCCCCGAGCACCTTTCGCAGATGTTGCAGTCAGCCAACTTTGAGGTGCAAGATTCTATTAAACAGAAAGATGACGAGAAGAGGCAGTGAGGAGGGCGAGCAGCTTGCAGCAGGCTCCCTTTGGACACCCTCAGGAGAACGGCATGTTTCTTCATGCTCTGCCAGTCAGGAAAGTGAGACCCAATCGGAATTTTCAAATGCGATCGCAAAGCTTTACTTTTTTCCTTGTGGTTTTGACAAGGGCATTGATACGAGGAGTTTAATAAACAGTTAATAATAAAGCCCTGACACTAGCTCACACTATGGCACACAGAACCAACCCTTCAGTAGTTCTCTCCCCACTTGCTGTATGGTTTCTCTTCCCACAGTAGCTGCCAACTTCACTCATTTGCAGCCAGCCATAGGAGGAGCGTGGTCTTCTCCGCAGAGGCAAAGTAAATCTGTGGCTCCTTGCCCCTTCAAAGGCACTTGGCACCTTTGGGGCATCACTGGCTGCACCTGCCCAGCAAAGGCAGCAGCAGAGCAGGCTGTTCACGCAGTAGCTGCTCGAGCAGCGAAGCTGATTCAGCCCCACTTTGGTAAATGACCTTGCTCGTTTTTAGATAAGCTTGCTGTTACTGTACGCTCAGTAGTAACAACTGATTAGCAAGCTACGAGGTTCTGGTCTGGAAAGCCCAATTTATATTTGATGCTATGACTAAAAATTCAGGTTCTTAAGAAGTTTAAATTTTCAACTGATGCAAAACGCAGGAATTTTAGATGCTTGACTTCTCAACTCGACATGAGAAAGCAGAGCTTTATGGACAGCCGTTTGTGAGACACACTGAAATGCACACACACACTGGCCCGCTATTTATTTTTGCTAACGAGCAGCAAAAACAAATAGGACAAACACCACATCTTAAACATGAACACTTTTCCAGAGAGGTGGGGACTGAAGAGAGATCCGGGAATGTTTTTCGATACATTCTGACACCAGGGCATGAAGGCACACACAGCATTCCTACAGAACAGATGGGAGCACTGGTGACGAGGCCCGTTGCACCCAACCTCGCCGTCGGGTTAGAGGACAGATTAGTGCTGCTCACACCGCACGCGGAAACCTTGGTCAGTTTTGCTCCGGGAGCGGCTCCGCGGCAAACCCGCCGCAGCGCCTGGAACCCCACGGCCTGTCTTACACGTGAGATGAAAGGCAAGTGGACACACGTTTTGAGCTCCCTCATTCAAGAGAATGTTCGGAATAAACTCAAAACAGTTGTTAAAACTGCCTAGGAAGTGTGCTTACGTTTGGCTGGCGTTATTCAGGAGTACTGAACACGGCAGTACTTTCTTTGGGGATCGAGGGATTTTCACTTGACAGTTGCTCTGAGTATTTTTCCCCTGATACTGGATATGAAACTTGTTTTGGTCTGAATCTAAGTGAAAGCGATTTGGAAATATTGTGGACAAAAGTATCCCTCCCACCTTTCAATTTACTTAGTGACATCTGCATAATGCTTCACATACCTCTGAAAAGGGAATATGATAAATGTCTCTGTTCATTTGTGATGAATCAAAGTCAAAGAACCCAGGCTTTAAACCAAGATCCATTACCCTACTAACTATCCTCATCGGCTGCTCAGAAATGAGAGCATAACGCCACTCTGAGAGGTAGTAAAACCATCTTAAATTTAAAAATATGAGTATAGAATTTTGAAAATATTTTAAGATACTGAAAACAAAATAGAACACCTACATTTTAATTATAGGAAAGTATAAAAATTCAAATCCTCATTCAGTTTGAGATGAACTCAGGAGTCCCCAGTGTTTACTGCCACAACGGCATCACTTTTTGCAAGAAAATACTTGGACAGAAGCCTTTGTGCAAAACTGTATCCCCTTGTGAGAACCCTTCAAATCCTTCAGCGTTACAGTTTGCTCTGCACTTTGTGCTCTTTCTCACAAACATGTACCAGCTGCGACAACCACAGGGCTGATCTCAGCATCTTATGGGAGAAAACTGAAGTAATATGCCATTTATTTCTAATGGTCTTGCAAAAGAGCATGGTTACTAATTTGAGAATCAACAGACATTGCAGTTAGGAAATCTTTGCCGTTCATCTGTTTTGTAAGATTTTTCTGCATCCAAGTGCTGCCCAAGTGTTACATTCCATTTGAAAAGGGACCCTTCCTGCCCTTGCCTCAAAACGCCGACAAACTGACCAACATTTCTCATTGTGTCGGTATTTCACGTGGGAGAAGGGAGAAGCAAAGGACTTGTGGCAAGTCTAGAAATGGGAAAAGAGCACGAGGGAGTTCCCTAGCCCACGCGGGCCCAGCTGCCTCAGTTGTCATGACAGAGAGTGGCCAGTTGGTCAAAGGTCTGACATCATCCAGTGGCAAAGTTTGTAGGATAGGTTGGGAAGCGGAAGCAGGAGTTACTGACAGGATTTTCAAAATAAAACAAAGTATGGCTACATTTGCTCTTCTCTATTTCTCTTGGTTTGTTTCCAGCCTCCTACCAGTCGACACTCCTTTAACAAGGGGCGTACAACTATACTGGACGTCGCGCAGTTGGGGAGAAGGAACAGAAAGAAACTAAGGTACAGTTTTCTATATCTATTTTGCTCTAAGGACATGAGGTACAACGTTCAATTCAGAAGCAAAAGCTGTATTATAGCACTGTAACTTCAACTGTATCCCACTTAGGAAATTCTTAAAGCTAGAAACATACACATATGTATCATCAGTTAACAAAAATTGAGGGCCAGGACGACATACTTGCGAGCTTTGCAGGAGAGATTTTGTTATGTAAAAAGAGAAACGATTTTATGAGTATTTCGAGATACTATGAACCAATCCCACTTGACTGACTTAAATTGAAAACAAGACTGTGCAGCACTGGGGTGCTCAAGAATTAACTAGCAAGTCTGAAAGAAAGGAGGACTAAGATCTAATTGTATGTCAAAGTTAACACTGTAGCAATACTGCTTGTAAATGAAAGCTATGCATATTTACAGGAAAATTTAGTGATTGTTGTCTTTTTAAGGCACAAATAATGTAATCTATTGTGGCAAAAGCCAATCCAGTTAGTACATGATGCACAATTAAAAGCCTACTTCCCAATTAACCCTGTGCTGCACAGTCAGGGCATTTAGACAGAACAGTCTTGAAAACAAGTTAAAACACTCTGTGTACCTCCTTCCTTCTTCTCTGCTTCATCTCGAATGAGAGGGGATGTAAGTATCACCTTCAAAGTTAGCTTGGGCTCCTTTGTGTTACGAATAATAATAGCTGCCTCATTTACATGCTCCTCCACCAGATACTTTTCTTCTGTAAGTTTCTGAAAGTCACCAAGAAAGATTTCAAGAATCTCCCAATCAACTGAAAAACTGCAGAATCTCTGCGTGTGCATACACCTCTCAGCTAACGAGAGGCCTACAAGACAGCGCAATAACAAGTACAGCCTTGCCTCCCTCATTAAAAACAAACAGGAAAATCCCAGTAACATGCTTCAGAAAAAAGGTCTGCAGCAAATTTAATGAGAATACTAAGTAGTCCCACTACATTATCACACTTTTTTTTTTAATGAAGATAGAAGCTGACTTTCACAGCTGCTAGTGTGCAAAATACCACCAGCAACTTTTTTTCCCAGTAAGTACACACTTCTCCAGTAATGCTGCCTCTAAACGTAAAAGCACTGTGACCAACACAGCCGTAACTGTCGGTGGAAATGGGTGAGAGATCACAGTGCAGGAGCTGCACCAGCTGCCTAGTGCATGGACCGGCCATGAAGTATGATCAAACACACCTTGGCCATCTCTTACCCCCCAAGATACTCTTCGATGCCCTAGCAACAGAGATTCCACCACCTCTCCAAAGAGTCTGTTCTGATTCATAGTCACACATAGAATTTAGATAACCTATTTTGTAACAAAATTGCCCCTTGCTACTGTTCCTTCTCATCCTACCTTTGGTAGCCATGTGAGACACTGAATCACTGTCCCTTTATAAATAACCATTAATGTCTTAAAACTTAGACCTGCATTTAGTCTCGACTTTTTCCAAACCAGATAATTTTAATTACTGGTCTTCTAGGTGCTCATTCTCATGCATCTGATTTTCTCCAACTTGTCCATCCATCTCTTTCCCTCCCTTTCCACACAGCACTTGACACTGGACACAAGACCCCACTGTCACCCACTTCATTCGTTAACACCAGCCTCAGGAGACATCTCTGACAACGCCTGAAAAAAACTGATCTTCCTCTCTTGACAGCACACCAATAAACAGAGGGGCTTCTTAAATTGTTTTCAGTAAACTTTTCATTTCTTGCTTAGATTTCTTTTGTAGATAATACTACAAACTGCCTTATAATTTGTTCCACTAACGTGCATTGTATCAGAGTCATCTCAAGCGATCTCTACCTTTGGGAGCTCACCCTCCAAGAGTGCAAAGATAACCAGATGGTTCCGAGCCCTAAAGCTGCTCCTTGTGTTTGTGAGTTTGTTTCAGCAAGACCACACGGTTAGAACATATCTAATATATATTCTAACTTCTTTCCCTGTTGTGATCTGCACTCCTCCAGCTCCTTTGTTGTTGGGATGAAAACGTTTAAGCATCTGCTCACTACTAGCCTTCACAGAAGCAAAGCAGAAGCTGTTAACATCTCTGTACCTCGTTTGCTCTCTTTGTCCACTGGTGGCCCTACACCTTCCTTCCCCCTCCTGTACCTGAGCCTCTGCAGAACCTCACTGCCTTTTACACCCACGACAGTTGTAGCTTGTTTCACAAGTCAGATTCCTCTTACCTCATCTCTTCTGTAATCCCTTCCCGCACAATGCTTCCCCATGGATCTTACCTACTTGTCCCTTGAATTTATTGAAGTCTTCACATCTCTTAATTACGTCTGTTATGCCGTTCTCTCTTTTTTTGAAGCATATGCTAACTTTTCTTATCACTTTCAACCCTTCTCATCTCACGCCTCACTACAAACAAGTAAAATTTACTCTTTACTACTCAATACATCCCTATCGTTTTCAAAGAAGCAAAATACACTCTTTACTACTCAATAGTTCCCTTAGCATGTTCAGTTATGGACAGGGCCACATCCGCAGGCACATTATCGCGTTAAGCCCTTTATGTGAACAAATGAACAGTGAGAGCAGCTGTCAAGAACATACTGTCTATGTGGAAATAAACACAAGGCAGAAAAGCAGATCAAGTTTGGACATAGTTTGGGGAAGGGTGCTTGCAGGGGAACACTTCAGGGCACAGTGTCTCAGCAACAGGGTATGTCAGTCTGGCTGCTGGACTGATCATTCGGACTCAGAACCCTGTCAAAAAGGTATTATCCCCAGCTGCTTTGAAGAGACAGACATTAGCCACAAGCGCTGCCTACTGGATATCAACACCAGAATTAAACAGCCATCAATAAAAAGAATCATGAGCTCATGATTAACGTGAGCTAAAAGGAGTGAGCACCTGAAGTGACCTGTTCTCACTTCACAAGTGCAGAGGTGTTTATCTTGGGACAGCCCAGGCGAAGCAAAGCAGCTGCAACATAGAACTGCAGGTTCAGGCAGGGGGACAAGGGACAACGCCACAGACCGACTCACATGCTTGAGATGGGAAGATTTCTGGGACTG
The DNA here is from genome assembly GCF_009769465.1 of Tauraco erythrolophus. NCBI lineage: Eukaryota > Metazoa > Chordata > Aves > Musophagiformes > Musophagidae > Tauraco > Tauraco erythrolophus. The sequence continues at coordinate 10,895,491 of NC_141486.1, forward strand.
CAGTTTAGCTCATATTAGTGGTTGGACCAGAAAGCAAAAATCAGCTGGGTTAGTTACCAAATGGAAAGGTCAGCTGCCATCATAGGAAAACTGACATCACAAACGGGGATTAGGCAGTAACAGGAATAAGATGTTAAATTTTGTGAGTAGCTGCTTCATGTCACCACATTAAACATGTCACACTCCGTCGATGTCATCCTAGATTCAAAGTATTTCTTTAATCTCTATCACCTTTTTTCCCAGAACAAATTCCAGCCTTTACTGAAACCCACCTTGCAGCGCTATCAGCCATTGTTAGAGGACTACCCTAAATTAACTCACCTGAATTTGAGCTGGAAGATTGTCTTTAACTATACATAACAAGGTCTTTGTGGGCTTTTCTTTGCACATGAGAACCAGCTCCAGGTCCATATCATCTTTTATCAGCAAGCCCTTTGCAACCAAGCCAATTCTCATAACACCACACAAGGTCCGACCACCTTGATCCCTGGAAATGAAACAATTTGGAGTAATTAAAATGGTATTTTCACATATTCAAAATACTTGCATTATCCTGTCACAGTGAGGAGATAAATGGATGGGACTGATGACTGGGCTGAAGTGGTGTATCACTGATCAGAAAACGAAAAGCATAGGCTCCTTTTATGCAAGTAGCTCCTACGAAAAAATTAATTGAAGCATTGATTTGAAATTCAAACAAATGCAGAAGTTGCCTAGCTCAAGTCACAAAGCTTCACAAAGCTCAAAAAAGCCCCAAGTCACTATCTGCAGATCTACCAAGACAGGAGAATAATTAATCTGGAAGAGCTCTCTGACAAAAGTCCTGGTTTCAGACGTGATCTGAATTGTCTTTTAGCGACACTCCAACTTTAAACACGGCCACACGCCCTTTCAACATTTCTTTTAGTTGATCCGTATGTTCAAACCTTTACCTTTAAATTATACAGTCAACTTCTGAAGTTTTAGTCCACACTACAGACTGACATTTCAGGAAAGCTTCTGATTTCAAAAAGTCTTCCAGGCACAATTCCTTCAACAAGTCTCACCACTAAAACCTACAGGAATAGAGGTTCGACTACGAATTTTTACTCTCCAGCTAGAGTTTAGGGGAACATTTAAGAGCCAGAGTAAACAACTTTCAAAGCAACATAAGAATACTTTCATTCTGAGTACGGAGGGAAAGACTCCAACAAAACCAGTACAGTAGGCAAGGATTATTAAAAACATCAAGAAAAATGCAAGAAATGCATCTTTGACAGCTCAGCACCAGCTACTGCCACGTGCTGCACTTCACACTCTGTGGCACAGCACCACTGTGAAACCCCAGACAGCACATCACCAGCGAAGGCAGCAGACACCTCAGCCAGAGGGGCAGCGCCCCGTTCGCAGCGTTCTTACCGTCCAGAGGCACGGACTGGATAGAAAGCAAAAAAACCCCAAACCACAAATAAACCAAACCCAAAAACCAGGCACTCTGTGATTGAGGGTCATCACATAGATCCTCAGCTTCACTCAGAAGTATCTTCATAATTGTACTGTCTTTATTTATGTATTTTAAACAGAAAGGCAGGGACAGGTGCTTAAACAACAGACAGAAGAAAAGGAGGAATGACACAGAAAAAGTGGTAATCCCAAACCAGTCACTATCCTTGGAATAGCCAAGAGCAAACTAATAAACAACATCTCAGCTTCCACCCTGGAACTATGCTACTTTAACAGCATCTGGATGCAAAGGCACAAAAACACGCAGCTCCTTGAAGTACGGTTTGTAACTAGCATAAAGGTATTTTGTTATGTATTTTTCTACAGTGTAAGCCCCTTTTAGCTTGTGAAGAGAGTAGTAAAATAATTGGTGCCCCTCTGCTCTGCTCTCATGGGACCCCACCTGCAGTGCTGCGTTTAGCTCTGAGGCCCCCAACATAAGAAGGGCATGGATGTGTTGGAGTGGGTCCAGAGGAGGCCACCAAGATGATCCGAGGGCTGGAACACCTCTTCTACGGAGACAGGCTGAGAGAGTTGGGGTTGTTCAGCCTGGAGAAGAGAAGGCTCTAAGGAGACCTTCTAGCAGCCTTCCAGTACCTAAAGGGGCTACAAGAAAGCTGGAGAGGGACTTTTTACAAGGGCATGTAGTGACAGGACAAGGGGCAATGACTTTGAACTGAAAGAGGGCAGATTTAGATTGGATATAAAGAAGAAATTTTTTACACTGAGGGTGGTGAGGCACTGGAACAGGTTGCCCAGAGAAGCTGTAGATGCCCCATCCCTGGCAGTGTTCAAGACCAGGTTGGATTAGGCTTGGGGCAACCTGGTGCAGTGGAGGGTTTCCCTGCCCATGGCAGGGGGTTGAAACTAGATGATCTTTAAGGTTCCTTCCAACCCAAACCATTCTGTGATAAATAAACGAACTGTTTTTTATATATAAATACTACACTGATGCTCACAAAAACTGTACTCCTAAATTTGTAACAGACCACAAGCATGAAAAATCCTGCACACACACGTGTGAAAGCAAGGCTAGTTTATAGTCTTAAAAGCAGGCTTGGAATTTTTTTTTTTTTTTTGAAGAATCCATTTTGCACCTATTTTACCCACATCAGAAGACACCTAAAAGCACTGCCAGTAATGCTAGGAAGTCACCAACAAAACATACAGCACACTGCATACCAAGAAAGACTGCTCTTCAGCAAAACACTGAGCTTAAATACCTCCCGTGAGAAGATGACAAAACTTCACTGTCCATCTGTGGAGAAGCAGCTTATCAATCCACTACAATTATTCCCTGGTGTCAATATAATCACACTGTCTTAAAACCGTTTATACGTTAATTTATTTAAAAATATTCATAAGTTTAAGTGTTTTGCTATTTCTATTTGAATACACTTCACACCAGAAAAAGTGACATATCACAGCTCAGCCTTACACAAAATTGCCAGTGATCCGACTTGTGTCTTAAATATTTCTTAGGGAACACAGAAAGCCACAGGCACCAAAGTGAGGGCCATTTGGATATTTACTTTTCCAAGGCTCTCATACAATGGTCTTCATGCTGCTGAACATTTCCTATGTGGAGCAGTGTATTCTGAGTAGGTGGGGGTGCTGCATTTAAACTTCACGCAGAGCAAGCGGTCTCTCTCAATAGCTCCCAAGCCCACCACCTTATCCTAGAGATAATCAAAGACAAGCTTAAACATTCAGAAAGAAACCTGTGGAAAACACACCACTAATACATGAAGAATTTTCTGTAGAATTCACAACACTGTTGGGAATCAAGATCAGTCATGAATGCTTTCTGCTCCTCCCACCCATACAGATTTCCTCAGTTAACATAACAGCACACTTTTGTTTCTAAAGCACATTCAGACAGTGAGGTACAGCAGGGCTGCACACCGTATTTCCTGAATGCTACTCTCAAAATTTGTGAGAGATTTTGAAATAATTAAGAACCACATTATTATTATAAATTAGGAAGCGATATTTCCCTTTTGAATTTGCAGACATATGTTATCGTGCATTTAGGAGCAACTGATAAATACAATGGTAATCACGATCTCTTCATTTTAAGCCAATAAACTGTATTTTCAGTTTAAAACCTGATACAGTCACCCTGCATGCTCCCACCTCAAGAAGTCCAAATATGTCCACTTCCTTCTACGAACATCCATATGCAACAGAATCAGGGAACACTAGGACTGTTATTTAGAAGAAAAGGAGCCCAGTTCAGAGCAGCACAGTAGCACGTTATGAGGCTCAACTCACTTGGCATTGCTTTCAGCAGCTTCCTCCTTTGCTTCCACATCACCCTCACATTTTGTAGACTTGTTCTTTTCATCCATCCAGTCAGAGACATGTTTAAGGGCACATTCTACTGTTGACACCATGTTCTGGACAGCTTCAAGTTCCTCTGGAGATGGATAAATGGTTGAATGTTTCACCATAACATGGCGGTCATCATTAGCAAAAGATCGGATAGATCTCTGTTATGAAGTGGGAAACAGGGGGGAAAAAAAGAACAAAGTTATTGGATTATCGATAGAAGAACATTGCCTGAACAGGAATCCTCCCTGACAGACGCAGGAAAGCATTTTATGATGACCATTGCTTACAATCCTGCAGGAGTGACTTCTTGTCTTTAGTTAAATAAATTTAAACAAGAAAATGAGAGAAAACAAACACCAGGGCAAAAATTGGCATTAAGCTGGTAAAACATGTAAGACTTTGGGTGGGTTTTATAGCACCTAATATTTGATACCTAAATTCAACTATTCCAGCATCTTTTTACTGGTGACTAAGAGGAATAGGCACACGTGGAGTGCAGCTCATGTGTATGTCTACCAGGCACATCTGGAGCAGAGATCACGTTTCTGCCTACTTTAGGATGGGATAAATCGTGCTTTAGAGGTGCATTTCCCCGCCCACCCACATGTGGCTACGGAGTCTAGCCTACATGTCAGATTAGCTGCTACAGACATCTGAAAATTAAGCAAGCTGCATTTCGTCTTCTGTTTGGTACGTCCATTGTAAGTGGGAGTTGTGACACTACGTGCACTAGTCACAAATCAGAGAAAGGGTGAACTGAGGTCTAGGACTAGACACGTCTCTGTACTCCCACATACAGCCACGGTGGATACAAAACAGGGTCAGGACCTGTAGTGTGCATTACTCTGTCTGTAACGGCTAGAAATGGAGCTTCTGCATCTTGTCCTTTCATAATTTCCCCCCCTCCATTTACTTTTTTCTCATTTTCACTGTTTTTCTCAGTTTTCTTTGAGAAGAGGGCATGGTCTGGCTGGCTAAGCATAAGGCTAGAATGCTGAAGCAGGGGACCAAAAAAACCCTGAGTTTCATTCCCAGCTTTGCAACAGACAATCCAGGACCTTGGGCAACTCAATTCACTACGAAGCATCTCTGATTTCCATCATCCCCTGACTAGATTGTTTACTTAAGATTAAGTTTTCAAAGTTGGCGAGAAATCACTTAGGCCCTGATCTTGCCTGAAGGGCCTACATCTCATGGAGATACAAGCTGTGAGCGCTACTGCTGAAAAAAAAGAGGGGTTTTCCTACCCTGGAATGCTTGCAGGAAATTAAGGAGTTCCTGAATTTCAGCGGTCTTTGTTGGCTTGTCTCAACCTTCAGCAGCTGGATAGCTCAGAGCAGAGCAAAAAGCCAGGGTCCTTATCCCAAAAGGTAACCTCATTTCCAGGTAGGGAAATTTAGAACATAAGTATTCCAGGGTGAGAGCAGACCGAGTAAACCATGCGGAAAGGAGGGCAGACAAGCAGAACACAGAAGATTCCTATTTTGTAAAAGGCATTTATACTCTCCAAATAGAACTTTGCATCTTCTGAAAGTGCTGAGTGCAGCCATCTCTCCTCAATTTATGCCAGAGACAATGGCAACACACCTTAGAACAAGATAATTAAATAGCCATTCCCTTATGGTTTTGTTACTGCTGCAGATGAAGTCATAGGCAACGGATACTGCTGCAAGCAGCTTAGCAAACTGCACAGGGATCTACAAAGGCATGAATGAAGATGAGGACAGAGATAAATTGGTAAAAAAAGACCAAAATAATTTCTAAAAAAACCTGAAATAATAGGAAGGGATTAGAGTGCTAATTAAAAAAGTTTGCAGTGAAACTCAAAGTCCTGGGTGGCACTTTTGAGGAAAGTAAACTTAAGCAGTTGGGTAACTTGTGCTAGGAAGCTTACGGTTTGCCACACACCATCCAGATGAGACTTACTTGATCTAAACATTGACCTGGTCCAGCTGTGAGCACAGCGCAGACCTCTGGCAAGAGCAGCTCTAAATCTCATTCTCTACTGACACATCACTACTGGAAGCCTCCCAGAACCTGGAATCATCCACCAGAAACCTCTGCTCCTCCTACACATTAAATACCTCAAGCAGGTTTCATTTTCACCCCTACTTCATGGGTTTGTAACAGCATGCACTCTTAGGGACAAAAAGGGCCTCCGAAGGATCTCAAAGGCCTCTGAGTTGAATCCCTGTTAATGAACTGGTCGTGATTTCCTGGCTTGTTGCATTCACCAGGTCCTTTCCATCAAAGGCTGAACTGAAGGGACATCATTCCTTCACTAACTTTCGTGTGGCAAGTTCAGGTGGCAAAAGAAACTCATCAGTCCAGCATCATCCCCAGTACTTTCACAGGCTGCAAAATGCTTCCAGGAGGTCCCTCTTGTGGCTTATCCACAACACGGATACAGAAAGAAGCTGCAGTTCAGCAGCGAGAACTGACAAGCCAGAGTTATTAATTCACCCCCACCACCTATTATCTCACAAAATATCAATTAGGAAAAACAGTCAAATAGAACAAATTAGTAACTCCTAAATTAAAAGACAAGATCAATTCTTCATTACAATTCAGGCCAAAAATAATAACGAAATGAGACGCTGTTTAAAATACATTGACAACTCTGCTTTCTCAAGCGTTCTTCCTCCCTTTGTGCCCTATAACAGGTAAAAGTCTCTTTTTTTTTTTTAATATATACACACAGCCTAGTAGCAGCAATCAGCTACACAAACGTTAGAGAACTGTATTTAAAATTTATTGCGTTTATTCTCATTTTCTTTCTCTCAGTAATAACACTAGAGGACCTAAAGACATACAAATACGCTTCAACTGCTCTCCGCAGATATTTTTCAGGAACTGGGTAGGGTTTTTCTGCCTTTTTGTGAACACATCTTCAGAATCTTACCATCACAATGCTTCATACTTGCACAGCTTTACAAATTCAACATCTCAGGCATTCCCAATTTGCAAACAATACCAGGCAAATTAGAAATTAGAAATGACTCCTCACTTAAACAACATACACCAAGTATATTTGACTATACACATCGCATCTCCACCGGTAACAAAGTGTGCATAGAACCACAATCAACCAGCTTTTCACACACACAAACATGAATAATCCACACTTGCTTTTGTGAGGAAGAGGTGGAAGGGGAGTATCAGCATTTGGTTATGCAATCTGCAAGTTCAAGGTCACCCATGCTGTTTGCTCCAGCCTGCTAATGCCAGTTTTATTAGAAAACCTTATGAGCATCCCCTTTGTTCATATTTAATAATTCATGTAATGCAGGCTCACCAGACAACTCTCTGGTTTTAAGAGGCTGACAATATATCAAACCTCATTTGCCTTGCTCAAAGCATGCAGTACCACCTCTAATTTAGTGCAAGGTCAGAAAATCCCTTTACTCTGGTTTTGTCAGGCCCCACGCAAGACTGTCAGCAGAGAAAATTTTTAATGCAACCCTGTGAAAGATGAGAAACACCTACCATGGTTTGTTAGTGTTTCAGCTCTCTCTCCCTCCCTTTCTCCTTTTCCCTCCTCCTTGGTGTTTTTGCTAAGCACTGTTTTGCCTGACAGAACCTCTTCATAAGCCTCTCAGTCCCTTGACAGCTCAAGAGTTCATAAGGCCAAGATGCTCTGGGAGTCACTTTCTGTAATTCACCTGCGAAAAGAGAGAAACAACTTGAAACCAGAAGAAATGGCATGTTAATTCCAACACGTGTTCAACGTAGCACACTGAGTCAAACCACTGGTTAAAGCAAACAGGCTGCAAGATGGGGAGGCAGTCACTGAACCGTTTATTCCTGAGCGAGCAGATGTCACTGTGGAAAGCAACTTCTTGTAATGTGCCCACACGTATATAACGTCTTTCCCATGCCAGTTAGAGCTTATCTCAGTGTGGTTTGCCAGCCACCTGGCAATCTAAGCTGCCGATAGGAGGAAGATGAGAAATCCAACATCTCAAACGTGCTCTACACGAAACCAGCTCAAGAAGCCTTATTTTTATGTCGCATGCGCATTAGGAATCAAACACACTATATTTAATTACCAAAAAGTAATTATCCGTTGAAATCCCCAGTGCAGCCCTGGATCCTGCATGTGTCAGATGCTGTACAACAAGAACTAAAACTTCAGGTGGCAATAATTGTTGTTATTTTAAAAAAGACAAGGGCATTACAACAAACTGAAGACCTAAGACTTATGAGACCATTCGGCTACAATCATCCACATCGTCTCTTCTGCCCTTGCACTGCTTTTTACAGCACATCACATTTCAAAGCCTCTGCAAGAGCAGTCCTCTTGTACTAAACTGGGAAACAAACACCAGCACTGGCAGCAGAAGGAACTGCGAATAAACGCTCTGCAAGACAAGAGCGGAGCAGAATAACGGAGCAGGTAACGTGAGAGGAAAGCATAAGCTCATTGCATGGCAAGAAAGACACCCTACTCCTTGCAGAAAATTCCTGTTTTCCTTTCACCGCACATATTGTTGCATCAGCTTTTCAGCAACGTTTTGAAGCAATTGGAAACCCAGTCAGTAAATTTCTGCAGACTGACACACACACTCAAATGCTTTCCTCTTCTCCTACATGTCAATCCTCCTTCTCTAGCAATATGTTGCTTATTGCCTGTCGGAGAATCCTGACATTGTTAGAGATTAAAAGCATGTTTGGCAACAGTAGAGGGATGGGCGAAATGACTTGAAAGCCGAGTAGATGCTTAAACCTCAGGGGTGTGACAGGGAATAATTAAAATGCTGTGTCCCGTAGAGACTTGAACATGCCAGGGGAAAGGTAACAACAAATCCTGCTTCGCTATTTTGCTAGTTAAGAAGAAATGAAGCAGGTTTACAGGACCAACAGCTTTGGCAGCAACTGCCTAATAGTTGTTTGTTCTCACACCACTGAATTTAGGACGTAGAATTGGGTAAAACAAAAAGCATCCAGACAAGAACACTGTGCAGGGGCCTGTCGGCTCCAGCAGCTAAAGACTGCCAAGGAAGAAACCCCAAGAGAGCCAGATGCAGTCATACTACAAATACTTGGGAACAGCAAGCTAATGAAAACCCTGAAGGACCTCACTTCTTATCACGATGGCTAGATACCCAACCAAGGTGTATGAACACCGTTATAAATTGCTTCCCAGAAGTGGTCAGCGAAGGGGATGTTTTTTCATAGGACCAGATTCTTCTCTCAAGAGATCCGGAAAGCCAAGAAGGGGCAGCTGGGAGGAAAAATAAGCAAAGATTACTGCTTTGGCACTATTTATTCTATAAGCTAGTCATAAGCTCTTCCACACTTAATAACCTTTCACCATCTCCGGAAGCAACTGACTCTTTACGTGGTCTTTTTGTTTTGCTTTTCCATAATAATAATAATAATAATAATAATAATAATAATAATAATAATAATAATAATAATATGCTTTCTGAGTCAGCAGATGGCAAGCTAGAGAGACTTTTAGATAAGATGATCTGAAAATACATCTCCTATTTCAAATTAGTTTTCTCTTCAAACTAAATTCCAGCTATCTTCACAGCCTCTTCTTCCCTGTGACTCCTACATTTCACATTTTCAGTTTGCTATCTTCTCTGCTAACTTTAACTTGGCAATTCCAGGCAGAGAGAAGGGCACTGGAATGTGTTGCTGACTTCAGCATATGCCCAGTCCAATGTCTCCAGACTCCAAGCAACACTCCAGCCTGGCCGCCCTCCGAAGATGACTGCAAGCTGTTGCTTATCAGTGTGTACAGTGTATTGAAAGCAGATGGACAAAGATGGCTGAGCAAATTCTAGTGCTCCGGTAAATGGCTGAGCAGACTGTTGTTTAGAGGGCAAGTCTGCAAACTGGCTCACAAGCTCTGGAAACAGAGGTACTACCTCAGGGTGCAATTCTGGAGGTGCTGAGTGCTTTTTTGTGTTCTTTGAAAACCCGAAACAGACTGAAAATAAACCTTTCACAACTATGATGAGGATAATCTTCTACTGGACAGATGAAGCAAAAGCACCAACACCTCTCAATACTCTGCCTTAAGCAGGTAGTAACCACCTTGTTTTCAAAACAGGTTCAAGTTGCAGTGACAAGTAAAAGTTGTTGGATGAAGGTATTTACGAGTTCAATTCTACCTGCCCTTTTTCTCAGCGGTGAATGGCTGAGGTCAGGGCATACACAGTTGAATTACAAAAGATCTTTATTATAAAACTCAGAAAGCTGGGTAAAAAAAATCTTGAAAGTTGAATTGAAGCCGACATACAATGTCTTTCAAGTCATTAACACCCTAAGGACATTTCACAGAAACGCACACAGGAGTGGAAACCCAATACAGTTCAGACTTGGAGAGAAAATTCTCAATAAAAGCACTAAAGAGGAGGGAGTTTACTATAAAAGCGCAGACACAATATAAAGAACAAAGTGCATTTGACAGCGTGCAGAATTAAATTAAGGAAAACTAAAATCAAGTCTGCCCCAACCATATGGACTAAGGCAGCAGAACATAGCTCAGCACCAAACACATCAGAAAGCATTATGGGAAGTCAGCAGCAATTCCATAAATCCAACAGCCTCATTTCACTACCAGGCTGTAGCAGGATATTTGTCCCTGCATCCTCAGGGAAGTAACAGCTGACGCCCAGACTAAAAGGCACAATATTAAAATGCACGGTTACCTTACCCAGGGGCTGCCACCCACACTTGCAAGAAAATTTCTAGGAAAAAGCTACAGCACTACCAAGCCCTTGGTGACCTTGAGAAAATCACTTTACCTCTGCATCATGTGGCCCTAAAGTGTAAAACAAGAGTAAATATTTGCTGTCTCCAAACCAGGTCACAGAGGAGCTGAGCAGAGCCCGCAATGGGGTTTACAGTCACTGGGGATTTGACACATTAGAAACGTTATTAAAACACCACGACAGTCTAACAATGTTTCCATTAAACATCCCATCCTTCACAGAGGAAGTTTATGCTTTGGCACAAGACAAACAAGGAAAAGAATTTCAGATGAGGCCTTCGCAGTAGGATATATTCCTGCATCTGGCAGTTGTGTTCCCAAGAGACAGACGTTTAAACAGCCAGAAATAATGAATATGCTTAGCTGCCTCGGAGTGCTTGTGAACAGAAAAGTGAAAAAGCAGGAGAAACAGGTACGTTCACTCCATGGGGACTGAAACGTAACGTGGGCATCGGGAGCTATAAGCCCCTAGAAAGGAGGCACAAACTACATTTGGCACCTTGGTACCCCCTGGCAGCACGAAGCGGTACCTTGCACAGAAACGCTACTGGTGCAAGAGAGAAGAGGAAACCAGGGTCGCCAGCCTGCAGCCCTCCAAACCCTCACTTCAACGATCTGCTGCTAGGTGCCTGGCCAGGCCAAGTGGAACACCATGAGAATTGGTTTTAAATGCTACATCAAGAAGGCAAATGGCAACAACATTCAGCTGACGCATTAAAAACACCCTCCACCCTCCTAATCTACCCTTACACCAGTATCTGCCCATGAGAGCTACAGTTTACAGTGCACACCACCCTAAGATCGCTGGAAGTTTGTGTTGTTAGCAGAGCAGCAAGGACAGCAAAGGTTGCTAATAACAAACCAGTGAGTATCCAACGCAGCCTGAGGTGTATCAGACACAGTAACAGCAAAGAACTGGAACTTCTGTCCTTTTTGGCTACCTTTAAAAAGTCAGAACAAGAGGCTTGCAACTTGAAATTGCAAGTTTATTTTTAACTTCTGCTTTGCATTCAGGAGACAGGTAATTTTTCGTCACGCCGCACAAAGCGCTGCCGAAAATATGTTGTGTTTTTCTGCAGTATTATTTTATTGCTGGCCTTCTGCCAAGAGCCTTTCTGGCAGCATCTCCCACAGTTGGAAACTGTGTATCTGGGTCAGAAAAGACAAGCCGCTTTTCAGAACAGCTCAATACATTTGGCAGAGACGCTGATATTATAATTGAACTCTTTCAGCAACTCTTTTTATGATGTACCCAGACACCAAACAAAACAAGATCTGCAGTGTTGATTAATGTCAAAATAACTGACAGAGAAATATCAAAATAGTTCTCCCTCATGTTAAAAGTATCAACGAAGCGAGGGGAACAGATAAGAAATACAATTCATGAGGATTTGGTGAGGAGCACGGGGCAGAGAAACCTGCAAAGTATGACTGACCTTCTACTTGTGCAGATACTTAGTATTTTAAATCCAAACTCCCTGTGTGTGTAGAGAACTGGTTTCTTCATTCTTCACCACCATCTGAAGAGAAATCCTTACCACTCACAGTCATATAAGCATTCCGTAAAGGACTGCAATTGTAGCACTGGGATACATATTTAATAAGACTCAGACTGCTTCCAACAAGACGCTCAGCATTCGATTTCACCTGGAGACTGTCTATTCACAGGAGTTTTACTGTTTTCTAAGTAATGCAATTCCTGGCAAAGTTGCATCTGGGTTAGCCTTTAGAAGCCTGGAATCTTCCAGCCAAATGAATAATTACAAAGCAACACTACAGTTAAAAGCTGGAAAGGTAATTCCTCTCACAAATTCTTAAACTTCACACAACAAGCACCTGATTCTCGTAATACTCCTGCCTGTTCAGTTCTCTCAACATTTTTGAGAAAAAGCTCCTGTGCTCAGAAATCTCTTAGGAATGGCCTCTGTCAGGTACCCCCAACACCCAGCTCTAACAAGTGCCAAACACAGGGTAGGCACACACTTGATAAACAGATCTGGAATCACAGCACCTGTGCCCACTGGAACGGAGGAATCCGAGTCACCTCCCGGAGCTCTGACCACGCTCACAGTGCCCACTTCTCGGCACACGGGAAGCTGCTGAAAGAGCTGCTGGAGAGAATTCAGCTGCACCGTGGAGGATGGGCACGGACAGAGAACTGGGCGACCCTCGGTTCGAAGATGCAACAAAGCACACTCAACTGAAATCGGGTGAACACATGGATTCCCCTCCAGACTGTAAAGCAAGGAATGAAAAAGCAGCCAAAATAAATCACACCAGTAAAGGAATTAAAAGAAGTTGAAGAATTAAAGCCAAACAATCAGTTGATCCAGATTAATGTGTTAAGGTAAAAGGAAACAGGGGTGTGCTGAGCATAGCTCATATTTTTAGCTCCTGGAAAGAAGGTGAAGAAAAGATGGTCTAAGGGGAAATCATCACTAGCCTAGCAGGAAGGCTAAAAAAAGAACACAGTGTCACAGCGGGAGCATATATACACTCATTTGAAGAGGAAAACGCTGTATTTTATATAGAACCACACCACTCAATCTCAGAAAGAAATAGACATTAGGAAAAATAACTGCAGATATCAAATTATGATGTCTAACAAAGAAAAATAGTTTTGGAAGGAATACAAATCCTTCTCCTTTAGCATTGAAGCTACTCTTCACTACTGAGGACAGGAGGATACACCACCAAACTCACCAAGTGGTCTTCAGAGCAGCACACCAGTTAAAGCCCTCAAGGTGTTTTTTTTTTTTTTTACACATACATCCCTCCAGATTTTTATGTGGCCTCATGTTCCCTGGCACCTGCACAGCACCCAGTGCACCAGTCACAGCTACTGCTACAAAGGCTCTCTAACAAAATAATTTGGAAAATCCCTTCATCTCTTGGTGTGGGAATCAAGATGTAAGACTGAGTAGAGACATATCATGTGCTAAAAAGAATTAAAAACTGACTGTTGACAATGAAATAACAAATTGACACACAAACATTAATACAGTTTAATGTATTTCCTGCTCAACCAGTCAGAAACATCCAAAACAGGATTGCCTGTAAAACTGAGCACTACAGGAAACAAAACATCTTGAAGAGAGAACTCTTTGGCAGGTATAGTAAAAAAAAATAAATAAAAACAAATCACAGGTTAGATAGTACATAAATAATTAATAGCAAAGTATTCATTTGAGACAAGTCAGAAACCACCACTGGATTCTCAATGTCTGTGAAATGCTGAACAGATTTCTGAGTTCCAACATCCCAACGGAGGCATTCCTGCTCTTCTGGCTAAACTGGACAATGGAAACCTGATGCTACTTTGCAGTACGCACTCTTTTGTGACACAGTCACAAACATCCACACTCAAAATCATCTGAAATTCATAACACAGACTACATTCATTTACAGTTGAAGAATTAACTAAATTAATAAAAAGGATTACATTACACGAAATGAAACTCACCATCTGCAATGTCATTTTTCCAGAGACAGAGCTGGTTTAAGCGTAATTCTGGATCTGTGCCTGAAATTACATCACATTCTCCAAAAGAGAATCACAGTTCTACCTCCTCAACCACACAGTACAGCTTAGTGCCATGCTGGGCTTCTCACCACCCAAGCCTTGTCCTGCTCTCACATCTCAACACTAAAGCTTTATAGACCCTCAAACTCCTAGAGAACTTTCCATGTCCATATCATTCGGGTCCACTTCCTTACCTGTGAGGCTTTCTTTGCTCCAGAACCATAGTGGGAAGCAGCCACAACGTTTAAGAGATTAAGAACAGGGACATTTCTCCTCCAGCATCCTTCAGCTTAACTGAAATAGCTGCAGTGCCCCAGTTTCTTTCCTGCTATGATTCATATCCCATAGTCTGCAGGTTGACCTAAGCTGCAGCCGACCAGCTAACTCCATTTGACACACACAACTAGGATGGGGAAAAGGCCACTCAGACGTCACTCTTCCACCAGGAAGAACGTGCCTCCTACAGAACTGTGAGGCCAAAGGCGTACACATGGAAAAGGCTGGAAATCCCAGCCTTCCCTCTCTATGTTGGTAATGAATAAAATAATTTTTTTTAAAAAAAAAAAGAGAGCGGAGAACAAACTGTACTACAGTAGAACTAGATCTGCTTGTATTGGTGGTTTGCACTTCTCATCAATTCCATGAGGCAACAGTACAACAAGTTTGCTCTACTAGCTGTGCCCTGTTCTGTGTCTCATGCTCATACATACCTTGGTAAGATGAAACATGGATCTTAAACCTCTGTGTTGTAAATAAAACACATTTGGTAAGAAAGAATTACTATGTAAATACTATATTTGAGATTCACATTTTTTCTAATGTTTACATAGTTTCCATTTCAAAGCATTAAGAATTTTTTAAGAATAAATGCTATCATTCTGACTAAAATTCCAGCAACCCTTAATGGTGAAATTCATGCACAGTTTCTCCCCTAGAATTTCTTCCCTGCTGTCAATATGTAAAGCTGGCATTTGCAATATTGCAAATCCACACTGGCTATTGTGCACATCTGCCTTTCAGCCAGTTTAAACATTCATGACTCTCCACTTAAATGCATTTTCTAGTATGTCAGTCTTGCTGTCTCAGTGACTTTTTTTTTTTCTTTTTAATTACAGAAAGAAGATTTAAAAGGATTTGGAAGAGAAGACCACTAGACTGTGCAAGTATGGTGCAAAGAGCTCTTGTGCTCTCAGTCAATACACATTCTCCATCAGACTTTTACCACGTTTTAGTTCCACTATGACTACTGAACAAGTTCAGGTGAACTTTGTACTTCCTGTATAAATGGCTGCCTTGTCAAAGAACATCTTGCCAAAGGTTCTAGGTTATTAAAGCTTCTTTAAGGGTTTTTTCTTGCCACCTCTCATCCATCCAACCCTGTTATTTTCAGTTTGCTTCTCTCTCATTTTTCTGTGACTTAGACTACTGTTTCCAGGGACATCTGAAGCTCAAAGTCACAACACGTAATGCCACGGAAGCACCTGAAACAAAATCCCTAACTGCGATGTTAGGCTGTTTCAGAAAGAAAAGCCTCTTTTGAAACACTCTTCTCTTCCTTCACAACGCTGCGGATATGACCTGCACAGTCTCACCAGCCCAGAGGAGCAGATTCCTGTCCGCTGGCTGCTGCACCGCTCAGGTCTTCAATCCCCTTGCAAGGGCTCGCCGCAGGCACAGCACCCTCCGCTGCAACAACATGGAACCTGCAGTTTAATTAATCAATTTCTTCCACAAGACTGACTTGAAATTGATTTTATAAGTCATTCACACAGAAAAGAGGGAAAAGGGAGATTTTTAGTAGAATTGTTTCTGAAAAGCACATGTTCCAAAAAAAAGGGTATTCCAAGCCAAGGAATCAGTGTTAGCAATGGAAGCATTCGGAGTAAGAAGAAGGGAAGAAATACTATCTGCCAGGCAGAAGCTACAAAATTTGATTCAGAATATAGTGCAAGAACCCCTGCAACAGAAGCAATGGGGATATCTCTCTAGGGAAGAGTACTCTGGCTGCCATCAATTTTCAGCTTCAGAACACAATTATGTACTTCAAACGCAAGATAACCCTACCAAAAGATTTGAATTAGTTTATTTAGGCATGAAAGCCAGCAACGATATCCATAATGAAACTAAAAACCAACACCTCACCAACGCGTTACACGGCAGAGAAAGAGCTTTCGGTGAGACATTAGTGACTTAAGTCCACTATTTGTGTCTTGAACAAGATTTTGTAGCAGGAAGTCCCAGCTTGGCTAAGAGGAAGAACAAGAGCCACAAATATATTTAGAGATTTACAAAACTAATACTAAAAAAATCCTATGTCCCTGGAAAACCATAGGAGTCTAAAAATACTTTAAATTGGCTTAATCCAGCATCTTCTTGCCTCAGCAGATCTACACTGCATGCATGTGCTGTCAGATCTGCCAACCTCAGTTGCAAAACTCATCTATTATTCTTCTCTCCGGTTAGCAAAGCATAGCACAGCTATGTAAAAGGAAAAAAAGACAACTTCAGCAGGACCATCAGTGGTGGCAATGCTCAGTTTGAAGACCACAAGCTAGGTTACAAAATTAACTTCCCCGTGTAAGTTCTGTCAGTCTCATCCTTAGGAATCTCCTTCCTAAGATGAGTAATGAATTCCACAGCTCTTTTAGCTTCCTTATTTTTAATATAATATTGAAATAAAAAAAGTTAGCAAAATTATGTTGAGGTGTCTGTAGCACTATATTCTCCAATGTCTTAGAGAACACAACTGCATAAGTAACTGATCTTGAACTTGAGAAGTTACATTCAATCTTTCTTTATCTTTTGAATTCCAAATAAAATCTAGGAGGAAAAGAAGAAGCTATTCTTCTTCTTCTTCTTTATATATTGGTATAAATCTGCCAGTCCCACCTGGACGTCATTTTTAAGAACACGAACACAACTTTGGTGGTTTGCTCTCTTTTCTTTAGATTTCATACAGGGCTATATATGAGTTTAATCTCTCTTCACAGGTAACAATGTCATCCCTCATTTGCCACTTTACTCACAACAGCATGAGACACACTTGTGGTTCTGCACTTGTTGTTAGAAGGCTTCCTCAGCCCTTGCCATTCCCTGCTGCTTTCTTTCGGTCAAGCAATCAACATCAGACCTCGTTTTCCCTGCCGACAGCAAGCAAGGCACCTCTGAACGGTGAAACACAAGGGTCCTGGAGGCAAGTCCAGGAGCCTGCTCTTCACTGAGTCTCTGGAGGTGGTTAGTGTGACAGCGAGCGGAGCAGCTCCGGCGAGAAGAGGGAGCACAGCCGCTCTCCTCCCAGGGAAGCAGAGCAGACTGTGCCATCAACAGCAGCGTCCAGGGCGCGCTCGGCTTCGCAGGGACATCGATCCACAACAACAAAAATCTCACTTTCTCCCCAAAGCTCACTTCGTACGCTACACTTGCTAAAAGTAACACTGGAAATTACTATCAGGGGAACGACTAGAGAAAAACAATCTAAGTTTATTTTGGGCCATTAACCGCATTTTGTGTCTACCCACTTCAGTTCCTCCAATAACAGGAAACCTGCTGTTCCTAAAAGTGGCGTCGATGGGTTTTGTTTTATTTTCTTTTTCAAAAGAAGGTGCACTTGGAAAGCCACAACCTGACAGGGTAGGAGAGTGCACAGTTCAAGGCGCAGAGGACAGGATCAACACCAAAAATTAAAAAATAGCTACTATGGAAATTGCTGGTATTCTCCTAAACTAGGTAATAGGATACAAAACCTTCCATCCCTCAGTGAGAAGTCACCACAAAGCTAGATGAGAGTCTTAACGTTTTTATCGCCTGCTGAGCCACCTACGTAAATCTGCGCCCATGGCACACCACCACCATTATTGCAGGACACCACAGCAAGGACAAGAACCAAAGGCACCTCAACACTGAACTCTGCTCGTCAGCACAAAAAGCCCGCTTGGTTTTCACAGCCTAAAACTATACTTTCAGTGGTAAGAGAAGGACAGATTATAATGCCGTCAATTCAGTTTATTCCACAGTTCAAACAAAATTCAACTCTTAAAAACTGGAACTTTCATGTTAGTGAGAAAAATCCTTTTAAAAAACAAAACAACAACAAAAAAAACAAAACCCTCCACCTAGATCTGTTGCTTTGTGCTCTGAAAGAGCACTTGCTTCTGCTGTTTTAGGAGCTCAATTCACTTTGCATGGCTCCTCTATTGGGGAAACAAAAGTCTCTGGATTGGACCTTCTCAGTGGTATCTGGAAACTCCTACTCTTACTGCAAGCAAGGCCAGTAAGAATCATGTTTAGAAGTTAGTTCATCAGTAATTAACTACAGAAATACATGAAAGAAGAAAGCAACAAGGTGCAAGAACACTCCTCCAAAGGCTTTTTGCTTGTACTGAGAGAAACAAAAAGGAAGTAATTAAACCTAGCTAGCACACTTTCACTTTGTATTTTGCTCTAAATCATTTAGAATTCATATAATGTAGGACCAGGAAAAGAATGCCAGAACGACCAGTGCAGAACTCTCACCATAAGAAAACGTTGTCCCTGAAATTCAGTGGACAAATACTACCAGACAGTTTCATGCTTTATCGAGACAAAATCCACAAGTTAAATTTAGAATGATGATTTCTGCAGGCACTCAGATCTTTCTGTTCTAAATTTTCTAGAAATTGCAAACTAGAACTTGGCAGACATTAAACTGACCCAGCATGTGTCTTCTGTAATCCAAATTATATTCTGACCTATTACTCCGTAAAACTGTTAGGAGAAAAAAAAAAATCATGCCTTTCAACACAAGATGGCTTCAGACAAGAGACGGGGACATTCTATTTATCTCTGCTAAGAACAAAACTCAAGTAACGTTTTTTCCTCTCGGAATATTAAAAGCTAACAGAGGAATCAAAGTCATCTCCACTGGAGAATAAGCAAAGTTTGCTGAATAACACTACTTATGTAACTGTATTAATTCAAAGCAGTTGTGGTTATTTTTCTCCATTTACCATGGGGAGAATATACGGCGTTTCTAGACTCTCTGATCTCATTCTTAAATACTGCAACTAGATACTCCCCAAAGCATGCAGGTGTCACCAAGCTGTTTGGTGGAAGTCCCTACAAGTTCACCAACATTGCCTCTACAGTCACTCAAGAGCTTAAGGTTTTTTGCAACGCGACGAACAATAAATTGAATGAAATAGCTCAGAGGTTACAAACCAAAGAAACCTGGGAAACTCCTTCTCCATCTACCAGTAATCAGACAGTACTACCCAACACTCCATTGCTAAGCTGTGGGAGATGGCAATTTTCAGGCAGGACTTGAACAGCAAAGACTAAAACATGTTAGTCAGTCTCTTCCATTTTGATTGTGGTTATCAAGCTTCAACGTGCTTTTATTAGCAAAAAAATACCAGACCATGGCTACACACACAAGAATTTCAAAGCACTTCATAAATGTTATTTCTCCAGTTGCTGAAATCGCTGTAAATGTTATGTTGGTTGCATTTAGAAGAGACCCCATTGCCCCAAGGCTTAAGTGACTTGCCCAATGCTACAGTAAGTCAGTGGCAGGACTTGGAAAAGTAGTTAAGTTCTTCATTTACCATACACACCCAGCTCTGGAGCATGCTCTTTCCCCCTTTCTAGCTTTCCTTTGGCTTCTTCAGTTTCATTTGAACAGACACTGCACTGCTGGCTGCTTTTGCTGTTCAGTCTCTGCCTAACAGGACCACAGCCACCCTTGGCAGGCCAGCCTGGCAAACTGGCATGGTAAATGCTTCACTACAATTACCTGTAGATTCATGAGATTCAAATTAGCAATTCAATATCTGAATACGGTGTGATTAAACTCAGGAATCTAATTCAGAATGTGTCCTATTTTCGGACATCAATTTTTTTGAGCACTTTTGAAAGTCAAACTGACATGGACTCAGGAACCTTTCTTGTATTTTTCAAAAGAGGACAATGGAGTCCCTCTTTTGTTAGGCAGCAGGACACACACAGTCTGTTCTCAGGAAGAAGAGAAGCCAGAAAAATAAGAACATCTCAGGACACTAACAAGGGACCTGAACCGTTCTGCAAGATAAGAGGAAGCTTTGCAGCCCCATTCTATAAAGCAGCCCCCTCCTCAGCATCAAGGATCTCACTCTGGACATTAAATTCTAGCATATCGTTCAGTTTTGAAGGAAAAAACAAAGGCAGTTGTCTCTGCTGCTTGGCGTTTCTAAAGCCATACATGGCATAGGAGCAGGCTACAGAGGATAAGGGAGTTCATTCTTCTCTCTCTCTTAAAAAGGAAAAAAAAAAACCCAAAACAACAAGACAAACAAAAAACTCACCAACAAAACAACAACAAAAAAAAACAGCCTTCATACTAGATATTAGGTAGCCATCTAAAACAACCAAAACTAAACGAAAATGATGGAGAGTCTGATAGCAGCATCTCTTTTAGAAATCAGAAGAGAAACTGGCAACTCCAGGATGACCAGGAGTGCATAAGTCATCACTTCCCCTGCTGGTGCCCAAATCACACACCTCACACAGTACCTCTTCCATCTTCTCCACACTAAGCTCCAGCCATTTAATAGCAGCTTATCGTTGCTGTGAGTTCATTTGGAATGGCTACTTTGATCCTAGATCTGTTGACAAGGAGACTACAGAGCGTGTGCTTCAACATGATGATCCCTACAACCAGCCCAACTCTGCCAAAAGGCCACTTTTCACCTCTGTTGATCATACTACCTTTTCCTTCTTCCAACCCCATCTCCTCTAAGGCGCCTAAGAAACAAACAAGAGAAAAGCAAATGCACACACATAACAAACACGTACTGCTCCCCTTGGGCTTCATGCATTCTGGACATTGGATCTCCGGGCAAGCAGTTTTGTCTCCTGTAGAGCACAGAAACACAGAGAGAAGTCTAAAAGCTACTGGCTCTTCTCCTTCCCCCATACTAGTCTTTACAGCTACCCTGTGTAATCCCTTCTGTGCTGGAGTATCTGCAAGCTGCTCTCGTGCTGCAGCACCCAACTGCTATGGAGAGACTGGCGAGAGCAAACCTAGTTTTGTGCTACTGCAGACTGGCACTGCGACGTGGAGGAACAGCACAGGAGACCCTGTTAACTAACCCTGCACGAGTTTTGCCTGCTCTGCCCCTTCCCTCCAACCTCCCCATTCTTTACGGATCAGGAAGAGAACGGCAACTTTGCAACCTCATGACAAAATTAAAAGGTATTTTTCTTTCTCAACAAGAGCATCCAAAAACCATTTCTCAATCTTTTCCACACCAACAACCTTCTCTCTACACACTGTGAATGAACAAACACTGCAGAGTCCTTTCACAGTATAAAGACTGTCAAGTTTTCTGATCTTCCAGCATTCTGAAATATGAAGAAAACTTAAGACTATATTTTGTGCATGCATATTCTTGAACTACCATGCAATCTATCAACACAAAGCACAAAAAGCCTTTTCAGGAGATACTCCAAACTTTGTTAGAATAGGATATTTTCAGTTGGAAGGGATCTACAACAATCATCTAGTCCAACTGCAACACAAGAGGAGCACAAATAACGGAAATAGAGCAAGGAAAAAGCGAGTGGAAGTACAGCAAATCCCTGTACTCCTCAGCTCTCAGCCAAAATTCAGTCTTCTACGTACTGTGCACAAGACTTGCTACTGTACTGCATGATGAGGGTAAAGAGGACTCATTGAGACAAGGTGCACCTGCTAAAACTGGCAGTAAAACCAGTCGACTACTGCAAATTAGCAGTGCCCAGTGCAAACAGAAAGCAAGTCTTTGTTCTTCTGGCACAAGAGAACTCCTTTACTGCGAGCACCACATACAGATCAAACATTTACAAGCAAAAGAAAAGAAGCTAGCCAAGGGAATTATATTAAGATTACAGATGACAGTGTGAAAGAAAACAATAAACGTACCACCGAGTCCCATGCCCAGACAAGCTCTCCTCGAGCAGTTCTTCCTCTGAAGGAGAACTGCAAGGAGACAGCCTGAGCCAAGTTTCTACAGCAACTGCAGAAGTATCAGTACAATGATATTCAAACCCTGCAGTAACTGCAGAAGCATCAGTAAATGGATACTCCAAATCCTGAAGGAACATTTGACAGCTTCACTTGGACTCTTACCTCGCTGGGCAACTCACTGATCCCAATCAGCTTAACTCAACTCTGAATTTGCCTGTTTCTCTGCAAACTCTTCTGAATCCTCTTTACCCTTAATATTATTTCAGTACACTTGTTCCCCTCCAAAATTTCATGGAACTCGACACAGGCATCACAGAAAGTTCTGTAGACATGGTGCTGGAAGGATGACCAACATCATCCTGTAAGGGAGAGACCAGCTGCATCTTTGTATGGTGCTCCTGCAACTACTCACCAGGGGTGGAATGCTGTTATGACAATGACACTATGCTTATGTTGCATTACTAAAAGCACACTGGGAAACATCTCGACAGGAACCAAAACAGTGGTATGTTACTACCCAACTACACAGCAAAAGCAGATTCATTTATAACGTGGTTATTTTAATACTAATGGAGAATCCGTATTACTGCACCTATGCACTTGCTGATTGTTTCAACCAGGAACTGTAATTTATTAAAGAGTGTTTAAGGCAGGCCATACCTCATTTCCCTTTCAAGAATCTGCTTTAGTAAGTCACGGTGGCTCAACAGTCGCAGCTTTATCAGCAGTTCCATACAAGCGCTCTTTGCAAGAGCTTTTTTCTGAACTCTGCAGTCTGACTTTGTTTCACACTGAAACTTGGCATGAAGCTCAGGCTCCTGACCCATAGCAAGAAGTTAAACAACATTGCTTGTTTGTTTTCAAAAGGGTCAGAAAGTCTCCAGTTTCAGGTTCCTCAGTGTTCGGGGAGGAGAGGAGCAATATATACACTCACACTTCAGAAACATTCAGTATTCCACCCGTCTGCAAAGAACAGGGAACCTTAATTAAAGAACTGTCAAAGATATACTTTTTAAACTGCTCTTACTATTGGTTTATTACATGAGGTTACATCCACAAAAAACAGATTTTTGGTCAAGAGTTCACCACTTACATAACACTGACTCCCAGCTATCTGCTTTAAACAATATCCTTTATCTCATGGGCTAGCAAAAGGAAAGTGACTGAATTCCCCCAAAAGATAACGCAGCCTGCACGGAAACAATCAACCCGCAAAAGACAGTCCTATTCCCACACTAATGTTATAGAAAAGAAACACAAAGATGAAAATATTTTGGTTTTATTTTTGTGCCTTTCGTCATGATTGATTCAAATAGTACCATCACTATTTAGACGGTGATAGTTGTTTTTTTTAAAATGTGAAGCAGTGTGAAATCTAAAGTGGAAAAGTATCTTATGAGTTCTTAAAGCATAAGCATGCAAAGAAGACTTAGCAGGCTAGTTTGGAAGGAATAAAGACAGCAGTTCCAGCCAACTATCTTTTAGTACAAAGTAATATAAAAAAATATTTATTTAGCAACTACGCTCAGTGTCAGTTTTCACATAATTTGCTAAGACTGAAAATTCAACCAAATTTTTTAAATTGTGGAAAATATCCCAGTCACAGGAGGTTCTTGTTTGCCTCCAAGGTGGGAGTCATGATTCTTTTCTCTTACACAAATTTAGACAACTGTGTTCTCTCTCCAGCCTCCTGGCCATCTGTAGAGATGAGGAGGTGTGTACAGATGTGGGCTCAGAGCAGAACAAGCTACTTCTCTGAGCTCATATTTTTGGCAGTCACCAATTTCACCCTCACCCACCAGAAGCAAAGAAGTTATCAGCCTTGTCTCCCCCTCGCCTTCCCAGTATTTGCCTTTCTTCCTGGCTTTTCTAGAAGACTTGTCACCATATCTACCAGAGTGCATTTATTACTGGTTTTAAAATAACAGCTTTTGCAAGAGGGAAACATTTCAGATCTTTATAGAGGAACCTCAGACATCAAGAAATGAAGTTGTGTGGTGAATCAGTGGCAGAACCTGAAAAGGGGCCAAATGCTCCCCTAATCAACATCTTCAGTTTGATCATCAGACCTTCGCTGGATCACAGTGTTGCTCTGTGCCTGGTACTGAAGAGTTTCCTCGCTGGGCTTTTTACCAGTTTGCAGTTTTAGAAGGAACACTCACAATTATTCTGAGGTGTACTCTGATGCACACAACATAACATTCCTGGTTCCCCAGCACAGCACTACCTTTCAAGTCTACAGAGGCCCAATGATGCACTCGCCCCTCTTTAAGGTCACCCAAATGGCACAGCTGATTACTTTAGAGAAACAAATTAAGTCTCTATATGATTAAAGACTTGGACAGCATGACCAGACAACCAAAGCAGCCCTAATCCATTTGTTAAGTTCAATTACCTAGACATCAAATCAAGAGATCATGAAGCATTAGGACGTTGAATAGCTGCTTACTAAACACTTCTAGCTCCCTGAAAAGATGACAACCACCAAGAATCCGTGACATGGAACAGGCGTTCTTCAAAGCAGAGGTGGGGAGAATCAGTTCTTGGGCATTTATGTTTTCCTCTCATCTTCCGTAGAGCTAAAACCAGCTGTGAGAGCAAAGGGAAAGAAACTAGGGTTCAAAGTGGAAGAGGAGTAGAAATCCAAGTCTTCTAAGTGTCTGTATCATCTGCGTTTACAAAATAATTCCAGCAGATATTGGAGATCACATCTCAGGTCTCGATTCTCAGTCTAGCAATGTCAAAAGTCTTCGTGAGGCAAATAAGATGAGCCCAAGCTCCTTCATTTTAGAGTCCAGCTGCCAGCTCCAATAGGTTCTCAGGTAGTATTTTGATGTAGTTCACTTATGGGGGGGGAAAAAAAAAATCTCCAGTTCTCACTGCACTTACTGTTCAGGAAAGGAACGGCAGAAGCCAAGAACTGAGGCCATACAAATTTTTGTTTCTCTTTGTCTCAGGGTGAGGAGTTACATAACTAACATTCATCTAAACTATTGCTAACTCACTTTAACAGAAGACCCCACCTAGGCACACTTTTTATGTCTCTGTATATAAAAAAAAAAAAAATAGCTACTCAGGTTTCTAGAATCCACCTTCATAGTAAAGTACGATCCAACCTGAAATTTCTCTTATGAACCTACTCTAAAGTCAGTCCAGGCTTGGCCCTAGGGTGCACAACTACCACAATACACGGTATTACGGAGCTGATTTTCCCTTCTCTACAAGCACTTCATAGTCTCCCATACCGTCCTTTAAGGATTCCTTGCAACCCCTTCCTTCCAACTACCTTCCTCAGAGCTCCATGTTCCCTATTTGTCTCATCATACCACAGCCCCCAGCTTCCCAGTGGCTGCGCATATTCTCTAGTACTTCACTCCCTGAAGACACACGCTCTACACCTACAGGTCCCCCTTCTATTCCAGAGTATTTTCCATTCCAGCAAATATTCAAAAATTGCCATATTATACATGCAGAAATCAAGGAAAGTAGACAAGTAGAAAAGTACTAACCCCACAGAGGCTCAGAGAGCAAACTAGAGCACTGCATCCACGGCGAGAAAGAGCAAATTTCTCTATGCAAAGAGCTGCCCCTTCAGCACAGAAGTACCAAAACACAGGAATAGACGACTAATTTTTCTTCTTTTCTTTGTACTGGAAAACTGATGTCTTCACCCGGATTCAGCATCAGTTACACACCTATCAGAACATCTCACAGCTTCCTCACAGCATAGCTGGAAAAACCAGCCACGCGGGTTGTGCTGACTGCTACCACTTCTCACCAGCTCCTTGCCATGCCCAGGACAGGATAATTAACGCCACATAAATAGCTGTTGTTTAAATTCAGCTCCAGAATTGATTAAATGTTAACACACGTTAGTCAGCACTTTCAGATCCACTGGTAACATGTTATTTGTTTCTGTGGTTAATGAAAACATCCACAACCCAATCCCATTCATCTTATCTCCGAAAGGTTACACCGTTGGACCCTTTATGATGGTGCTGCACACCGCAACAGAAACGCAGCACAGCTTCACTCCTGACAGCTGACTCCCATACAGCACAGAACTCAAATGTATATTTTTTTTTTTTTAATACAAGCTGTAATCTGTTTTTTAAATCGGCTGATTTGTACTATCTTAACTGCAGGCTTTCACCCAGTCTCCAGGTGACACGTTTAGTGCAACCATTCGATGTCTCGCTAAGCAGGCTGTAAAAAGACCATTTAAGTTAACTATCTTCTTTATTCAGGTAAAAACCAGCTAGCAATTTTAAGACTGTCCCCTATTTCCACAATGGCAACTGAATTCAGTGGGGTGCAGCATGCTGGCTTGTTTCCTTGCTGAATTTTGAACACTCTCTTTAAAAAGCAAATATGAGGACATTCAAGAGAGATATCATGTTTATGGAAGAGGTTAAATAGGCTCATGGTAACAATTCTTTGGCTGCTACATAACAAAAACCAGAGCCACCCAACGCCCTGCAACAAGTAATGAAATTTTTTACTCCTCCTCCAAGATTAACCATGACTTATCACAACCAACTGTTGCAGGACCAGCCCCCTTTGAAACATAGATTAAAAAAGGTCCATCAGTTTCACAGTACCATCTGCACTAGGATTTGCCACAAAATGGTTTAATCTCACTGGGCGTTGTGTGCACAAGATCCTGCTCCCAAGCCTCAAGTCTCCTCAGCGACTGCTTTGCCAAAGCTCGTGTCTAGAAACAGGCACCACTTACTCCCAAACCAGGTCCAAAGAGCCCGGGTGTCTGGGCTTCACACGCACCTGCAGTCTCTGCTTTTCCAGGAAGGCAGGTACCGCCAGCTGAGAACTCGTGTTAGGGGAAGACTTTGTTCAGGGTCATCATCAACTTGATCCCATAGCTTGGGAGAAACGTGTCCGCATGGAACATCATACCTGTGTCTTGCAGAAGACTGAAGACACCTTAGGGCCCAATACTTAAAACACTATGCTAACTCTCAAATCTGCTGTATTACAAGTCAAACAAGAAATGTGTTTAATGAAAGTGTCTCCCTCCCCAACAGAGGGAACAGAGAAGCAAAAGCCTCTCGAATCCACTTGCCCTTTTCTGCTCCAACCACGGGGCAATTTTAAGAGGCAACATCAGTTGCTCACCATTGAGTTCATTTACTGTCAAGATAAATGTCAAGTTCAGCTTCCATCATTGTTTCACTTCTTCAGCACTCATTACATCAAAGTTCAAGGTCTAAAATCGTAATAGGTTGTTTTCTAAGATTTTTTCAAGTTCTATGACGTCTCATGATTACCCACTAGTAAGAGGGTTCTTCCCAACCAGATAGTCAAACATTCAAATTTTCAATAGTGAAAAATTGAAAATTTTCAATTTTTCAATTGCACAAAAAAAAAACCAAGTAGCAAAATCTAATTTACTGTGATAGCCAGACACACCCCAATTTTATTTTATTTTTAAGCATACAATTAAGAGTAATTTAATTCCCCTATGTAACTATTACATGAAAGAAACATCACTGTAAGAAGAGCTTAGTACTATTGGTACACAAACCTTACGACAGATAAATTAGAGTCTAGTAAAACAGCATATAATTTGCATTTTGTTATGTCAATCACAAGTAGCATCTTGAGGCTCTTAAATAGTATGCCAAAGCACAACATAAAAGAACTAATTTAAATCAATCCATGCGGCAGGATCACTTAAGCTTCCACAATCCAAGACATCCCCTAAAATGAGTTAGCAATTGGATTTCACAAGATTATTCCTCTTCAACATCCACTTACACCTTTAATTTGCCAGCACGTTATGAAAATATTTTACTACAAAAGAGTTAGAAAGTTCTTGCATAGCTACAGCAAAATCAATGAAGTAAAACAACAAGGGCATGGTTTTTAACAACCCATGGCCTTTATTACTTGAATAGGTAGTAAGTTATTATTACTTGAATGGTGTCTATAATTCCTGCTTTTTCTTACAAGGACATGGATTAAAGTTTTCAAAGGTTAAATAGAAACACTATCCCTCTGTGAATTGACACAGTGTATGCACCACTATCTATGTTTTCTGTCATCACTGCTCAAAGACTTGCACACAAGAAGGAAAAACTACACAAGTGCCAAGAAATGCAGAAGTACAACTGAAAAAATATTGTCTCTAATCTCACCACTTGTATCAATTAACACTTTTAATAAAAAAACATAAGCAAATATTTTCAGGTAGGGCAGCTTAGTCTTCTATTTCCTTAAATACAAAGTACAAAGTTTCTAGTTGTCAAATCATGCTGCAAGTACAACAAATGTACTTTAAGACTTGTATTTTTCTGCCATTTAAATCTGTAACTGGTTTTCCTGTTGCTTTAAACAGGAATTTTCCTTTTGATTTCACCACTGCAGCACATACAGCAGTAAAGCAATCTTTACTTGCCAACACCGCTCAGCTTATAGCAAATCCAGGACACCACATCAGCCAAGTGCTCCTCACGTGTATGTTGCTAGAACAGAAGAGTTCTCCCTCCCCCAGCCTCTATATAAAGTACGTTACAGAAATCAAAATGCTGGGCTAAAGTCCTCTGTTGGCATGGCCAGACTTACCACAAATCTTGACTCACCAGGAGCTGAAGTTAGCCTAGTGAGGTGTCAACTGAGCCTCCGCATTCTCACTCACCCAGCATCTCCCTCGGGTGACCAACACATCCTGGGTGCCCTCCTCTCAACAAGTACTCTCCTTCACCCAGCCTAGCCTAGAAATACACAAACTGCCACTTTTTTTGCTGCTTCATATTTCTGCTTAGACACCTTGGCCACTTGTAGGTGTACGTACATCACCACAACCAAGGACAAAACTCCGCAAACTTCTCACTGTTTTAACAGACACTTCAACAAGTATGCTCACAGAGACTTCTCACACACTCAAAGGCTTGTTAACCTGCCAGGGCATTTCCCTCTCCCCTCATCCCAGCTCTGGACGTAGGTACTCTTCAAAGAGCTCTATTTACATGCCAAGTTACAAAGTTCGGCTGCTTCCAAAGCAACGTGGAAAAAGTGCAGGTTTTATGATTCTACAGTGAGGTTTTTCACAACACAAAGCAGCTTCTTAGACTACTTTAAAAAAAAAAAAAAAAATCTCCAAACAAGATTTCACAGTTAAAAAAAAAAAAATCCCAGCCCACCCACAGGCCTTTGAGGAACATTAATGGAGGGGCTTCAAAAGAAGAAAGCTCTGCAACCTTAAGCATCATGTTACTGAATGAACATCCGTGATAAAAAACTGCTCACAAGTCAGAAACAAGAGTCACCGTCCTGGTTTTGGCCTGGTTAAACCACAACGGTCCTTGAAATCTTGAGCCACTTCTCTAACGTTAAGGCATGGCATGGCCTTTGCCATCTTCTGTTGTACCTTTCCATCTGCCTACTCTTTGTTCTCATTTGCTTCTGAACCTTTGGTATGAAATCAATAGCATCTATAATTCCTGCTTCTAGGACAAACAAAGAGGCTGGATTTGGTCACTTCTTCAGCAACACTCCTACCAATTATCACCTGGGACTCCTCCCAGCCCCCAACACACAAGTATTTCTAGACAGAACCTCCCTCCAGCTCCCCAAGAAATTAAATCCTAGATTTCTACCTTGCGTTTAGCCTGTGAACCACTTGGAACAAGAACTGGCACTTCATCAGCACCTTCTCTATGGAGAGACGACAATACTGTCAATAGTTCAGTAACAATTATTAGTTTGGATGAACAGCCTACACAAATAAAACCCCTTTATAAAAATGAATAAGAAAATTAGCAAGAATTAATGACTCTACTTGGAATGCTAAAGCAGCGCAAGACTTGCACAGTCAATGACAGGATTCTGAGAAACAGGAAACCAAAAATATTAAAACCTTACTTACTATTAGCAATCCTCAGCCACTCTTTTCCCCATCTCTCTCTTCATTCTCCACCAACATGAAGCAGAGAAAACTGACTGGAAAGTTCTAGAGAGTAAAACACAGCACATGCCAAGAACTTCCAGAGGCAAGCCCAACTTCCCAAAAATGACCAGGAATTTAGTAGAAACTACAGCCAGCTGCAGTCTGCTGACACAGATTTCTTCTTCATTGCTTCACCAGCTGGAAGTAACTACAATCCATCTTCTACAGATTTCTGATGACCCACCTAAGAGGTGGACTATTTAAATTCTTGGAAAACACACTTGCTTTTCAGACACTATGAGCAACGACCTTGTGCAAATGAAGGAATACAGCAATACAACCTCTACAGCGACACTGTCCGGCCTTCCTCCCTTCCCGTTCCTAAAGTTTTGGTTTTAAGGCCTCCTCTCCAAGCACAGACAGCACTTTTCCATCTTCCTTCCTTCCTGCAGACATTAGGCCCTCTCTGCCTCCACAGGTGTTTCCTTTGGGTCTCTCAAAAATGGTTAACGTGTCTTTAAAAAAAAATAAAACAAGATCAAGTTTTGCAAACAGTTCTTCCTTCTCCATTCTTTCCAAGGATGTCAAATTATTCTGCATGAATGACAGAAATTAATCTTCTGTCTTTACCCTAGAAGGCCAGGCCTCAAATGCTTACTAGAACACACAGCTATTTTAATTTAAGTTAAATAGCTCAGCTATTTTAATGAAGTTAAAGTTGTACAAACATTTTTTTGGAACTGGGGATTTGAACTACCTTATGTTCCTGACAACAATGCCCACTGAGGTCTTTCTTTACTTTAACCACACTTAGAATTCTAAGTTTTCGGAAGAAAGTATGATAGAACTTTTTAAGAAATGTTAACAAACTACAGCACACAGCTTAAGGAAAAAAATAATTCAGTCATATCCAGGACTCTCCATTTTATAAATGTTTTTACTGCCGTATTCTGTGCATGGATGCTCTCTGGAGCAGGATGTTTTCTTCTTCCTTTCTGTAAATCGCACGGCAGCATTTCCAGATTCATTTAAATAAACAACAAGACATTCAGCCAGATAATGCAAATTCCTATTTTGCTTCAAAACTCAAGTTTTGCTCTGTTCAGGACCCTGCGCACGACTCCCCAGTTCTCTTCCCAGTTCTCACTTCCAGGAAAATCAGCGGGTTAACGATTAACAAAACCCAGTACAAAGCAAACCCAGAATGAAAGAGGAAAAAAAAAAACCAAAACACACCAAACCAACACACCGATATTTTCCTCAAAACCAGGAAGCCCGTGCAGGCACCGGCGCGACGCGGGTTTCCCGAGCACCGCGCAGCAGCCGCCGCGTTCCCGCGGACACCGCCGCCCCGGGAGCGGCTCGGAGCGGGGCAGAGCCACGCACCGCACCGACCGCGCCGGGAAGAGCGAACTTTTCCCGGTGAGAGCCGCAGCCGGCCCGCCGGGAGCCCGGCCCGCCGCGCACGCCTCCCCTCACGGCACCTGGCGCCGCGCGGGCGGGCCGCGGCGGGCTGTCAGGGACGGGACCGCCCGCCCCGCGACCCGGGGGACCCCCGCGCACACCGAGCAAGTTCCGCCCCGCCCGCAGCCACCTGCGCGACCGCGGACAGGTACGCGCCGCGCAACCGGCGGAACGGCGGCCGCCTGCGTGCCCCGCGGCGCCGAGCCCCTCATCGCCGCCCCCGCCCGCGGGCTGGCGGCCCCTCAGGGCGCCCAGACGACCCCCCCCCGCCCTCAACGGCCGCCGCGCCCCTCCGCGCGCGCAGCAGCGCCCCCCAACCCCCCCCCCCCCCCCCTCCGCGCCGCCTCCCATCCCCCCCGCGCCGCCCCCCGCGCCGTGTCCTGCCCTTGCCTCCTGCCCGCAGTGCCCGGTGCAGTGGGAGGAGCGGCGCCCGGCGCCCGCCTCCCCTCAGGGGCGCGCAGGGAGAGCTGTCTGCCGCCCCGACCCCCCCCCCCACCGCCAGCCCCGCCGCTCGCCCGCCTCACCCCGCTCGCCGCCGGCCCCGGCGCAGCCCCCCGGCCCCGTCCCGGCTCCGTGGCCCCGTCCGGCTCCTCCGGCTCCGCAGCGGCGAGCGGGGCTCCGGCACGTGACAGCGCCCAGCGCCCCCATAGGCTGGGGCTGCCGGGCAACGTGGGCCCGCCCCCTCCCTGCACCTGAGAGAGCGCCTTACGCCAACTGCGTAGGGGGATGCCGAGCCGCCGCGCCAGTTCCGTAGCGGCGCGGAACCAGCCGTTTCCTCCCTGCTCGAGGCAGGCCAGCGCAGCCTTACGGAATTGACGTAAAGCTTCTCGGCTCGGCCTGCCCGGTTTCCTACCTGGGGCCGCTACTCCTTGCGTAAACTGCGTAATCCCACCCGCCGCCCCGGGAAAAGGCTCGCTGCAGCCGGGAGAGCTCCTGCGGCTATGTGGGTTAGGAGCGGCCAAGCCTGCACCTAGGAGCGTCACTTACGTAAAGCCCCTCAAAGAGGTCAGTGTTTCTTACGGATTCTCCGTAATGTCGTCAACGCGGGCGCTGCACCTGAGAGGGCTCTTGTTGCGCAAATGCCGTAGGTGCTAGCGTGTCGGGCGCAGAGTGCGTAAGCGACGCGGTAGGGTCCCTCCCCATCTCTGGCCGAGGGGCGGCCGGGCCTGGCGGCGCGGCGGGAGGCGGAGGTGTGTGAGGAGCCTCGTCCCTGCCCCATCTCCGCTCGGGGCGGGGAGGAGGAGCCGCTGCCCCCGCGCCAGGGCACCTCGGCATGTGGCTTCGCCGTCGCTCGGCGCCGCTTGCAGCGGCCCGGAGCCGTGAGTGTAAATACTCACCACGGGCAGCCTCGTCCCCGCCGGCCGGAGGAGCGGGGAGGTGCTCGGCGGGCGGGCGCGGACGGGGCCCGGCCGCTGGGCCCGGAGGGAGGGATGGGGCAAGGCTGAGGGGAAGGGGGGGCGAGGTGTGAGGCAGGGCCCTGGCACCCCTTGCCCAGGCAGGGCACGTCCTTGGCGGATTTTATATCCCACTGCAAAATCCAAAGCGGTGCAGAAAGAGCAGTTTCCCACGTTGGGCCGAGAAGTAGTGTTTCCGTGTGAGTAGCTGTTCTCCATGTGGAACCCTCAGCGGTTGTCTGAGAACATGAACACCAAGGCGGCTTTGTGGCGCGGTGAGGCACGTCGGGCTCCACAATGATCGCCGTCTTTCTCTTGTAGACATCAAGACAAACGGGTCCAAGTTATCTGTCAGCTGCCCTGTGATAATTCTTCCTAATCCCAGACACCTGGCTGCTCTAGAGCAGGTGGGCGCTGCGGTGGAGCTGAAGAGGACGCTCGGAGGAGCGGTGTGCACAGGCTCTCCAGAGAAGTGCTTGCGTGCCGCAGCCATTAGGTAGGAGGAGGAAGGGTTGAGTCTGTTGGGTTTTTTCCTTTGGATGTGCGTTCCATAGAACCTTTATGGTTTTGCCTCAGTGTTCAAAGGGCTGATACCTTCGCATGAGTGCTTCAGAATTTCTGCCAGGTTTTCTAGGTGAAGTGCTTTCTCAAACTCTGCTTTCAACATACAAGTCCATGGCAGTCTTACTTAATATCACTTTTTACGCTTTTCAGAGCTAATTTTGTGTGGGCTGTAAAGATGAAAGATGGTTGACAGAGGAGCTCTGTGCCAAAATAATCAGTACACAACATGCTGGGCTGAAGCGGCCTATGAGGGAACTTTGGCAAAAGGTAGTGGGATCAGGAGATTTGCAGTGTTGAAGTGGAACAGTGACTTCCATTCAAAAGAGCCGTTTGCAGCATTAGAGTGGAAGCAGAAAACACGTGTGCATGACTAACTTTGCATGTAATGAGAGGTCCAGCTTGTCCAAATTAAACTACGTTTTGTATACTTCTTTGCAAGCCTGTGGCTAAAGAGTCACCCTAGTTCTGAACAGTCAGACACAGCTCTACTTTTGTAACAAACTTTTATCTCACAGTGTTTAAGGATTGAAAGAAGAAACAAATCTGAGGAATCTCAATTACTGCCTTCAAGTCTAGAGTCACGAGGTTGCAAAGCAATGAAGGAGTTTAGCTAAATCTCCTATGTGGCCTTAAAATACTAGTGTAGGCCTTGAGAAGGGGCGAGAAGATAATAGCTAGAAAATCAAGGACTGGTCCAAGGACTTAATGTGAGAACATTTTTATTTGAAATTGATTACAGCAAACAGAGACACAGTACAAATATAGCCCAGAGGAAGGCTGCTGGAGGAAACAGTGGAATGGGAGGGGGCAGCTGTGAAAATCGTGGCTGTGTAGTAAAGCTGGAAATACGGTAAGGAGAGAAAAATCTGCAAGAGATGGCATCTCAGGTATTGAAGCTTTTGCAGAGGCAGAAGAAAGGTATTTTCAGCTGTGGTCTGAGTGAAATCTTGAGTTTTTCTGTCGAGTTCTCCCTTGGGCTAATGATTTGCCAAGGGCAAAAACACAGAGGAAAGGGGATTGATGGATTAATTTAGAATACAAGGGGATTGGAAGAGCTTTGGCACTGCAGTACAAGGATATAAATTTAACAAGGAAAAGAACATCTGAGGTTTGGAAAAAAAGTTAACATCTGTCTTTAGGCTTCATGGAATAAAAAGGAAGAAAATTGAATTTGTAGCTCTAAGTATACTCAGTAAGAGATGGGGACTCCAATTGTGCCACAAGCAACCTGGAATTAGAGTTAGCTTGATGAAAGTTAAAGTAATTAACAATAATTATACTCTTTTGTGGGACAAAATACTGGCCTAAAATGATTATTTTTTAAAAAAAAATATGTAACTATGATGGAAATAATGTGTGTTTCCTGCAGATCTTTTCATAGAAATATTTAAGACACTGTCATGTATTCTTGGATGTTACCAGCATCCCGCAGACAGCTGAGGGAATCAAAGGCTGTAGAGGTGCAGAGACTAAATTAGGTGAAACGCTTTGCCAGAGGTCACACACGCAAGAAGTAGCATAGTCTGGATTAGAATTCCAAGCCTTGTGCTCATTCCAGTGGGCTATTCTCATAGCCACGAGCAGAAGCAAATCTAAAGGGTGATAATATCTTTGAAAATACAAAGTATATTTTGTTAGTATGTAACTTGGATTTTTTTTTTTTTTTTAAAGAGATTGATAATCTAAGTGATTCTGGGAAATCTAAACTTTCTAGGAAAATTGAGTGTGGAAAGGGAATTGATAGTTAACTTCTGAATACTGCATAGTGGCTTGGCCTGTCTCTTTGTATCTCCTGGCTGGCCAGATTAGTTGAGATGGTCTGATTTTCAGTACTGTGTAGGTCTTGTGCTGTAACAAGTGTTCGTAACGGAATAAAACCAATCATATGAGAGCAGTGTGCGGCTCTGAGATGCTAATCCAAAGAACAGTTGTGGTGACTGAAGTTTTCTAAGACTATTTCCCTGATCTTTACTGACACAATAAATATATAATTAGTTTGCAAAAAGAAATCTCTGTTCCTGAACTGATTTTCCAGCTTGTAGATCTCATACTTGATTATACCATATTCTATAACTGTGGTAAAGAAATTTTATTACCAGTATTAAATAAAAAATAGAGGCGAGGCAGGAGCTAATAGATATGACCAGCATGTGAAAGTAGTTTCCACGGGGACCAAAAAACCCCAGAAGAACAGAGGGGCCCTTTACAAAAAGTTGTTGATAGCTACTGGTTTTAAGCTTGGAGTGAAGCAGGCACTGAAACCTGCAGTGAGGCAGCCCACGGGATGGTGTACTGGGATGATCCAGCATCAGCTACAAATACTCCATTAAGGACTAACTGGCTATTAGCCATAGAAAAGGGAAAAGTCCTAAGTGAGCAGGGATGAAATGCATCCTATCAAATTTCAAGTATTTGGTATTGTTTACAGACAAATGGGAACATTCACTCAGTGCCTGAGGGAGGAGGTATTTCTCTCTTGTTATAACTCAGAAAAGAAATCTCTGTTTGAGACTTAACATTGTCCAGCGACCCAGTTCTTTACAGGTTTCAAATTCTGCCTTTAGACATTTACTAAAGTGAATGGGATTTGTGCAAAGGTATCTGAGGACAGACTTTGAATTGGAAAAAAATAACTCTGTATGAGGCACGTATTTTCAAAATCTTCATAGAAAAAGCTATCTTTACATGTGAAATTAGTCTCATAAGCTTCACAAGAACGTAAAGATAACAAAAAATCGGAGATTTGAAAAGGAATTTGTTTGACTTTACATCTTTTTAATCTATAAAAACAAATAATTGCATGTGCTTAACTTTAATTTCAGTGGGACCAATCACACATTTAATGTGGCTGTTCACATACTTTCAAGTTTGGCAGTGCTTGAATACTTTTTCCACACAGTAGGCCTGGATTTAGAAAGGTGATAAGCTAAGAAGATGACTTGCAAATGTAAAGTGTTTTGTAGAAAGTCTTGAAGTTTGAAAAAGCAACTCGTCTTTAATGACAGGAACAAAGTCGGAAACAATTCCATACAACATAAAACAGTGTCTAGAGCCACTCTTCTGTCATGCTCTAATTCCGTATGTGGAGAGAAGACATGAGAAAAGAAGGGAGGTAGAATGCCAAAGGGTACTGAAAACAAAGTGGAAAGTCATGATGTCATCTGGCTTCTGCAAAAAAACCTAACAACATAGAGGGCAGAAGTTGAAAGTTAAAAGGTTATATTATAAGCAGCATAAAAATAGATGTTGAGTGGATTAAAGCTGCATGCAGAAAGGGTAAGCATTTTTTTAAAAATCCCCTATCTTTGCAAGGTGACTGTGCAAATATTAAACCCCAGAGTCAACAAAAATATTTCTGCAAATCTGCATTAAAATCAAAGGCTAAACTCTGAGGAGCCAATTGCAAGGAGTGGTTTTGGGGGTGCAGGAAGGGAAATCGACGGTGAAAACTTGGCAGATTTTAGTTGAATCTGTTTCT
Source organism: Tauraco erythrolophus (assembly GCF_009769465.1). Taxonomy (NCBI): domain Eukaryota; kingdom Metazoa; phylum Chordata; class Aves; order Musophagiformes; family Musophagidae; genus Tauraco; species Tauraco erythrolophus. The sequence goes on from NC_141486.1 coordinate 10,932,323, forward strand.
CAGCAGGGTGTGGGCAGAAGATTCACAGTGGGAGAAAAGAAACGTGAGATGGTGTCAGTACTAGAATAGTCTTTGCTAGGGGAGATAAGCCTTGCTTGTGGTAGGTGTAACTGTGTGTGGGTATTGATCTTCTGAAGGCATAACCAAGTTGGAACCAGGCAGCTCTCTGTACACCCTGTTTATGCTGGGACTGATGGGACTGCAGCCTGGGTTCTCGCTGCATGGCTGGGAGTCCAAATGCTGCTGAGTTTTACTTCAACGTGGGCTCTAACGTGTCCGTTTCCTAGTGAGGATCCTGTAAAGTTGGTTAACTGAGTTCATGTTTGGAATTTACCTTTTGTGTATTCTTGATCCCAGCTTTTATTGTTTATTGCGTTCCATTCTGCCTTCATTTTTGTTTGGCCCACAGCTACTAGCTGGTTAATCTGTGGCATGATGCCTTTTGTTCTGAAAAATGCTTGCAAGCTGTATTCATTTTTTAAAAAAAAGTGTATCTCAGGCACAAAAGGGAGAGAATCGAGCAGATGACTATCCAGTGTTGAGGATACTTAAAAATCTAGAATCTGTGCTGCAAAACAAAAGATGACATGCATAAATCTGGCAGTTCTTTGTGTACCTAACTCGTTACTAAGAGTTTTATAGAGTACGTGCTAATAGCTGGTGCAATCCTGAATGATAGTTGTTTGACTTTGGACTGGAGCAAAGGGGATAAAATGGTACTGGAGGAAAATTAGACATTAAAAGAGGAGGAATCACACCATGAAATGTACTACAGTGCTTTGCAAGTCCCAGAGCAGACTCTGTGGGGTAACATTTCAGAGATCTTTTTAGCGATAGGAATGAGGATCAGCTTGAAAAGCAAGCAAAACTGGAACCAAGTAAGTGGGAAATACTTTCAGGTTATGACTAATGCAATTATTAGAGAGGCTACTGCATGTACTGTGGTGGATTTAGCTTCAAATAAAACAGAAGTTATGCCATGTGTGATTGATTCCAGGTTGGGTTACAATTTAGAAGTGCAATTAGTGAGTCATTTGCTACTTTGTATCAATTATTAAAAACAACAAAGGTCTAGGTTAAAAAAAAAAAGTGCATATCTGAATATGTGCTGCTCTACTTGTTAGTCTTCTGATCTCACTTTTTTGTTTGATGTGTCTTAGTTTTGCTGAGTGCCACGGTACACAGCGTTCCTTACACGAGCAAGTGAGTTGCTGTACACGGAGCATTACGGTCCCTTTGGTGTGACCCTGTTGGTCCATCCCCTCCTTACTTCCACAGCAAGTGGGGTTGTCTGTAGCGAACCTGCAGCTTCATCAACCATTTGTGAGCAGAAGTGCTTCAGTCTTTTTATTTTCATAGAGGCTGTTCAGGTCACAATGCAATGTAGTCAGCCTTGGCCATCCTGGCATCTAAATTGTTTTGTAAACTGGGCTGTCTCTGGTAGTTGTATTCTCGTCCCTGTCTGGCAACTGCTGAATGTAGAATTAAAACTTTTCCACTAGTGGCCATGATAAAACTCAACAGTAAACAGGCTTCTTTAGAGTGTGAGTGTGCATATGCAGACATGTTTTCTGCTGAGATTATTTCATTGCCACTGTGTCCCAGGAGTGTTTCCTAAGAAATTAAAACTTTGTGGTTAATTTCATGTTTTTCTCAAAATATGGATTGTGTTGCCCAAATGGGAAAGAGAATGAACTCTTTGACAGGATTGCTGCCATATTGCTCCTCACTGACGTAGGAGAGGGCACGTGATCACTGCTGTCAGCGTGGAGGAGAAATAAAGTAGTTTTAACTCCTGTCTCAAGGTGTTTGTGCAGGTTAGTGGAGCCTAACAAACTCTTGTTGATGGTACAATGTCAGTCCCCACAGAAAGGGAAGTGAGATGAAGTGGTAGTTACTGACTTCATACCTGCTGACATCACTAATACGATTGTGAGCCCTGGGGAAAAGCAGAGAGAGCAGCCCATGGGCAGTGGCCAGGCTCACACCTTTCCAAGCGGTGTCTCCTGTTGCTGCTTTCAGAGACACACCACCAGGCTCCACAGGAGCATTCATCTGACCCAACAGAGCGTTCCGTATGCAATAAGGCGGCCTGGAAACCAACAACATTGCCAGCCTTCAATGAGCATTTAATTAAAATTTCTAGTAAAGATCAGGCCCCAAATGATCATCTGAAGTCTCCTGATCCTTAACATCTCTCCCTTGGGAAATGGGGTGTTGATATATCATCTGGACTTTTAACATTTTTATTTTTTTGTGAATGGAAGTGCTTTTACCCGTTGTGCACGTAGGAATGAGGAAGTGCAGCTGGTTACAGGGCACCTCTGCCTGTATGGTCTGTGCAAGGAAAGGTGGCAGAAAGAAGGTTCTACAGTCATGTTGTAGCTGAGCACGTGGGGTTGGCAGTGTCTTATGCAGCAGGTTTCTCTTTGCAAGTTAATGGCATAAAGTTCTAAAGACTGACCATTAGTCTGCAGCTCTCCTCCCTAGAGAAGCCTGCACTGTATGAACAGACATCCAAAGTAGGACTAAACTTCACAGATGTGTCCACAGTTTTCAGTCTTAGTACTTTATAATACACATTTGAGATTTGATCCTTTGATTGCATAACCCTCACAATGATTATGGTTGATGTGGTTAGCAGTTAGACATTACTGGGATTGTAGGCATGATAAACCCATCTGGAAATCAGCGGTTTTGTCCATTGTGTGAGTAGGATATGAGGCATGTTTTCTCATCTCAATATGAGATAAATATCTTCACATATATCAGTGGCAAGTAGATAAATGTTTGGGGGCATATGTATGTCCTTTCTAGAAAAACGATGATACAGTTGTAAGGGTTATTGTTTTAGGGTAGCATGTGACTGGACCAGATAAGGGAAGACAGGAGTTTAGTGCAGGTCCTTAGGTATATTAGGGTGTTTTTTTTCCTTTTCCTTTGGAGTTTAGGATTGAAAACCTGCCATCCTGCCAAAGTAGAAACAGCTTGGGTGGCCTTTTTATCACTAATAGGCAGAGTAACTAGGCAGGACTGTGACTCCACTGAAAAGAGTCTCTGTCATACAAGAGGTTTTCCAGGTCAAGATGAAAAGAAAAATATCTCTCATCACACGAGCCTTTGTACTGCACCCATATTTTCTAAATGCTTTTGGCTTATCTTTAATGTTTATGCTGCTATCAAAAATAAACCCAGCTTCCATCTCTGCGGGTGTTGTATTTAACATCAACAGTGAATAGGCTTTTTCATTCCTAAATGCTAATTTTCTTTCTGTTTTCAATCTGTTTCTGGTACAAAAAGTTTTTGTTTTCAGTGGTGGTTGGTTTTTTTCATTAGTTTTTTAACTGCATGTTTTCTCCTTCCCATGTCTGTTTTTGTCTGTGATGACCTGTGTTTTTTTGATGGAAGCAGTAGCTGAGTGTCTGTCAATGACCCTGAAGCCTAGAACTTGAATCAGAGTTTGTCGGAGTGCAACTGGCAGTACAGTCATAATGATAATAACTTTTAAAAAGCTTTACCAAGATTCATTTTCATCAACAGAAAGTGGAGAGCTTTTAGGAATAATAGTAATTGTTAGATAGAAATAAAATGCTTTGAACTGTGGTCAGAAAACTGGTTGAAAAATCTTGCTATAATGAAAACTTCGGTTATAATGAGGTAGGTTTGTAACTTCATTACAAATTTTGTGAGGCTACAGCCAGAATTCAGTGTCATTTTGAAAAAGTTCACAAGCTGTACCCTTGGAATAAATTACTGACCTTGAAGCTGGTGTGTTCCTGAATGTGCTGGTACCCAAACCCAGTATCTCAAAATGGGGCTGGAGCAGTTTGTAATTCTGATGTCCGTTCAACTCAAAGTAGTTGAAGTTCTAGAACAAACAGATTTGGTCCAGCACACTAAAACCTGGATCTGACAAACGGCTGTTGGCACATCCCTCTAACCAGGATCACAGTTTCTACTTGCTCTTTGAAATCTGTTCTGTCTCTTTTGTCATGATGTACTGTATTCAGAAGTCAGTTTCAGCAGACTGTAATCAGCTATAATTTAGAGCGTCTTTCAGCCAGACATGGTAAGGAAGGTAGTAAACTTTATTCCCATAATCTATTCTGAGGAAGCAGGAGCTAGGGATCAGCAGGAGTCTAGAAATGAAAGAATGAACAAAATATTTGAAAATTTGGAAGACTGATCTCCCTGCCAAGACTGAAGGAGCTGCAGGTTGGAGGCCTCCTGGAGGAGATTCGGTAAAGGATTTTAAAGCATGGAAACAAGCAGTTTTTATCATGGGGTGAGGCAGGGACAGACACTGCTCTGGATATGACAGGATCCTGGACTGAGTAGGGTAGATGTGGCGACATAGATTAAACCTGAGACATTTGAACAGAAATGTACCTCTATTTTTGGGAGAGTGTATTTTGCATACATTTTCTCCTAGTGTAACACATCTAAAGTGTAGAAATTTTTCATTCTGTGTGTTGTCTTTGCTTCATGCCTTAGATTAGAAGGTTCCCTTCAAATTTTTCATCTCAATTCACTTGCGTTAGGAGTGAGAAGTTGAAGGCTGTTAAATTATCTTGTTTCTTTTATTCTTTTATTCTTTTTTTCTGTTATTAACCTGCCAAATAATTCTAATGCAAGTATGTATCGTTATCCTTTTTTGCTTTCCTATCATAGATGGTATTGAGCAATTCTGCCTCTTACGCTTTGTTGTGCTGCCTTTCTATCATTTAATTCAACAAATAAATGTAAAAATTCTATTAAATGCAGGTGTTCACGGAGCTATGACTTTTTATTTATCCCACTTGGTGTTTGATGACCTAAATTATTTCAGCTCTTCTAATTACTTATTTAAGGCCTATTGATCTCTCGGGTTTCTTCTGGGAGGCTTTACGGAATAGTAGATCACACAAACAGCATTATAGTTGCCTGCAAATTAAGGCAAGCACACAGACTGTTGTAACATTGTAGTAAGCAGGCAGGTGGCTTATTTTAGGCTAAATTCTGTGTGAAATATTTATGTACTGATTTAAATACTACAGAGCTGGAGTTCACGCAGTGCTGAGAATACAACTATATCTCGGTCAGCAGTTGAATCTTCCTAGTGGAAAGCCCCACATTTATGTTCTAAAGACATTCTGCAGTGAGGGCCCTTTGCTAGGAACCACTGAGTCACTGTCCTTAGCTTTCCATTCCTGGAGTGCTAGTGTAGTCACATTGTCATTCATTGTGTTTCCCAATAACTTTTTCAGGATAGCGTTTAAAATGCTCGTATTTAAAATTAAGAAAACCAGATATATTTGGTTCTGTAGGGCTGGTCTTTGAAATTTTTCTGCTCCATGCCCCAAAGTGTTCTGTGTTTTATGTCATCAGTCAGCCTTTGCAGGTAGTGCTGCACGACCCCTGTCAAGTCTCTAATAAGGTGGTGTGAAACAATTTTACTGAGAGTGAGCATTGGGATGTTCCTGCTGACTTGCAAATAGGTCCTCTTTCCTTGATAAGAGACAAGTGGCTAATTTGATTTGTTTCTGAACACCATGAGGGTCACTGGAAATGGGGACTGAAATATGTAAGAATGTGCTCCTGATGTCTATTAGACCAAGTGATGTAAACAACTTCAGAAGAAAGTCTGTCCCCAAGAGCCAAGTTAAATTAGAACTTACAAGTTTGATAGTTTTATTATTCAAGTCACTGCTCTGTGATCCAGGTAATCTGTACTGCAGGGAGTGAAATGGAGACCAGTAACTAATAATTTAGTCAAAATCTGGGAGAGATGAGACCTCATTGCGTGGGATAAACGATTTCAGTCGTCTTCCAAAATATCAACTACCATTTTCCCTACCTCCTGACACTTGTAAAAGTCTCTTTTCTCTCATGTTTTTATTTCACCTTTTACTTTGGCACAGAAGCACAAGCCAGACAAAGTAGGTAGCAGTAGCTTTTGGTAGATGCAGAGATGGCACCTAACTCTTGTAATTCCAAATTCTCTATGTTGGTCTTCTGTGTGAAAGAGAAAATGGAGATTGCAGCGTGTGCAAGAGCTCTGTCTGAAGTGGATTGGAAAGAGTCGTGCATCATTTGGGGACAGCAGAGGGTACACATTGCTGCTTCTCTGGACGCTATCCTCTCTGGTAACTCCTGTGGTAGTTCCGATATGCAACTGGAAGTTGAGGTACTGGGACTATTATCCTTCTCTGTCACTCTAGTTTCGTGTGTAAGACAGGTAAAATCTCCAAATTCTTCTGTGTTTTGATTCGTCCTGTATGTGAAATGGGGGATAATGGTGATCTGCTGAGGGTTTATGGAGCTTCCTTAAAAATATTCAAAACCAGTCCGTGTCGTAGAGAAGAATAATGATTCATCTCGTTTCAGGACTTCAGTACTGCTGGTGCAAACTACTTCCTATCTTTTTTTCTCACCCCCTCCTAGAAATTCCACCCTCTGTACTGCCCTTCCCTTTCCAGGTAAAGCAGCATCCTTTTCCAAAGTATGTGGAAGATGGTAGGCGTTTTGATCCTGCTTAAACATTATTGATGATGTTTCTCTTCCTTTGCTAATAAAAGCCAGGAAAACTTTTCTGAGATTCAGTAAAGGTTTCTTTTATTTTATTTTGCATATTACCAGTTAATCTGTACAAACGAACTTTTCCCAGCTTCGGTGAGTGATTAAATGGGATATGTGAAGAGTATGCAGTATTTTTAAAGGATAATTTCCTATGGGGCACTTCAGTAGGAAGAATGCTAACAAACGTTCGTAATTTCTATGTTTGAAGCCAGCGTGGTGTGTTTGTTGTAGACATCATTTAGTGTAATAAGGTTTCATTGTGTGCAAAACAAAAAATGTTTTTAAATTACTGGAAAATTTTAAATGAGGAAGTCAAAGGAAAAAGGAGTTTTTCCTGTTTCCTTTCAGTTCTGCTGCACTGTGCATCTTGCAGTTAGTAACCAACCTGCGTATCAGCACTCCGACTGGATAACAATCTTCCAGGCTGATGTTGCTTGTACCCTGAAGCACAGCTGCTCTTCCCAAGGGACAGGCAGAATGCAGTCAGCGCTGCTTCTCTCTTCTGTACTTACTAATTGATCTCGGGCTTGGTGACTTCCAGCAAGGTCACAGAATTGGCAGCTACAAAAACAGTGTTCTGTGGAAAATTTAAAGGGGAAGAGTGGAAGCATGAAATGTTTTCTTTTTTCTTCAATTCATAAATATTTTTATTTCTTGGGTCTTCTATTTTGCTTCTGCAGAAGTCTAAAACTTGAATAGAACTGATACTAGAACTTTGTCCGTCGTGCCCTGTTCCTTCAGTTTGTGAGTAATGCCCTATCGTGAAAATGGTTCTGTTCTCTCCTTGTAATTCTGCTTCTTGTAACGGGACATCAGTGTTCTGATTACAGTTCAGATCCCGTAAAGGCAAAATGACTCCTAAGCAAGTATAGTGTGATTGTGAATTTCTTTGCCGAAGACTTGTCGTGCTGGCCTTACAAGGCATCCATGTGTGCGTTTTGCAAAAGGGCTTGAAATCCTGTATGCTGCTTTCTCAGAGCTGACTCTCTGATTAATTCAGGCACTTTATTATTTGAAAGGTGATGAAAATTTGGGGTTAAAAAAACTCCACAACAAACCTAAACTATCAGTCTCCAAATGCCACGGTCTGTGTTGCTCATTAAACACTGTGCAAGTAGCGCTCGCTGTCTTTGTCATTGTTACAGTCGTGCCCTTTCTCTAATCCCCGGAATGCTGGCGGCTGTGCTCAGCAGGTAGCAGCACAATGAGCCTGGCCTCTGTTCCAGGGCCACATGCGGCCTGGGAACGCTGTTCTGGTTGAGCCAGTCCAAGGATATTTATTTACATGCTTTTTTTTAAAGCTGTGTAACATGCTGCATGTGTCTAGTCCAGCAAAAACATGTGAGAACTGCAAATAAAAAGATGCATTAGCAAAGCTCAAGTGCTTAAATGCTTGAAAAGCAGAAGAGTCTACAGGGTTTGAATAAAGGAAATGGTCCCAACTGCATGAATGCAAGATGGAATACAGAGGGCAGAACTAAGCTGTACTGCCTTAGAAGGTGTTCCATGAATGGTGTGGCAGAGACTGGAAAAGGGGTTCCGTTGATGCGGCGAGACTTGTGTGATTTAGAAATAAAGGGATCTTCCCAAAATTTTGTGAGGATACAGATCTGTTACAGGAAGAAGCTGGAGCAACGGGTAAAGGAAGGTTGACAGAAGGCCACTTTTGCTGGATCTTTGGATGGATGCAGATGTCAACGCTGTTGTCATCATTACTTAAGAGCCTGGATACTCTGATACTAAAAGCTATAAAAGTGATTAATAAGCATTTTAAAACATTTGCTTCCTATGAAATCGCGCATGCAAATTTTTGTTCTTACCTGAACTTTTCCATAAGAAGGATTCCCAAGAATTTGGCAAATCCCAGGTTTATCACATTAAATTTACGTGTTTGTATTTTTCCAGGCCTTGTGCCTGATAATGAAGCAAAAGAGAAGGGTGCACTTTAACGAACTAGTGCAGCACTTGAGGCACCAAATATGCAGTATACAAATCTAAAACTAGACTCGTTTCAGGAAACGGAGCAGTACACGTAGGGAATGGGAAACTCAGCTACAAATAGGGCTAGGTATAATAGAGGGATCCCAGTACAGTAACTCCCCACCTGTGCTGAAATAAGAGGCAAATGGAGATTTCACAACTCTGGCAGGTGTGACTTGAGTTTGGAAAATTAATGTAGTGGATGAAAAAATAATATCAGTAGCATAGTTCTGAATTAATGGAAGTTCAGTAGATAGTAGATTCAGTCTCTGCAGTAACTACTTCTGTTGAGAATTTGTAAATCATGTTAAATAGCTAGTTTGTCTCTTACACATACACAGTTACTGCCTGTTCTGATTTTAACCCATATTTTTTTCTTCTTGGAAAGTTAACAAATCTTCAGTAGCAGTAATAATTGTTCTAGATCCTGAAAGTTGCCACTACTGAAACATCTTGGTGTGTTTATGGTTACTCTCTGTCTTTGTGTAGAGTGTCAGAAGCAGTGCCCAAGGTTTGGATAAATGCATGCTTTGGAAATAGAGCACTCCTATTTGATAAGTACGGCTGGTGTACACAGAGCTAGCGTGGCTAACTTGGTAAATTGGCTAGATGAATTTCAGTTAATTGAAGTTTTATAAAATGGTTTAGACTAAGATCATCTTTAATTATGTCAGTGTTTCTAGATTAGAGTTTTCTTGTGTGGACAAACCCAACAGTTCTCATTAGGTGAAATTATCATTATTCAGAGGGTTTGTGGTATGTATTTCTGAGGTTAAATGCCTGTGGTTTATAAACTTTGTCCTCAACTTCAAGTTGTACAGTCTGTCCAAAGTTTCCCGTCAGAAAAAAAGAGTTGATAAAAGTTACTTGTCCTTAAAGAGCCTTTTTCCTCATCCTGCTTTACTAATTATTGTATAATTGGAAGCATTCTGGCTTGGAGCATGTTGTCAGTGATGTTCTGCAACTTTGTGTGTAACTTACTCTGAATGGCATTATGGAGTTGGAGGCTTGGGTAGGGTGGAGTAAAGGCTGGGGACCAAATTCCTAGGGAGCAGAAAAGAGTCCCTGTGCCCAAGGTTAGCCATAAGCTTAGCTCACGGTGTTCAGCTCAATCCTTCTGTAAAAGTCTTGCAAATGTGAAAGTATCAGTTCCCTTTAATTTATTATCGAATGAATGGTAATTGCTGTATGTATTTATGAGGTTCTCAACGCCATGAAGGTTTTAAAAAGACTGAGAAACAAGAAGTGGAGAGCATAGATGCCATTTGTGTAGGTCCCCTTGGCTTGACTTAAAAGGTGTTTCTTGCGGCCAGACGTGGCAGCCTGCTCCTGTGTCGGGCAAAGCTGCTGAAGTCGTGGGGCTGCCCCTCTGCTGGGATGGAGGGTTGTGGCTGTAGAATCAGAGCTCTTGCAGCATCCTTAAGTGTCTTGGTTTTGGCTGGGACAGAGAGAGTTTCTTCTGTTTAGTAGCTAGAATAGCGCTGTGTTTTGGATCTAGGCTGGGATTTGTTGGGAGAAGAATATTGATAACACACTGATGTTCCTAGTTGGTGCAGGGACATCAAGAGCTTTTCAGCTTCCCGTGTTTTGCCAGTGCGCAGGAGCACGACAGGCTGGGAGGGAGCATAGCTGGGACAAAGGGCCCACAACTCCTCGTCTGGTTTGAACTTAGATTTGGGATTGAGGTCCAAATTGGCCAATGGAATTTTCCATATCATGCAACATCATACATAGATGAGGATTGACCAGGAAGTTTGGAATTGGGTGGTGAGCAATTACACTGCACATCACTTGTTTGTTTTTATTATTATAATTATATATATTTCCTTGTATTATTATTATTTTATCGTCATTACTTTAAATTTTAGATTATTATTATTCAATTGTTCTTATCTCAACTCACGAATCTCCTTCCCTTTTTCCCTTTAATTCCCTTCCCCATTCCCTGGGGGTGAGGGAGGGTGAGCCAGCGTCTGTTTAGTGTTGAGTTGCTGGGTTAAACCATGACATTAAGGAATAAAATATGCAGCTTCCTCAGAAGTGAAATGATAAGGGAGGCCTCATGATGTAGGCATTCAGAAGCCTGTGTTTGTAGAATATTGTTTGTTCTTGTTGTGAATCAAATCACACTGAGTAGGTAACAAATACTGTGTTTATAGTTGCTCTCAACGAGCTGATAATTGAATTAGCAGCTAAAGACCTAAAGATTAGGTGTGATGTCTTTTGGAAGAGGGGTGTAGAAGCAAGTCTAATTCGATTATTGCAGCAAATCCATTTTCTGCTCATTGTCAGTTGAAGCAAATAGTTTGATAGTTCAGAACTTTGCTCTTTCGCTTACAAAAAAAGCTGGTGGTGTGTGATGTTTTAACTCTTGTGTGAGACGTAATACCACAGAGAGGAAACAGAAAATGAATGTGTTAAATTGTCAGAAACCTCCGAGCTAATTAATTGATTTGATACTGTTTATTCTACTAGAACTCAAAATGATTAATTGAATAAATGTTTAAGTTTGAATCTTTAATTTGTCTATAAATATGTATAGTAATTAACGAGGAGGCAAGAAAGAATCTTGAGAGTCACCTTGGGCAGAGAATAAGCATGCATGATGCCTTCTTGGGCACCAGAACTGTGGTTGTGGTATCCAACCTCTGCCACCCAGTGGCAGCTGGATTTCACTGCCCGTCGCTGGCCCCGGCCGGGGGTCTGGCTGCCAAGCTCTGCTGCTCAGCAGGCAAAAACGTTGTCGTTGTTTCACGGGAAGGTCGTTGTGCCTAAGGGAAAGGCTAAAGCACCAATACTCTTTATGCAAAATTAGGCCTGGAGTTTCGGAAGTTTTCCCAGCACAAAACAAACCAAACATCAGCCTGCATGTACGACTCTCTCTAAAGTTGACAGCCACTGTTTTCTGCTTGAAACTTGGCTTTGGGGAGCAGTGTTCAGTATTTTGCCCAGTGCAAGGTACAAACCTACCCTAAAGAGATGGTGGGGTGGAGGTGGAAGTGTGTTTCTTGTTGGTGTCTGACTCTTTAAATGGATAAGAACAAACCAACCTGTAAAACTGTCTCAGAGGATTAATAATTTATTTACTACCACTTCTCTAAAGTGTTTATTTATTTATGTATAATACACAACAATGTGTTTAAAATGAAGAACATAAAATAGAAAACAGAAGCAAATGGGAATAAGAGAATGGAATTAAGGATATAACACAGGAGTCATTATACTAACATTATACTAATGGATTATTTGTATATGTATACATTTGTTAGAGATCCACTATAGGTAGCAGTGGCAGAACTTGATAAATGTTTAACGTAGGTGTTGTCACCACTGTGTGTGTAGTCGTAGCATGACAACACTCAAAAAAAAAAGTTGACTTTTGTTTCCAAGTGACATTACAGCTAGATTATATGGCATTATAAGAGCTGATTCATTTCTATCCCTCACAAAAATGGTGGAGGTGTAAATACTGAATTAAAGTAGCAAAAACAGTCATACTTTTCAACAGAACAGTAAAATTGCTGATTAGATAAGGTCCCAGAATAATCTGAACAATTCTGGCACTTGCCATACACTACAAAACCACTGACTAATAGGAAAGGCATGATGTATATTCTTTATTTAAACACTTCACACTAAATCAGTTAGGCCTTATAGGTGTAAAGTACCTATTATGTTCTTCTTGAACAGTATTTGGGCTAAATAAGAGTACAGGAGGATAGAAGATAAAAGTTTTGCTCACCAGCAATGTAAATGTATTCTTCTGAGAGGGCTACAGGGAATTTCTTCGGCACATGGGACAGCTTCTTGCAGTGAGAATGGCTGTGCAGATTCTCTGGGAATTACAGGATTCCATTAAACTGGGGCGAATCTGTTGTAGGGCACATTCATGTCTTGCCCTGAGTGAGGAAATACTATTGCACAGCGCTGCTTCTTTCCACCAGAATTCCTGTATGCCCTCTGTTCCATACATAATTCAGATGCAATACATAATTAAAGAACTATAAAGCCACGCTTACTTTCATATATTTAAATTACGTGGTGAGGCAGAGATGGCGTTTGCCTTGCCTGTGCTTTTGCTTTGCCTTTTTCCCTAGTGTGTTGAAACAGTGGGGACCACAGCCTGGTCAGACAAAAGCTGTTGAGAACCACTACTGAAATGCTAATCAGTACTAATTGTCAGGATTAGTATTATATTAGAAAAAAGTATAACTATATAACAAAGTCTAGTTAATTTGAAGCTGATATTAGAAAATATCAGTGTGTTCTGCAGATATTCACTTCTTGTTAGCAACATCTTTGTAAAGTATAGCCTTTTCAGAGGAAAAAGAATGTAACTTGTTTTCCTCTTGAAGCATACAGATCTCACAGTAACAATAAAAAGCTCTGCCTTGAGTAGCCTAGACTAGCACACTTCTTAGGAATAGTATCTGTGTAGCAAATGAACGTGTATAACATCTTTCTCATACAGGTCTACACTAAGGACTGGCTTACACATGGAGCAAAAAGGAGAAAAAATTAGTCTTACATCTTGAACTTTCTCACTGTCCCATTCTGTTCTGGATTTCTGTAGAGCAATAGTTTGTGACTGGGTCACATGATAGTATTTCCAGAATTCCAGTGCTAGAATGAGCTCTGTGTGGAAAGCATTTCTCAGGTGCCCTGGGCCTGTTTCAAACATTGGATGTGTAACATTTTATACATTTAACCACCATCAAGCAGTGTTTGGATAGAAGCTATTTAGAGCGACTGACTGTGCTATTGCAGCCCACTCAGGGCCCTGAGGGACATCCATGAACAGAAAGAAGCCTCAGATTTCTTTGAGCATTTCAGTATTGCCAAATCCTTTGGTTTGTTGTGGCTGCTGGGCTATGGGATGGAGAAGTATTGGGAAGATCTGTTCAGAGAACATTGTGTTAAAAAAGATCTGCTTAGAGATTCAGGAAAGTATTCAGGAAAATGTGGCTTCTCTGCTCTGAGCACCAGAGCTATGAAGAAAACATAACTTATGTTGAGCACGAGATAGAAATCACTATCTGAAACATCCTTCAAAAACAGAATTGAAAACTAATGTCCTTTTACAGCTTGTGGCAGAAAGAGCCTCTTCTTTAGTCGAACAAGTTACCTTTTACAGCAAGTTTAATAAAGGACCTATTGGCAAAATGACTAAATTGTAGCATCTCCAAACCTTCTTTTTATAGATAAAACCGCGTGTCCCTCAGAATCAACACTGCTCAGTTAAACCTTGCTAGCATGTGTTGTGATGGGGATACATAGTCTTTGATAGTCCACGTTAAGCCTTTTCCACTGTATGTTGATAACATTTAGTTCCTTTCATTTACACGATGTTTTCTCTACTTTCCACCTTCCTGCCGCCCCTTGGGAATGGAAACAACCAACCAAAAGCATTACTCTGTCACTTGACACCTCTCAGAGCTTCACTACTCCGAGTTTGCATCTCCTGTGAACATCATGCCAGGATTGGTTACAAGGATCTGGGATGCAGGTGCTGTTGTACTGCACGCAGCCGTCAGCCTGCCCAGTTCCGTGGCCTGCCCACCTTTATGGTGTGGAGGACCAGTCCATCCTTGGGCACCTTCTGTCTCTGAGGATAAGTCCCACTCTTATCCCAACCTGTAGTAATTGAGGCGTTTTTCTGGCAGGTCATTACAAACAGGACTTCACAGCATGATAATCTCCAGCAGAAGGACTCTCACTTTATTCTTTTTCTTGCTGTTTCACACTTTGCTTATGACACCTCCATCTGTTTGCTGTTCTGTGCTTGTATCATTTCTGTGAAAAAAAATAAAATGGAACCACATCTTTTCTTCTCTCTAAAGACAGAACAGATGATATAAAAGTTCCCTCAAAGCTTGCATCATCTAGTGTTTTTAACTCATTGGACAAATGTTATTCCAGGACTCGCTCCCTCTCTCCATAGTTTTTCAGACCTTTGGCAATCTCATGGTCGTCACAATCTGCTGAAACGTGGAAGGACTGAGTTTCCTAGCAGCATGCTCTCTGTGGGCCTGAACCAAAGCCTACTGTAATTGCTAGCTATCCTTAATTACTTGGTGGGGCTTTCAGTTGGATGGTAAGTGTAGAAGACACATAGTAACTAGCAATCTCAGTCTTCTTCTAGCACTCTGACTTCTAGCTGTTGTCCCATGAATGCCTCAAAATTTCTTTGTTCCTTTTCTTTTAATCTTCCAATTTTAATATCTCTGCTTTATCTTCAACAAGCAAAAGCTGCCAAAACCTCTTTGATGTTATTTCTGTGCGCCTCAACCCTGTCCCTTGTCCTCCACAGAAATTCTGTCTCCCCGGGGCTCCATGCAGAATGTGAGCACAGGAAGTCCTGGCTGAGCTGGGAACGTTGGGAGGTCGATTCTAGGTGCTGAAATGACAGGTTTGTATGAGTGGAAGAACTGGCTTGGCCTCCTGACACACACACAAATAAAGAAATAACATCTCTAACTGTATGGATTTCCAAACCTGGGAGACTGGTTTGTTTATCCTTCATCCCCATTTCTTTCTTTCCTTTTCCCTCTCACTACCCAGAAACCAAATTGTAGTCTTTATCCTGGCACCGCATTAGGGAGCTAAGGAAGTAGTGCCACACTTCTGTGCTTAATCTTTAGTGACTGAAAGTTGGAGAAGACTCCAAATACTTCTTTCCTCTTTTCTTTTTTTTTTTTTTTTTTCCTGTAAATAGTAACTGCTGCAGTATTGCTTTTCAGGCATTGAAGCCACTGTTGCTCAGCCTTTGAACTGGGATTAATTAATTTGCTTCTCTGCTCCCTCTTTGTTATTTCTCCATGAATTGATACTTGCATGTTATGATACCAGCATTGTATACTGCAGTAAAAGCATGGAATTGGGAAAATGTGCGATCTGACCAGTAAGTGTAAGCCTCCTAATATATTGCCATACTTCAGCACCTACTTCTGCTTTGGGAACAGTTGTCCTGTGGAGAAGCAAGCTGGGTAGCACCCGGAACATGCACAGGCTGAGTGCTTGTCTTCTGTCAGCAGGTTATTTTTCTCTTAAACGTTTGTTTTACTTTTACTTTTCATGTTTGTTTTAAGTAAGATCCCTTGCAGATGAAAGGTACAGGATTCAGAAACTGAGAGACTGAAGAATGTTCAGAAAAAGCCCTTTCTATGTTCATGAATTTGTATCACTTTTCCCTCTGTCTCAATTCTTCAGCAGCAGGGACTAATCTTAATGATCCTGCACTGATGGAGAATTTTGAATATGTGTTCTGTTTTCCGAAGAGGATCCTTAAAGAGTGTGATGTGGATTGTGGAATGTTTCACTTTTCATGTAGCTGCATGTAATTGTTCTTGAGCTGCCTTTTACCTAAGCAATTCACATTAGTTTAAGCACTTGCAATTGCCGAGTTAATATTCTTGATCATGTTAACAACATCTGTTTTGGGAGTGATTGCATTCGCAGTTACGCATGTAAAGCAGAGGTGGAGTACTCTCTCGTGGAACTGTGCTGATGAGTAATTGGGTAGCAGCAGTAACCCCTTAACCCTGTGGAGATGCAGCCACAGCAGCATACCTAATTGTGCACCCATCTAAGTGAGTGTGTGTGACATGAGTGAAGGTTTCGTGGTGAGGGATGGGCACTTCTGTTATGTTTGGCACAGGGTAGTCTGTATGCTCCTCCTCAACACTTTGCAAAAAAATGTATGTTTTTCTTGTCATAATTGCTTTTGTGCCTTGTGAACTGTGATTCTCTATGCCTGTATACACAATGACTGTTCTCTGTGCTCAACGTTATCTGTGTTTTGGTTTGGTTTGCAGGATATGAATGTACTTTCTTTTCCATATGATGGAAATGGTATAGTGGGCCATGAAGGGGAGGGGTCATTTAGGGCCGAGTCAATATATCTTTTTGCACAAATTGTTACCCGGTTACATATGCTGTAGCTGTCCATCTCATAGGCCAGTCCTGAAGCAGAGCCCTCTGGAAAGGCAGTGTGTTAGGAGAGGAAGTGCCATGTCCTCCATCGGTGTTACCTGCAAGGAGCACATTGCAATTACAGAGCTGTAGAGCAGCGTAATTCAGAGCGTTACACGAAAAGTGGAGTGGTCAGAGGAGACACAATAACAGCTCCATCAAATATTGATAAAGGCGGATTATTAATTAGAGCAGGGGTGTAGGATTAAAATGTCCCTTGAGTTTCATTCCCCATTTGATGTGAGAGTGCGGTTTTGCGGTCAGAGAGTGGGAAGCTCAGGACAACTGGAATCTTTCCTCATCTCTTCAATGTGTTTGCTTAATGTCCTTAGTGGTTCAGTGGATATGTAATACGATTGACCAGAGTTCATAGAATTATGGTATGTTCCTATGGTGGCACTGCTGAGAGTGAACTTTCCAATGATCTGTTAGTATAGCTTAGTCTAGTTTGTACCTCTTAAAAAAGAAAAATGCCTCTGAACGTGCTGATAATTTGCAGTCTGGTTGCACTGGAGTTTTGTCCTCCTTCAAAGAGCTACGTGCTTTTGTGAGATGGTGAAAACACTGGATGAGAACCATGGAGCAGAGAACGTGTGCCGTTGGACCGCGTGGGCCTCTAGTGCAGAATGGAGGATAATGTTTTGCTTTTGACAGTGTGTGTAGTGCAGAACTAAATCGATATCAAGACAGAGAGAATGAATTGAATTTCCCAGTCACACAGGCTTGTTTAAAAGGAGATTCCAAGTGTCTTGCACTTGAGAAAGACACTGCAGGTTAGAAATTAGGTTTCCTTTTAGAACAAAGCCCTGATTTGCATTACTAATAACTGCTGAGGTCATTAAAATAGAAAGAATTTCCCTTTGAATTTCTTTTGAACAGTATCAGCGTTCTGTGTCACTGGTGTTAGCTTTTATTTTCCCACAGTTTGGATCCACCAGGACAGTGCAGTAAGGATTTATTTTCCCCTTTAGGTTGTTCCTGGTTCTAATATTCCATGCAGAAGAAGTGGTTTAGACCTGTTATAATCATACAAGTTCTGTAAATTCATTCTTCCATTCCTGTGCACATTCTTGGCATCCCTCAGAATATCACTGTATGTGCAGTAGCATTTTAATGCTCCCTGTGTGCCCCAAGGTTTTTTTAACTGATAAAACTCTCCAATCTAAACCATCTTCTCTTTTTCTTTTTCTTTTTTTTTTCTCCCCCTCCTTTTGAGTGTTTTCCTGCTCTCTCTAGAGCCATTAGATGTTCTGACTCTGCACTTCAGGAGATCAATATGCTTTTGGTGTTTAGGAGCATTATCATTCTGAGGCTGTACGACTAGTATGTATTCATCCTATTAACATCTGCTCAAAATTCCCAACTTCCCACCACAGCTAACAGAGAATGACCGTTTTGTCCTTGGTCAGGCTCTGCGGATCCGGTGCCTGGCACCTGGCTTATTGTCGGACAGATTCCTTTTCACTCTCTACTTTGTTTTGACCTTATTTTACCCCTGGAAGCTCAGTTTCAGCTGAAGATTGATGAATGAATTGGGGAGCATTGTGTCCATTGTTGCCGTGGCAATTCTTGTGTGTTACTGCCCAAGTGAGTTATTTGATTCCTAAATTGTAGGAACCTGTTCTCACCTAACAGTGAGATTCCATCAGCCCACGAGGACGTGCTCATAACTGAAGTACCATTTCTGTAAAGCAATAGAAAAAGACAAGAGATCAAGTCCTCTGCTGAGCAGGATCAGCAAATCACTGTCCTTACCAGCTAATTTAATGGAGGATTATGAGCTTTAAAGTCATGGAAAAACAGTGAACTGTGCTTTGACTTCGGTGTTAACTCCGGTGGATATTTGGTGGTGGGAATACAAAGTGTCTCCTTTATGATTTTAACAGAAATTGCCAATAGAGTTAAGATACTGAGGGGAAACAAACAAGGCGATTGGAGTTCAGTATATATCAGTGTTGAAGTTAACAGCCAGGAGTGGATTCATGATTTTAAAATTGTGTCTGAAGGACATAACCTCTTACTGAATGGGAAAAAACTGTTTCAAGGTGGAAAAACAGTATGTTGACATTCTTGGCTTTCTCCCATGCATTTTGGTTGGTTTTGTTTTCTCGTTCATGTACTCTGGAGAGCTAGTTGCTATAGTAAGAGGTGCTGGATCATTCACAGTGTGCACTCTTGAAGGCTACTTAGGGTTAACTCTGACTAAGAAGGAAAAACTCAAAGTAATCATTAGCTTATTCAGGATTTCAGGGAAATAGCTGTATGATTCCCGAAGGTATAAAAGGAGATATTCTAACAGCCCATACCGTTGACAGTATTGCAGGTTGACTTTTTACCTTTCTAAGTGAAATGAAAATGTGAAATCTCAGAAATATTGTGTAGTGATTAATCTCCCTGTTACATTGTCTGGCCTGAATCGAAGGAAATGCAGAAGCAAAGGAGACCTATGTTTTAACACGCTTTACAGAGAGGTAGAAATGGAATTGAAGAAATTTTCATTTAGTCTCATATAGTATAAGTAACAGTGATTTGTCATTTTCTCGGAACACACACATCTAAAGAGACATTCTCCTTGCTTCTCAGATTCCATTTAGTGGGTTGCCCTACTGACCTTCTGGGAAGCGAGACTAGCAGAAATACGCGAAGTCCCTTGGTTTGGAGTCATGCATTAAAAATCCTTTAGGATTGAATGGAGTTTAAATCTTCAGCCAAAGATTTTTATTTTTTTTTTAAGTGCTGATAGGCCCTCGTGAAACATCTGTGACTTACTGAATGTGTAGGTTAGCAAGCTGAAGATCCAGAGATCCATTCGTATGCCATGGAGTGAAATTAAATTTCTGCAACTGTTCTACTATTACGGGAAGCTCAGCTATCTTTACTTTGGCTTGCTTTCTGGTCACAGATACAGGAGAGGAAATTTTTCTGAAGTCATGTCCTGTAGTAGAAAGAGGGGGACCTAAAGCTGAGTTGGAAGCAGAAAGATTCTTCATTTGCCCAGCTAATATAGCTGGGCTGGCATATGCAGTCATTCCCAGAGCAGATGAGAATTAAATTGTCAGGTGTGTGACTTCTCTCTCATAAAGCATTCAAGCATAATAAATGATGCTGACAGATATGCCTTGGCATGGAAAACTTCTTTAAAAATACAAGATGCTGCCTCTTACTGGGATATGTACAGGGATGACTTAGTTGCAATGGAGTTTCTCAGGGATAAAATGGTGTTCCAATCTGCTGTCAATTATCATATTTCTTTCTAGAAATGATACATATAATTGGTGAATGGCAAGACTGGATTGGCATTAGACATCCAATTTAAAGTATTAGAATTCTTTCCATGTTTCTTTCCATAGTTCTTGGGAAGTTACTAGATCTGTCTACTTGAATGTTTTGTATGCAACCTCATAAGAAGCCTTACACGTCTCTCTGAGAGATGCTTTGGTGCTCGTTCTTGCTCTTACCGAAACAATCGTAATCCTACCATTGTTCTTTTACCAGGATTTACCAATGCTCTGTTCCTATAGTTGTGTTCAGAAGTAGGTTGGAAAAGTTTAAAACAGTTCCCCATGTGTTTGCTTCCATCTGATGAGGTCGCTTTCCACTAAGTTTTTGAGTGCTTGTGTGAATGTGGCCTCTTCTGCTTCAGACTTTGCTCCTGCTGCTTCCCCTTCCCACGCCTGAGGCCTTTGGCAGAGCAGTCACAGGAGCACACGGTCAGACACCTAGAACTGCACTGCTCCTGCTGATGCAGTGTGCTGTCATCACAGCTGACGTGGTGCACAGCAGACTTGAGTATCCCATCTCCTTTTGCCCATGGTGGCAAGAAAGCCATGTTGACCTTGTGCAATGCGGTGCGTTGTGTACATGAACGTTGGTTGTATCGTAGTTTGACTTCGTGATTATAAATAAAGATTATAGACTGCATTTAATTCAGCATGCTATAAAAGCTTCGTTTTTCTTCTTTTTCAGAGGCCATTGAGCAGATTGTGTTTCAGACATATTGATGAGCTCCTGTGCACATTCAGCACACCAGTTAGCAGAGCTAAAGATTCAAACACTGGTGTTGCAGATCAATATCACCGTTCACAGAAGCTCAGCGGGAGCTTGGTTTGCCTACTGTTGCAAGACATGAAGAAGAAAATGTGCATAAACCATGCTTCCAAAGAGAAGTGGAACAAACTGGAGCTTCCCTCAGGGCAGAGAGAAGTGCCAAAGCCCTGAAAATCTCAGCCTACCCTTGCCTCTGGTCCAGCTATGCAGTTAGAAGCAAACAAGGATATTTTTCAGAAGAGGACGTGAGGAATTAGGTCTGATTTAAGTCTGCAAGAATCATAGAATTAAGGTGGGCATATCTTTTGAGTTTATTTTTCACTATGTCTTTGAAATAAAGTTTGATTTGAGATTACTGATATCTTCAGACCTGTAACTGATCACTCGTAAACCTTTACTATTCTGAAGGTGGGAAAATACTTTGTATATTGGTACAACTCACCTGTTGTATTGATTTTAACCGACGTTGAGCAGTCTTCGGCAGGGAATGTATGTTTCCATAACATATAATTGTATAGGTCCCTACTCCTTGATTTTAGTTTGCAGTAATGCTACAGTACTAATAGAGAATGAGAGCATTAACTAAATGTGGGATTGTCTCTCAGCTTAGATTGTTCTGATCTCACTTTAGTCCTGCCAAAGTAGTAGTAATGTAGTTGGTCATCATCAAAACTTTTCTATGCCAGAAGGAAACAGTCAGGAGTAGAAGTGTTAAGTATCAAGTTAAATTTGCTGATTTACATGGTATCTTCTTTTCTCAGAGAGGTCTACACCTACAGAGCAGGTTTGGAAGAACTGTTGCCAGTGTGGTGACGAGTTAATTATTGAAGTCCTAATTATGAAACAAATTCTGTGTTATTAACACTGGGGTGAGGCACCATTTGAAGACCATGAGAACAAGCTTGAATGTTGTTAACATTTATGTAAAGATCTGTATTTGTCATTCTTAAAGGTTTGTTTAAAGCAATCTGAGGAATGGATGGCGATGGAAACACCAGGATTTAGCATCTCAGTAAAATGAAATGTCTGCCCACGTACCAGTGCGTGCTGCAGTAATCCTTGCAAGACCCTTTTATCCAAGTGATTGCAAATCCAGCAACTTTTGCACACCCAGTTTAGGTAAGGCCATTATTCTGGGGCGTCTATGAAGAAGAAGCAATTGACTCATATGGGAGCTTCAGTCTGTGAAATATGCTTAGAACAGAAATCGACTTAGATGTTTGCTACTCTGTGTGACTGTGGCACAGTCAGTGGTTACGCTGATACTGATGTGAAACATGGCCTAGAAAGTCATGATTGTGCAAGCCTGAGATACTGAAGGCAGCTAGACAATATCCCCAGCTGGTGAGTCAGGAAATTGAACGTATTTCCGTACAGTTATCTCTCATCTTCACATTGGCAGGTGTGTCAGGTTAGTTACCTGGATTGGATTTGGAGGTAATAAGAGTATTTCTTGAGTGGAGTGCTCATTAAGGTGCAAATGCACAAAAGCAAGACTCACATCTTTGGCTTCTTGGAGAAAATTACTCATTCCTCAACGTTTGGCACATCCTTGATCTGCATCCGTTTTACTTCCTGCCACCTACTGTGGTAAGAATGTCCGTTTTTTCCCGGAGGCCTCATTACAGAGCAGACTGGGCATGAAGACTGTGAGAGACAACAGAGATTACATCTGGAAGGAAAATGAGACAGAACTTGCTGATTTATGCAGTATTCAAAAGTTATCAGTTCTGTGACAGAAATAGATGTTGTATACCAGACTTAGAGGCTAGGCTCTGCTTCAGGCCACATAACTCACATGGTGCATCTAAATGTGTTTGTTTTTCAGGTCCAGCTGGGGGCTTTTCCAAAATTCCCCTTTCCACCCCGCCAGCCCTCGTGTTTGGCCTTCACAGAGTGCAAACTTTTCCATTACAAGGTTCCTTTCACCCAAGCTCTGCTGCAGGGCATAGCTCCTTTACTTTGGCTCTGATTATAGGTTTCTTTGGTTCTGGCTAAGCATTTAGCTTTTCCCCTGAAGCCTGCTAAGCGCCCTAGGCACCGGCGTGACTCCAGAGCTGTCAGCAATGCAGACATTTGCAACAAACATATGCTAATTCAGAGGGTTGCTTTTCAAAGCTGTTTTTAGGCTGGCGGATCAAAAAACTGCCCAGGACTGCCCTCCAGTGGCTTGAGAGGCTCTTTCTAAGCAGTGTGAGTCGCAGGGAAAAGAGGTATGTGCAAGCCTGATGGATCATTTTGACAAAAACAGCAGCAAAAAGGCCTCTCAATAATCAACACAGCTTCAAAACACTTTTAGATACAGGAAATGTATTGGACACAACCTTCTCCCTGCTATAACTTTTTACTGCAGAAAATCTTGCCTGAGACCTTTTTTACACTGCTAGCTGCTTCCTGTTAGCTGATCAACATTCTCATCTTCCCATCTGCCAAGAGAGGCCCCTTGGAAGGGGATTCACCTCCACCGAGGCAGCTGTAAGCAGTGGGAGAGGATCAAAGGGGCTTAAAGTTGACCTGCAGCACTCCAGCAGCGTCTCACATAGATCAAAGGGCACAGACATGGTTAGAGCCTGACTTCTGTAACTTCCCTTAGAGAGAACTTGGCAGAAGTATGGCCCCATCTTTACTGTGGTCTAGAGGAAGATACAGGTACTGTGCATATCTTGGATATCCTTCTTACAGCTGCTAGGAATTTCTTCTTTTTTGGAATGAAGCATGTAACGAAGATCTCTGCCCAAGCAGCCAATATTGCAAGGCAGAGTAGGTGATCTCAGACTATGCAAGTCTACTTCAGTTTTGTCTCCTCAGACCCTAACCCTGGACCTCCCATAGTCTGCAGGTAAATACAGGAGTCTTCCGAGAAGTTGCTGGTGATACTGGTTAGAAAAAGTTCTGCTTAAGATGTCATTTCTCTGTAGAAGTGATATTCTTTTAGGAGGACCTGGTGTTGTCCCAGTTTCTCAGTGAAGACAGGGTTTCACTGAGGTTTTGCTGGCTATTGGTAGCTGTGTGACTGACACAAGTCATGCAGTTGAGCCCAGTCACTGGTGCTCCACAAGAGAGTCCAGTGCCGCAGGATGGTGCCTGGTGGCCGGGATTTCCGGGCTGCGTGTATGGGGAGAGTTAGACCCCAAACATACCCATATGGGATGTGTGTGCTATATCTTAACCCACAGGGATTTTTCCTATTAAATTCTCATAAATACATGTTCATTCTGCCTCTGTCCTACTGGACTGCCAACCCTCCCCTTCCTCAACACTACAGTTTTATCTGAAATTGATTATTGTGCTCTAGGAAAGTGAGACTGGCTAAGAACTCTGACCATCCAATACATTTCTCTGTGGAGCTACTACATAGCAATAAAGAGCAGCCTTTCTTCTATTTCTTGTCATGCTGATTGTTTTGTTGCCATTACCTAGGATAGACCAGTGTCATATGCTTAATACTCTTCAGCAGCGTGGTTAACTTGCCATCAGTTCTGATTAGCAATGATAGGAAACTAAACGTATTGTGTCTAAAAAGTGCAATTAGGATGTATGGAGACTGGAAATTTTGTGTGATTTTGCCAAGTTTTAATAGCAACTTTAAAGTTTTGACTCACAAATAAAACTCTTTCTTGGCTTTTCTGATGTGTGGATGTTGCAGTAGATCTTGCAGCGTTCAGTGTGCTGCTTGGCACAGTCCCACAGCACTGCAGGCTGTGTCTAGTTGCATTGGTTTGGTAGCGCTGGTGATAAATGAATTTCTTTTTCAGCTCTCCTGTTTTCACACAATGGCCTTTGCTTGAATTTGTGCAGAGCAGACGGGACATCTAGTGGCCAGATGGAAATGTGGTGACAATGCATGGTAAGGGCATAACTTTAGTTATTACAGGAAAGAGCAAATTTCGAGGTAGAGATTGGACCCTGGAGAGCCCTCAGTCATTATATCACCAAACTGCATTTGAACTTTTCAGTTTACAGAATTGGCCTGTGAGTCTGTAAGCTTGGAATTCCAAACCAGGAATTTTTTAAAAATATACCTGACACTTTTCAGCAGTGATTGAGAACAGAAGAGCATTTTTAGCACGCAAGAAGCAGTCATTTTTGCACACAGTTTTTGAGTGGAAAAACTGGAAGTTTGTTTCTTAACTAGCTCAACCTCCCAAGTTCTAAGTCTGCAGCCACTGTTAGTATGGGCTCCTTTGTCTGAGGTTGTGCTTAATAACCCTCAGAGGATGAAGCTGGGGAAAAAAATCAGAAGATTTTGATGCTGTTAGCTTGCATTGTTCAGTTCAGAAAAGCAGATATGTGTTCAGTGGTGAGGGAAGAACTGTAAGGAGGGAAGGTGAGGCCCTCTCCTTTGGGGCAGGTACTGTATGTGCATAGGACAGGAGGTAGGAATGCCTTTATTCTTACCAGCTTCTGTCTGTGATATTGGCTGTCATATCACACGTCTAAGGTCTAGTATCCAGTCTGTAATATTAGGATTATTTTAAGCCCTGTGTGAGGAAAGATTGTGAAACTCATGCAAGCACACGTTGTTCTTCGAATGGAAAGCGCAGACTGTTTTGCTTATATACTTCACTACGTGGTTCGTTCTGAACTGTTTGTAGAAAAACGTATAGGATTGTTTTGTGAAAAATGTACAAAAAGTATAGAATAAGAGGAGGACTGAAAGGCTCTGCTGAGTATCCCAGAGCTACTCTCTCCCTTTACTCTTAATCCCGTTTGCCTACTGCTGCCCCATTTTCATGGCACGCGTTTCCGGCTTGCAGAGTTTCCTGCCTGCTGGCTGAGAACAGCAGCTTTGCTGTTGTGCTGTCCTTAAGTCCCGGTAATGAGCGCTCCGCGGGCGAAAGCAGCGTGTCCTTTGGCTCTGGCTCTAATGCTATGGTAAAGAACAGATTATACCCACGTTGGGCTGCAGCAACGCGGAGGTAGCACAGACCACGGCCAGTTTGGGGAAGGCTTTAGCAAGGATGACTAAGGACTTGGAGCTTATCCTTTAGATAACAAATCCACCCAGTTGTGCTCCTTCTTTGGAAATGTAGTCAAGCCTAACAAATCAGAGCCTTAACAGAGTTGCATTAGGGTCCTTTAATTGGACTAAGCTGGTTAATACCCACATTGGCTTTCAAATGCCCAAGGGTCCAGCACAAAAATGGTCTGCTATGTGTGCTGGCAAGATCCGATAAAATTGCAACCGTGAACGCTGAAAAAAATAAGTTCTAATATCCTCACAGGTAGACACTGAATTAAGATATTTTGATTATTATAAATATGCTGGCTTTGTTAGCTTGAATTTTGAGTGATGCTAAATGAGCTTTAAGTCCTGGCAGACCACTTGGATGTGCTAGCAGTTAACAGCAGTCATAGAGAACAAGTGAACACGTTTTTCAAGAGGATCATCTCTCATAACCTGCTCCAACCCCAGAATTCACCATACATGTGTCTTGGCAGCAGTACAGGCATAAGAGTCTCACCTCTTTTGGAAGATTTTGGCTGAGAACCGTACACTGCTGCTCCTGGGTTGCTCAAGTCCAAACCCTGTTGTGGCAAATGCATGAAATGGTACTTTCAGGAAAGCACCATTCGTAGCATCCCTGCCTGTGTAATAATTATTGACATGTTTGCCATATTAGCAATTCAGACTGAACCCATCAACATTAACTTGATAGAAAGACCAAGTGAAGACTCTGGAGTTAAACTCAGTCACTAGCACCAGAAGTTACTGCTTCAGGCATTGTCTCAAATGTACTGGGAGACACCAAGAATATTCTTCTCTGGAGCTTTTTAATTATTCAGCCTCTGCTAAACTGTTTTGCTCTTTCCTGGGTCTAGCTGGTGTGTAACAAGTCTTTTGTAGGGCTATGAGGTTCCACAGGCCACGCAGCACAGCAGTAGCAGCAGAGCTGCACGAGACCTGAGCCTCTGAGGGAGGACCTCCACTTTCCTGTGCGGGGGGATTTGTTACACTAAGTCGTTTTACAAAAGCTGAGCATGTCCTTCGGGTGGACAAATAAGCCCAAAATTACTACGGATAGTTTTATTTCCCAAGTGTTGCAAAGTATTGCACTAGTTGACTTAGAGAAGTGGTTGTGTTCAGTTGAGGAAGAACGGTGGCTTCTTTCAGTGTTAATTGTGCAATGGATTCATATGTATTTGTTCTGATTTGGAAAAGACGAGTTGTTAGGAGGATAATTCATGTAGGTGAGACAAAAAAATTCTGAGCCAGAAAGATTCTGGACATGTTGGCATTTGATTAAGTCCCCTGATAGCAAAATGGGAGTCTAAAGAGAGAGAAATGAGTTCCAGATGGTTGTGGGAACTGGCAAGAAACTAATACTGAGGCTGATCTTGAGAAAACAGACTGAGGACACCAGAGATGAAAGTGGGGGCAGGGTGGTCCAGATAAGGTTGATAACACATGATATATCATCTTTGGAGCATTCCAAGGCAGGATGGTGAGATGAACCATTTGTTCCTGAATTGCAGTGTTTTGGTGGTGAAAACCGCTCTTTCTGCACTGAAGGTAAAAAAATGAAGCAAATATCCCATTTCCCTGCACGTGACCCATCAGCTTCTGATATAAATTACTCATTGTAGAATTGCTGCTGTTTTCCTCATGTGCAGCCTAGGCCTGTCTGCACCAATTCCTTGCTATCTTGCACATTTCTGTTTAAACTGGGAATTTATAAGGCATCTTACCTGCCTTCTATTTCTAGTTGTCAGTGGAAGGGTGAGGCAATGTACGTAATTCTCATTACAGTTAATTTAATCCAATTGTGATGTGGATTTAGAGGTACTTAGTAGGTCACAACTGAGTGTGGGCTCTGTCTTTTTCCAGTTACTCTCATAAAACAATGGACACTGATAATTTTTTCTGCTTCTAAAACTAAACACATGCATCTAAAGATGGTGATGAGTTTTGGTGCTTGTGTTATGCAGATACTTCTGTTGATCTTTATAACTGTTGCTTAGTTGGGAAAAGAGGGTTCATGGACATTTCGTGGGTTCGCACATCTCATGATGTGTCAGACAGCAGTAAAGACTAATGTGGACTAACTCTGGGATTAACAGTGTGCTTTTTCTGTCTTTTGTCTTATTTTCTCTTTGAACAAAGCAGCCTCTGTCAGAAAATTGTGATTGATCCTTGTCTGGAATTTGTACATGTGGACTGACACAGAAGCCTGCATCCTTGAAGTGACCCCCCACCTCAGTCCCCAAGCCAGTTCTGAGCTGCTGTCAGAGCTATGGAGGAGACACCAGGTTTGTTTTCTGCGTTATATAGAGGGAGTTAAAAAAACCCAAACAAACAGAAAGCGAAAAACCACACAGAGCCCTCTCTCCTTTTTGCCGTGTACTGTGAATCTAGTTCTTCAATTTCTCACCGCCTTTGACAGCCGAGGCTTTTTTGGGACGCCGGCCTAAGCCCTCCAGCTGCCCTGCCCGTAAATCCAGCTTTGCCCGGTGCAGTTCAGTCCGTGCGATCCAGGCAGCCTTTTCCCTTTGCTCCCGAACAGGAGCGAAGCGTTTGGGAGCGGACCGGGACTCTGTCCACCGTGTTAGTGCTAGTCCCAGCTCGGCGGGGCATGGAGCGAGTGCCTGGAGTGGGGGGAATTCGCCAAAGTCCGTGATGTGGGGAGAGCTGGTATTTGCTGGCTTCCAACTTCTGCTTCTCCCCTGAGGTTTTTGTAACAGCCACTCTTAGACTTGTCATGGAATTAAAGAAAGCTACATCCAGGGCATACAATGCTGCTCTCCTGCTGCCACTTTTCCTCTTATTTTGGGGTAAGTTTTTTGTCTTCTGTGCCTGATTCTTACCCAGCTAATATGCAGTAACTTTGGATCAAATCTGTGATCTACCCCTGTATTGCAAAGGTAACTGAACAAAATGTCACTTTTACAGTTAGATTTGAAGTCTGAAAACTTCTTGCCTGGAAGATGCACAGGCATTTAGTTCTAGATACGTTCTTCTTTCTACTTATTTCTTGTCTCTATTTGTCTTTCTCCCTGTGCACATCTATGTATGCATTTATTCACAAGAGCTACAAGTCTGTGCACTGTCATGTAATTAAAGTATTCAGCTATTATAGCAACTGTTTTCTCCAGTGAAAAGTTTTGAATTTTACAGTTGTGCACATACAGAAGAAACACAGAGCTTTGTTTCCATTCTATATGCTTTAGAAATACGTTTAGGCAAAAGAGGAGTGTACCTAGGGGAGTATAATAATATATCGAAATGCCAGATATCTCTGGTAGAAAACGTGGAGGAAGAAGACAGTGCACAAGTGTTCCCATTTAGAAATTTTGAAGAAAGCAGATCCATCCTGAAAGTGCAAGAAGTGATGAGGTAACAAAAGAGTCTATCACACTGATGGAGGTTTTTGTTTTGTCTTGTTTTTCCACATCGAAAACTGATTTTATAGCCAACGAATATCCTTGAGTATACTGGGATTCTTCAAGTTCACATGAGTGTGTCTTTGGGCTCTGAAAGTCACCCTTGTATGCAATTTCTTATGCTCCCCGAAAAATAGATTTCTCTGTTTCTTCTGGAATGGGTGCCTGGAGATCTGCTGGGCCTAGACATCTGTTTTAGTCATCTAGGGATTATAAGGTCATGTCAGGAACATCTCTAACCTTTTACTGGAAAGTATGATTGGGATTGAACTGGCCTCCTTATCCTCTCCTCTGGCCAGTATCTGATAAAAGTCCTGTTTGGTTTCCACTGAGCTAGGGCAGGAATGATCAATGATGTGAAGAAATGGAGGTAAAATATGGAGAACATGCAGAAAATACAGTCCAAGTACCTTTTGTCTGCTCATACCTGCAGAACACTCTGTTTGACCATTTTCTCACATGAGGTGGGTGATGTACTTTGAGAGTTGAAGAAAGTTTTCGTCTCTCCCTTTGATTCCTCAGCAGTCTTTTTTATTCCCTCTGAGCCTTCCCTAAATTTACTTTGCTCTGATCACATCAGACTATGAATATGAAAGTCAAAATATGTTTTGATTTTTGTCTCATTTTCTTTTTTCTCTTCCTTGTACCAGCTTCTTTGTTTGGTGTATTCACTCCAAGTGCCTGGAATTCCTCTGGCCAGAGGGAAGCAGCAGGACTGTCTTTTGTATCTAGTAACCATAGCTACTGGCTTGGAGTGTGAAGCAATTACGGTGGCTTTGTGTTGTGCAGAAGGAAGGCCCACTGCATGCATGGTATTGCTTAGGATGTGGCTGCCAGAGAGCTGGCATGTTTCTGAGGATTTGTGCTGTTGGACCATTGCACTGATAGCTTTTCACTCTTGGGTAAAGCTCTTTTCTGGAACAGTGATTTACTGAGAGCATTGTTTTCTTTTGGAGCACAGGTAGATGACACATCTTGCTACAGCCAGCAAAGCTCAAGGGAAGCAGTAATTTCCATAGTCTTTCCACCTGCTCCTATTTTGCAGGAGGAATTCTGCCAGATTTTAACTGTAGTGAATGGTGGTGTTTATGTAGCACTTGTAGAGTTTTAAGGCCATAAGGAAATGCCTTTTCTTGCCTTTGTGAGGCATATGACTACTTTCATTTTATTTCTAATTGACTGAGTCTAAATGTCATGGAAACACACAGCAGCTAAGTTACTTGTTCAGAATTTTTGAGAAAATTCTCATTTTCCAGATGGCCTAGTGCAAGTTGTAGCCGTAGGACCGTCCTGCAGCCAGATCCATGCTATCTCCAGTTGTTTAAAATAAGCTCCAGAAGGACAATGGTACAGACTCTGCATGTGACTCCAGTTCTACTGCTGCTGTCTGTGTAATGGGCAGAATAGCTCTCAGCTTGTGTTGTGTTCTAAAGGAGATTCTGGAGGGCACAACTGAGTGTCTACTCATTTCTGTTCCCACAACTGTAGCCAGCAGTGAGCACAGTAATTCACATACCTCTGGCCTGGGAAGTGCTTTGGAGCCTATGGAGAAAGAACATGTGCAGACAAACCTTTTCCTGGCAGTTCGCTATCTGCTGTAATGCAAGCTCTTGAGATTAGCTCGGACATACAGACAGTTTAAATCTTAACTGGTTTCAAAACATGGAAACAAAGAAATACAATCTTTTCAGCTATTTTGTCGATTGTCAGTGTATTTAAATAAGAATTGGAAATTAAAGCGTGTGACTCAATCTGATTAACTGAATACACAGGAAACCCCCTGTCTCAGTGTTTGATCTGTGGAAATGGCTGAGAGATCAGAGAATGTGTAAACCATGAAGGTCAGCTTGAAGGAGTGTTTATTAAGGGAAAATACTGGGGTGTCATAAGCACAGCAGATCAAAGAGTTACTGTGGCAATATATGCAATAGTATCATAAACATGGATTTATAGCTTCTGTCTTTCCTCAAGTCCTGGAAGCACGGTCATAGGAGTTACATCTTCAAATCTGCGTTAAAGCAGTGAACACATAATGAAAACAAGCTAGCTGGCTACTTGTTTTATGTTAAGAGTAAGTTTAGTTCCCTGAAGTGGCATTTCTGATTAATGCTGTTAATGCCTCTGACCAAAATATTGGCACTGCTCAGCCCTGTGGATTGCTGCCCACCGTTTGGCACCATTCAGTCAATTCACTGGGCAAGCTGGGTGGGAGAGAGCCAGGAGTCAGCATTCTGCTTCTTTCAGGGGGTAAATATTCTGCATATTTCACAAAGGGAAACTGAGCCACATCTTACGCCTGTCTTGATGAAAGTCTAGTGGTCTAGGCCTTTATAAATTCTTTATGAATATTTTGCACTAGTAGACTGTGTACATATCTCTGACATGAAAAAGCTCTGTCACATCAAAAACCTACCAAGCAAATGGTGTGGTCTGGAACTTGTTGGTCTCCAGTAACAAAGTAAAACAACATAAGAAGCAGGCTGGGAGGTGGTGAATGCACAATGTCCATCTGAAACTTTGGACAGGAAAAACTGCAGTCTGAACTGGGTGCAGGAACTTCACTAGAGGTTTTTCCATTAGCATCCAAACTGATAGTTGGCTAAGACATGGGGCTTGTGTGCTTAATCGACCAAAACTCTACAAGGTATGTCAAAGCCATGAATAGAAAGGCTCTTCTTAAAATTACTGTTCTAAAAGATGCTATAGGCATCACTAGGATCCCTCGCATCTTGCTGGGCCGTTTATTCAGTATTGTCTTAGAGGTCCTACCTGCTGATTGCCAACATTGCTTTTTGATTGTCTAATCTTTATTTTGAGGGTTTCTTTTGTCATAGTGTTACGTCCTGCTTCACAGAGATTGTCAGATCTGATAAGCTGTTAACCTGAGATGATAACCTGATGTTTAGATTCAGCCAGCAGATAGTATCTCGGCCTGTGTTTTCACGGGAGTATCATTTCTCCCTTTTGTATTATTTGTGCAACAATAAAAAAAAATAAATAGTTGCTGTGGAGAATGGAGAGGAAGAACTTGACTCTGGACACCAGGATTTTGAAGGGAATTGAATATACCTGATCCTAATGGTGACATCACCTGAGCGTGAGACCAGGAAATTCAAACAAAAGCTGGTGGGGAGTGGTTGTGGGGACAGGGAGCAGCTGGTAGGTGGGAGCAAGCTGCTTCAACAGAGCACCTCCTGATGGCTGGCAGAGGTGGTGAGCTGCTGCATCTTGAGGGCTCAGTAGTTGTGATCAAACATTGGTATTTTGGAAAGTTTCCCATGCCCACATTGGATTTTCTGATGTTGAATAGAAAAGCCCACTCTTAAAGCAGTTGTCAGAAGATGCCTGTTACTGTGTTAAACAGGACAAAGAATACAGGTTATGGAATATTTTAGGCTAGGTGAAAAATCGGTGCCAATTATTAGAGTTTCATGAGCTTGTCAGTAGTCTCAGAGAATTTGAGTCTTGTTTTCTGATGCTAATATAACTAGGAGCAGGTGCTTTGCTCGCATCTGGGAAGAAAGGGTTTAGTCTCCCTCTGTCAAGAAGGAAATGGGGCTTGTAAAGCCACCTAAAAAGGCCCTGTACATTCCCTGGATAAGCACACTGAAGGTACTTCCTAAAGAAGGATTTGATTGTATTCTGCCATTGCCTTCCATAGCAGATAGGCTCTCCTTCCAAAGTTAGCAAGGGTGGGGGAGAGGGAGGGTGAACAGCATGAAAGCCCCTTTTCAGACCTGCCCAGTCTTCCTTCCTGGTGTGTGGATGCTGGGAACAGGCCATAGTGTGTACCCTTTCACTAATCCTTTACACTGACCAGGATAGGGAAAGATCAGCAGAGGTCAGCAGGGATTTACTAATATAAGCACATGCCTTCCTGTCGTCATGGAGACATAACTATTTCCATTCCTTTATTCAGAGTTTATTTAGTCGTCGTGTTACTCTGGTACTTGAGGTGAAGGGGTTCCCTTTCCCCCCCTGGCCTCGCCATCTTTCTGTAGCGGGGAATGTGCTGGGGTGATCAGCAGGAGCACAGACTGGTAAGGATTGCATCAGGCTGGGGTTTTCAGCATTCATGGTTTAGGCACTCGAGGATTCTTCTACCTAGGTTATAATGGTGCAATTGGGGGCTGCTGCTGGGGAGCCTGCTGTTCTCACTTCTCAGTTGTAAATTGACTTTTTTCCAGTTGTTGTAGTGAGGGGGGCAGGTGAAATACGCCTGAAGGAAGCCTCTTTGTCCACAAGCCTGCAGTCCCTTTTTGTAAAAGATGGTAGTCTTAGGGAGCAAGATTTAAAATAGCATGGAAGTCAAGGAACTCAACAACAAATCCATGCACAAAAGGTACTTAATACGTCATGAATGGGTCATAATTTTGGAAACATAAATAAATACTCATAAGCATGAAGCAGTCTTTTCCGAAAGTGTTTCAGTAAAGCAAGAGGAGAATATGCCTGGGTCCTGTCTGTCCAACTTGTTTAACAGAAAACAAAAGTGCTACACTAGGAGATGCAGTGTGTAAACTCTTTTCTCCTCCGTTTGAGAATCCTTCATAGTAGTAGGTCCTTGAGGAGAAGAGTGCACATTCCCTTCCTCGGCTTGGTTCATGTCGTGGGGAAACTCTGTTGTCATCCGTGTAGCCTGGTTACCTCTTAAAAGCATTGCAGCTTCAGTCTGGTGTTTTACATCCTCTGTTTTTCTGTCTTTTTGTAATCTGGACTGTAGGCGATGTGTATTGTGCTGACTTTCTGGGAGAGAGAAGCTGAAGGGATGAGGAAAGTTGGACCTGTGCAAACTTGATTCTCATCAAGTTAATCCAGAAATAAAATATACCGTTTTCTTTGATTGTCTTTCCTTTTGCCAGACAGTTGTAATATTTATATTATGTGCTGAAATAAAACACCTCCATGTTATAGAGACTGGGAGAATCTAACTTTCTAGTTCTGTAATACCTCTAATGTAAAGTATTAAAGGTTTGGAATAATTTCATTTTACAGGACACTTGTGAAAATATATACTTGTAACTATTTTTTAAGTTGGGCAAACTGATGCACAAAGTGAAACTGGCTCATCTAAGCTCACATTAAGTTTTTGCCAGGCCAGGAAATAATATTATGGCATCCTAACTCTTCTGGCCTTTGTGTCTGTGATTATGAGAATTTTGCTGAGAGACTGTACACAGGAGAGAGTGAAAAGGTGAAAGTGTACTCTATTGCAGTGCATGAACAGGTATTCAGAGATTAGTATTTTCAGTAAGTATCATGAACTCTGCTTAAGATTTTTTTGTGCTTGTGGAGATTATATTGTTCCATTTGAATAACACATTAAGTATAATTAAAAAAAAATAATCACTTGTCAAAATTGTCCTTCAGTATGAAGGAAACAGGGTAATCTCTGAGCTGATAACTGCAATGCCTGCCACTTCCTTGTTGGAATTTTAAGTGACCATTAAGAGCACCTTTAAGGTAGTTATCAGTGGAGCAGTGTGAGGACATAGAAACTTCAGGTACCATGTGCATGGATAGGGGGACAACTCAGGGGACCTTGGGAATCAGCAACTTAAGCTGCTAAAATTCAAGTGAGAAAGATGTGCATGAAGATGGGGCACTGAGCATCTTCCATGAGGTCAGGTGTATCCCCAGCTTGAGGGCATCCATCCTCTATTGTAGTTTTCCAAGGCTTTGAAAAAAC
Source organism: Tauraco erythrolophus (assembly GCF_009769465.1). Lineage (NCBI taxonomy): Eukaryota > Metazoa > Chordata > Aves > Musophagiformes > Musophagidae > Tauraco > Tauraco erythrolophus. Next base: position 10,966,950 of record NC_141486.1, read on the forward strand.
AAACTTGTGAAAAGCAAAACCAGAAGGCAGTGAGTAATGCTAAAGCAGCATCTCACAAGCAGTGAAGTAATAAAATGACTGAAGCTCCTTGTCCTGTGTATTGTTGTAGCAACTCATTATTGGTCTCTAATAAAACCTTCTGCCAGCAGTGCCAACATAATGTCGGGAGGGAGGGCAGAGGCTGTGAAGTTAGTTCAATGCAACTCATATCGTGGGGGAAATTAGCACTGAGATCCCACAACAGGTGTGAGATAATGAAGAACAGAAAAAAGTCGAGGGGCTTTGTTTTGTGGGTTTTTTTTAAAGAAAAAAACCACGAACCTTGCTACAGCTCTTTGAGAACCTCCTCCACCCACACTTCCTTATCACTTCCCACAACTCTCTTTGCCAGCGCAGCATCTTGTCCCGGTTTACTAAGTAAGAGATTCACTGAGACTCTCTGGGAGAGTGACCGTGAACTACTGCCACGGGGATCTCGGGTTGCCCAGCATCTCATTGATTCCTCATTTCTGGCTATGGCTGGAAAACTGTTGCAACTGCCCTTTTCAAGATCATTTAGTAAAGGTATAAAGTATAAAATCATTAAAGCCAGTTATTAAAACAGCCTAGTAATGCAGCTTGTTTGCCTTAAAGTGATACAAAAGGTCACAAACCTCATCTTTTAGGGAAAACCTCTGTCAGCTACCTTTAAAGTGTAAAACCAGACCTGTCCTGACAGAGCTCAGTGAATGCTTTTTATGCAACTCTGTTAGCCTTTGAAGTTCCTTCTAATCTACCCTTAAATGCCTGGAACATACTCTTCAAAGAAACTGTAGTCTTCTCCAGTTTCATTTCAGGGTAGGGTTACAGGATGGTATGACTGTAGTATATTTTTTTTTTAATGTTTTTTTCACTTACAAACATCACTGATTCATGTTCGTCTCTTGAAGCATAAAGGAAAAATCCTGAATGCCATTGTTAATCCAGCAACAACTACTTCTGTGGAAAAAGATAAGCTCTTGTCATTCAACAACTCCTTTGATCTGATTTTCACCATTTTCATGAAACAGCACAGTCTGAATTACATGTTTTCATGTGATGTATTATGCACCAGGAAAAGCTAATTTATTCATGGTGCTTATTAGCATTTGCTGCATATTCATATGCTATTCACATTCATATAATAATCCCTTACAAAATTGAGAGGAATCATTGTATGCCCTAGGATTGATGGATGAAAATAACAAAACCAGAGCTAAAAACGTGGTGTGTTCTTTGTTGAGCTAGGTGGTAGTCTAAGTCTTTGGTACTCACTCAGTACACTGAACTCCTGCAGACTCTGGGTTTAAATTCCTGGTGATGTCACAAGTGTTGTACTCACTTCTCCCTGCTGAAATCACCCTTTCTGACGTCACTCTGCAACAAATTCTGGTTTGAATTAGTGTTTCATCTGTGGTGAATTATTTAGCCAGAAGTTTAGCACTACCATTGAATGAATATTAGGCTTATACTGTATTTACACAGAGGTGTATTTTGTCCTTGAGAAATATTCCGGTATTAGTATAGGCATGCTATATACAGGGGAGTATATGATACAATCTTGGAGTTAGAGGTGTTAATGTCTTGTAACCTCTGCTGAGTAGGGCAAACACATGGGTAATTTTCTGCAATCTGCAGTTCACAGAATAATTTAAAGTTATTTAGATATTGTTTCATTTCTTGTGTCAGAAGTTGCGGTCTTCTCAGCCTGCTCCATGCATGCCTTATAAGCAATGCTTTGTTACTTCAGGATATTTGTTCCAAAAAAGGAACATTTTCCTCTAAAATGAGGTCCTGCTGAAGTTATCGCTTCTAAACGTTAACTAAAATAAGGTTTGGTGGTAGCTAAAACTAGTACAGTGACAATGCAGGAATTCACTTTTTCTCCATGCAGTCCTGTATACAACTGGTTGTTCCCCACAGATTATGAGTACACGTAACTAGTTAACCACTGGAATTGTTCCTGATGGTAGTGAGCTTAGAGGAGGTTGGAATTCTCCCTATTACTTTACTGCTGTTCTTCGGTAAACCAAGAGGTCCTTTTGACTTTTTATTGAAGCTTTGTGTTTGCTTGACTTGGTGTTTCTCTGTGGTTCAGCCCTGCTGTGTGTTGAAGTTTGTGCACGATGGGGCCATCTATTTGGCACCAAATCTTCTTGTAATGGACAGGCATTAATGACAAATACTGAGTATTGAGCGTTGCAGTCATATGATGAACCAAAACAGAGAAGGCACAAAAAGGTGTATCTGTTGTGAAATAACTATGAAAAAGACAGGAGGAAATAGCAAAGGGATTTGATGTTTCTCTTTATTTGCAAGAAGCGTTTAGGCTCTACTTGCAATGGAAGCAGAAGGCTACGCATGTAGCGTTTGAAATGACTGCAGCCTGGTGATTCTGTTGGAATGTGAATTTCTTTGCAGATGGAGTCTGCTGCAAAGCCTTCAGAAGTCATTCTAAACATGCAGTGGACTGGCTCTCTTTTTTGTTATCCCAGACCGTGCTCCTGGCCTGTGGAAGGTGCAGGCTGGGGCTGGTTACTCATTAAGCGTACAAAGGCTCGTATCTCCTGCCTAGTAAAGCTCTTTTGCGAATAGTTTCCTGGGCTCCCACTCTAATTGCCACAGAGATTCCAGGCAGATTCCGTCATCCTTGTTTTCTGCCTGACTGGGAATCTGAGAATAAAAGGGTTGATGGCAGAATAATGAGGTTGCTGGACAGTGCAATGCTCAGCAACTCCCCCCAGCATCACATGAGAAAGGGAGGGAGGAGTGGGCTGTAGAGATGCTGCTGGGAAGAGAAAGGGCTGTCTAAATCCCTGAGCACCCTTCCTCCCCCATCAGCATGGCCCCTTAAAAGAAGACTTAGGAACACTACAATCTTTTGGTGGGAGGAATTTGGGGGAGGTCAGGGCAGGGGCAGGCTATTGTAAACCAAAGTCTTCTATAAATCCCTTTCAGGCCCTGAAGCCGGATGCCTCCACCTTCAGGTACAAAGAGACCGGGGAGCTGATGGGGCAGTGAGTTGATAGAAAACCACTGACACAGATTAACGACGGGGTGTGTAGAAGGTGCACCAGAGCAAGGCAAACATGACCAAAAATGGGCTGGGATAATGATGGGATGAATGAGAGAATGTGTAAGGTCAGCTGAGAAGTGATGCTGTGGTGTGTGATCCTGGCAAATCCTTAGCGTGGAGCATGGCACGTTCAAACATTTCTCAACTAGCAGGAATGCAGCGAGGGCCAAGGGTGGTGAGCTGGGCCTGGTGTCAGAGCTGTACGGAGTAACTGCCCGCTCTCCACCTGCACTTGTGGAGTTTGCCAGAGCCGATTCTGGCACTAGCTGGCCCACAGCTACGGACAGAAGGCAGCAAAAAGGGCAAAGAGCTGTTTACACAAAGGCATCCAGAAGCAAGGTTAAATGCTAGTGATTGCTTGGCTTCCAATGCTGGGCAAAGTCAGGATTGTCTCACCAAGTAGTAGCTACTTCTCAGATACCATTTGCTGGTTTGTGAGCTTTACATATGCTTTGTGGCTGTTTTTCACAGACATTTCCAAAACATCTACTATGCAGTTGTCTGCAGAGTTACTCCCAACTTTGGATGTTTCATACCACTTACGCAGGAATCGGTCTAGGGTATGTCCGCCCCACAGCTGACTGCTGCCTTTGTGAAGGAAGAAGTTCTCTGTTTATATTGCCTTTGTCCCTTTATACCTTTTTTTTTGTCCTTTGGAAAGCGTTTAATTGTATTATTGAGTCCAGAGCATATATCCTAATTCTAATATTAAGGCAACTGTCTCCTGTCTCCTGTCCCCTGGTTGTTCTGCCCTTTGACCAATCAGATTGCTTCCCAAAGTGAATCTGAAATTTCTTTTAGAAAAGAAACGAGGACTGCTCTTATTCTTCTATTCTGCTCTATTGACAAATATCTAAAGTGAACAGGTTTTGTTTTTTATATCATATGTCATATGTAACCTTATTTATATGAATTAAATTTGCAGTCCCATGGGCATGTCCTATCACATTTCTGGATAGTGGAATTGCATAATGGGTCAAGAGCCTTTTAAACTGCCGTTTTTGGGACAGCAAGGCATTGTGGCTGGGTGTGAATAAAGTGATAGCATCTGAATGTTCCCAGATTTAGGGGAATCTGGTCCTGACATTAGTTGCTGGTATCTGGATAATAGGCTGATGTTTTAGCTCTGCAGAGTTTGGATCTAAAATGCCATCAGTACAGTGAGTCTCATCAGTCTCTGCTCTTCTTTGCTGTTCTTGTAACACCTAAAAATTTCCTGCTGTGTAAATGCACATGTGTAACCTGTGGGGAGAGGGTGCCTGGCCAGTGGTTAATCAAACTGAGCTGCTTGATGTAATCAGAGACTGTGTGAAATGTGCCAGTTTGGGTTGGATTGTTTATGGCAACATCTTCAAATCACTAGTGGATTAGCTGAGAAAAACTTGTGTCCCCAGAAGGAGCAGCTGGGATGCAAAGAGCCACAGCCATTATCTTAAAGCATGCCATCTGCCTCTGCGGATTTCAGAGCACAAGTCTGGTGCCCTACCAGTGAAAGGGGTCGTTGAATTTTACACAAAGTTCGTCTTGTGAATGGAGTTAAGGTGATATGTTTCACTGCTCTCCAAGGGATTCAGGGATGAATAAGCACAAGTAAAATGGTTGATTTGTGAGTGCCTCCTAAAAACGGGTCACCTAACTTAGCAAGAAATTCCCGATTGCCATCATATGAAGGCATGTTGTGTTGTCTTCTTTATAGTAAATGTTTGATTCTCCAGTATCCTTCTTAGCCAATGGCTAGAACAGTGCCTCGAAGTGTGGAATTTAGGAGGGGAATCTCTGAGTTGTATGTGGTGATCAGCAGAAAAACTTTCTTCTTTAGGGCTACAAATGCTGACTAACAAAAAGTCTCTTTTCTTAACAGGAACTTCATACTCTGAAAATGATAGCAGCTGTTCCTCATCCCCGTGTGAAAATGGTGGGAGCTGCAAGGATTTGGAAGTGGGTTACCAGTGCACCTGCCTCATGAAGCCCGTAGCCTACATGGGTGTGAACTGTGAGCTCCTCTATGACGCATGCATTAAACATGAGTGTCCTGCCCATAGGATTTGCAACGGGACTCGAGGACTCCTGGAATATGAATGCATCTGTATGCCTGGCTTCACAGGTATTGATTGTAACATTAATATTAATGAGTGTGAGAGCAACCCTTGTAAAGATCCTCGTTTTGAATGTGTAGATAGTGTAAATGGATACACCTGTAAATGCCAAACAGGACTGAATGGAGAAGGCTGCCAAACAGAAAGCTCTGTGTGCTCTAGCCACCCCTGCCTAAATAACGGGACATGTGTCGAGGGTCCTGGGGACTATACCTGCATCTGCCAGCCTGGCTTCACCGGGGCCAACTGCGGAGACAACATTGATGAGTGCGCCTCCAGCCCCTGCCAGCACGGAGCCATCTGCCGAGACAGGGTGAATGAGTATAGCTGTTTCTGTGTGCCTGGGTTCCAAGGATACAACTGTGAAATAGACATCAACGAGTGTGCGTCCCGGCCCTGTAGAAACAATGGCACCTGCCTGAATGAGATGGATCACTATTTGTGCCAGTGCATCCCCGGCTACACAGGTACCTTTCATGCTCATGTACTAGCCGGGTGGTTGGGGTATGTCTCACTGTTCATGTAGTTCCACGATTTGCCTGCTGCTGCTGTCTCTTGTAGTGCTCGTAGCTGTCCTGAGAAGCTGTTGTTTCACAGCTATGAGACTGAAATCTGTTGCACAACTCATGTTTCTGGAGTGTTTGAAATGGTATGTGAATAACGGCCTAGGGCTTGTTGTTGCGGCTTCCGGGAAATAGTTGAGGCTTTGATTTCCGTGGATGGTGTGGATGTTGAGAGACGTGGATCTAAGAGTAAAAGTGAGTGGACTATCTGAGACTTGGAGTACTAGATACAAAGGAGATGTGATTAGCTCTCAGTATGAAATTAAGGGAGATACAAGAGAATATATTTATTATCAGGAAATGTATTCTTAGCGTTTCCAGGTATAACTTATCTCAGCCTATCTGGCCTGTAGGTCTTTGTCCTGCCCTGCAGGATTTCTCTGAGGGAAGTAGTCTTTTTGGAATAAAGTGGCTTTTAGTTGGAGATTTCTTTTCTGATTCTTTCGTGCCCGGTGAATGTTTTCTGGCATGTGACATAAGTATCTCTTTTTTGAGCATCTGTGCTAATGGTGACTCAGAGAGTAATCTACACCTGCGAGTTATCTGTGAGGGAGGTAGTGGGGAGTTCTCCCTCCAGCCCTGCTTATCGGAGTGGAATGCAGTTGTACTGCACCCATGTCTGCCTGGTACCACCTAGCACATGCACTTTCTCAGCCTTCCTCGTTGTCAGACTGAAGTGTTTATAGAGAGTTAGGTTGAAGGAATGCTGCTGATTGCCAGTGGAATGAGGAGAAGTTACAACATCAGGAATGCAGTCCCTGATGCTGACTCACTCTCTTGATAAAAATGAACAGAGATGAAAGAGAAAAAAAAAAAAGGAGAATTTCTATGTAGGCCTTAAGACTATTACTGATTTTGAGTATCAAGCATAATTTTGTCTTTGCAAATCAGTTTCTTTTTTATCTTCAAGCTGAATTCAGAATTGTGGGATTCCCCTGCCAAGGAAGTGATAAAATGACCCCGAGAGCTGGGGGAGCTTGTTGTGCTCCAAGTTATTCTGATGTGAAATATGAAGCTTTGCCTTATGATCTAGTGCTTCATCCAGAGCTTCCGGCACCATTGGCTAGCAAGGTCAGGTGGTTTCCTGGTGCCTGCAGCTGGAATTTGGGTGAAGGAAGTTTTGCGTGGGTGTTGACGGGTTTGGAGCAGCAGATTAGGGGGCCCGCATTCCGTCAGGATTAGGGCGGCCACGTCCACTATGTGGTGAGCCTTTGCCAAGAAGGGGAGATTAGATGGATTGGCAGGTGCCACTGTAATGGCTAAAGTTTGGAGGTGATGCCAGGCCACGGACAGCTCAAAAGAGGTGGAATGGTAAGATAGTTAGTTGCATGGAAGTCGCGCAAGAGGTCTTATTCTGTCAGGGAAAGTTGAGACTTTGGACCAAAAATGCGTGATCTGCTGTTATTCATGACTAGTAGTATTGGAGCTAATTGCTAATTTTTAATAGCATTTCATAACAAAATTACTTACTAATATCTACTATCACTGTAATTAGCATTTTGCACCGCTTTAATGCTTTTTTCCTAGGTATCTCAGAGCAAGTTACAAATATTATTTAAACAAATGGAACAATGTTTTGGAGAAGCAGGTAGAGATCACTTTTCCCATACCCAAAATGCAACTGCCTCTGATGTAGAACACTGGATCTGATAAATAGCAACGCAACACAAGTGAAGAGTACCATGTCTAACTAAAACTGTAAGAGCTATATCATATATAAAAGTTTAAATAACACTGACTAGCAGTGTGATTCTTCTCTTCCCATCCCTGTCCTCCCTGCCCTCAAAGGATCTCAAACCAAAACAAGCTACCATTAGATTTTTAAGAGCTGTATACGAGATCAAGATTTTTTTTGGCTTACTCAGAAAATGAATGTTACTTGTGAAGTGCTGACTGGTTGGCTACTTCAACAAACCTCAACGAAGGAGACTATAAAGCTTTGCAAATACTGGAAACTAGTTTTAGTTTGGATAGAAGACTAAAATCCAAAAGTCTCGACAAAATTGTTTTGTTTGCAAATAAAAATTAAATGTCCTTAAATTGTAAGAATCACACACCTTTTATGAGCTCCCAGTATGCTTACGGCAAAATTAGAACACTATGCTAGCCAGTTTGAGTTGATAACGTGACTTTTGGGATTCCAGCTCAGAAATCCAGGCAGCATAAATATACTTTTCTGGATTTGTAACACAGCTATTTCTCTGTTTTGTAACAAAGGTGTGAACTGTGATGCTGAAATAGATGAATGTGATTCAGACCCTTGCCAGAATGGGGCCCTGTGCAATGATCATGTTGGGTTCTACACCTGCGTCTGTGCACCAGGTTACCAAGGAATCCAATGTGAGGTGGACATGGATGAATGTGCGAGCCAGCCATGCCTGCACGAGGGGACATGTCATGACCTTGTTAACAGGTGAGAAATCAGTGTTCTTTGGGCAATTAGATACCAGGACTGATCTAAAGGTCTACTTAGTGTAACCTGTCAGAGTAGAAGTCTGTGGGGCAATTGGATTTAGTGTTTTGTACATGACAGTGGTTCCAGTGGCAGTAACAGAGTGATTTATGGCAGTAAGGGAGAAGGCCCCTCCCTCCAGCAAACTCCTAGAATGCCTAAAGGAAGGTAGAAGGAGATTCCTGTTACTGCTTCCAGCAGACATATCAGATACCAAGGGGAGTGATTTGCAGAGCCCAAACAGCAAAGGCAGCTGCTGAGAACATACCTATGTGTTGGAATTTACCTTTACGCAGGTAAGGTGTGAACTCAGAAGCTGCGGAGGGTTGTCTTCTCTGTCGTTAGTGTAGCCTGTTCATGCAGATGGAACTGTCTTTTTCCTCTGCCTCACAAGTGGGCATGAGGACTAACAGCTTAGTTCCGTTTGCTCTTTCCTCATACTGGCTTTTGCAGTCAAATTGACAGCTTATGCATTGTTCTGTTTTGCTGCCCCACAGCTACCGGTGTGACTGCAGTGACACAGGCTTCGAGGGAGACCACTGTGAGCTGGATATCCTGGAGTGTGCCTCTGAACCCTGTCTGAACAGTGCCACCTGCGTGGAGGGAATCAAAAACTACAGCTGCGCCTGCTGGCCAGGTAGGTTAGAAATCTGTTTACTGTGCTGGCATGTAGGCACAGTGCAAGGGAGAGCACATGCTAAATTGCTGTGTTGAAGAAGTCAAGAATTTATGATCACACTGCATGGTCCAGTGTGATTTTTTTTTTTTTTCATTGTCTGTAACAGTGAGGCTGCCACTGCTGCCCTTTACAGGCCATCCCAAGATCCAAGTGACCTGATTGCTGGGAAATGCAATTGGAGGCTCCGGGGTGACCTTATAGCGGTCTTCCAGTACCTCAAGGGGGCCTACAAGAAAGATGGGGAGAGGCTGTTCAGGAGGGCCAGTTGTGATAGGACAAGGGGTAATGGTTTTAAAATAGAGGGAGGTAGATTCAGGTTGGATATTAGGAAGAAATTTTTTACCATGAGAGTTGTAGAACACTGGAACAGGTTGCCCAGAGAGGTGGTGGATGCTCCATCCCTGGAGACGTTCAAGGCCAGGTTGGACAAGGCCCTGAGCAACCTGATCTAGTTGGAGATATCCCTGTTCCTTGCAGGGGGGTTGGACTAGATGACCTTTGAAGGCCCCTTCCAGCCCTAACGATTCTATGATTCTATGATTCTAAATGCACCCTGATTCTCAACAACGAAATTTTCTTTCTCTTTTCTGCCTTTTTCCTTTATGTGTTTTTCTATCATGAGGTAATGCTTTCCTGCAAATTGATTATTTGGCCACTTCCTTTGGCCTAGTGGAGAACCCTGAGACTCCCTACTAGATGAGCTGCAGTGTCTTCTGGGTCTTATTCCCACCTTCAAGGCAGGCACAGTATTTGAGAGACTAGTTCCAGTGAAGTTGTGCGTGACATTAACACTGATGTCTCCTGGCAGGTTACACAGGGCAGCACTGTGAAGAGGACGTGGATGAGTGTGCAACAGATCCCTGTCACAACGGAGGTGTATGCTTTGAGCGATCCAACCAAGCCTATTATGGAACACAACCTGACTTCCCCAGTAACTTCAGCTATAGCCAAGCAGCTGGTTTCCTCTGTCGGTGCCAGCCAGGCTTTGCAGGTGAGCTGTGCAGTAAATCCTGTCTGCACCTGATGGACGTTGCATCTTTTGAGTAGATAGGAATGGAGCGATGTTATCCGTGCAACAAAAATCACTTAACGACTGGTACTTAAGAGGAGGTGGCATCAGGAACGTGCTTTGGTTCACATACTGTATGAATCTATTGCAGACAGCTGTCGGAATGTCATTCTCTGTCCAGCAAGCCTGTCGCAAGGCTGAGGGAACAGCCTATGAGCTTTCCAAGTGCTTTGATGAATGCCCTCTGGCTATGCAGATGCCAAGGTGGTTTCTCTTTGTCAGTCTCTCATGCATATGGCAGAATTCATCCCTGCGGGATATCTGTGAAACTTCTCATCAGAGGAAAGGAATTCCCTGGAGTCTTAGATAACTTGTAGGTGTTTCCTTGATGAGACTACTCTCATGACAGCAACTGTATAATCAGAGTGGGTAGGAGAAGAGGGGATTCTTGATGTCTTGCACAAGGAGCTAAAAGCTCTGTGGATGTTCAACTGAAATTTATCACCCTTTCCCTGGTTTATAGATGTGTATAAAAGGCTGGATTTAACAGCTAGGGAAATTCCCTCATAAGAGGGGCTAAACAATATTACTTTATTATTTTCTGAGAAAAAAAAAGAGATGGAAATGATGATGAAATGCAGAGCTGGAAATGGTTCAGAAGCTCTGATCCTGCCACTGCTCCCTTTCATGACACTGGAAAATCATCTGACCTTTCTGTACTTCATTTGCCCTAATTGTTTTGGTGATAGTATCTATTTGCCAGAGTGTCTGGAGAGACATGGTATAGTTCAAGAAATTCTTTTTCATTTTTAGATGACAGAAAAGAAGTGCAAAAAATCAGAAATGCAGTTGTCCTTCACATTTTTTCTTTCCTTCACTGATGTATTTGTGCACTCAAGATGCCTCTTTGTGTTTTCTCTTTGAAGGGGAGACCTGCTTTACTAACATTGATGAGTGTGAGTCCCAGCCGTGTCGGAATGGAGGGCTCTGCGTGGACCTTGTTAATGGCTTCCTTTGTCAGTGCCTGCCAGGTTACTCAGGTAATGTTGGGGTGGCTGAAATCAGGTCCTTCTGGCTGACTGCTGCTGAGCTGCTGCAGTACTGCCTGTCTGCAGGACTCTTCCAGTGCTGGGTAGCCCAGACTGCTGAGCAGGACTGAGGTGAACTGTGGGAAGCGCGGTAGTGGTGCAGCAGGATGTCTGCAGTGCAGGGATCAAATGCCATAGAAAAGCTGTGTGATTTTGGTCAAGTGAGTTGACAGGCTATCAACTAGATTCTGAGGCTTAAGATCAATTGTGTAGAAAAGCCTAAGTTCAGAACATCTAGGGAGTCTGTATCCTGGAGTGAAAGTTCACTGGGAGAACTGTGGGTTATTTTAGACATGTAATGAAGATGAACAAAACCAGCCTGCAAATACAAAAAGGAGTGCTTAACGTTCTAGTTGTCACAAGCTACTGACTGTAGCGGATTGGATCACCAGCATATAAAACATCTGTAAAACATATCCATTCCTTAACACCCCTGGATGATAAGAGCCAGCAATTTTTTGCTGAAGGCAGTAATCTGCTAAGTTAGGAGGTCAGAAAGTCTTTTTGATGTGAGCAAATGAAGCCTGCTCTGTTTACAAGGGAATAGAGAGTATGGATTCTTACACGAATCTCCTACCTGACCCTAGTGGGTCTCAGTTTTCTAGCTAAGAAGCTTGGGGATAGTGAATATTGCACATCAGCTCTGTTGGGAAGGTACACTGCTAACTGATATTAAACCCCATCTTCATTTAAAATATTCTTTCTCAGTGTCCTGCATCTTTAAATTCCATGTGTACTCTCTGTTTTGAGCAATTTAACACCAAAAAGTAGTTTGTAAGAAAGGTGATCCCCAGCAGAATCTTGTATTTGTGTATTTTTGAGGTGGATGTAACCTTCCCGCAGCGTTCATAGGCTGCCATCTCGTGGGAAAAAGGAAAACTTGAAGCCAGAAGAAAACCTTGTCCTTTAACTTCTTGGAACAGCAGGTAGCAGCATTGCAGAGACTGCCTTAGGGCTTTATTGCATGGGAAAGTTTTCTGTTTTCCTTCTGTGGTCACAGTGATTGAGCTATGTTGGTGTAAGTCTGTCCAGCTCTTTCCTGCGCAGAAAGAAGTACCCATTACACAGGTACTTTCACTCCCAGAATCTCAAATCAACTCCTAGTTAACATCCTCTGTAACTGGGCTGAATTCTTGTGGGGTTTTCTGGCCTATCTCGTTTGCTTTGGATTCCTAATTTAGGCTAGGCCAAGAAAAATTCCTTTTGTCTTTGAAAACAGGCTTTTATCTAAGCTCTTTATTGCTACTTACTTGAGTAGTTACAATGCTGTACTCATGAACTCAGATCTTGTCCAAAGAGATGGTTTAAAGTTTATCCTACTTGTCAGAATTCCCACTCACATATGTGCCCCGTTCCCTTTTCCTTCTTCAGTGCCCCCGCACCCTCGGAGAGTTCAGAATTGTGCTTTGCCAGAATTGTGCTTTGCCAGACGGCAGATCCGTTTAATCCTTTCCAATTCTTAGCATGCTCATGGGCAGAAAAGCTGACAGAAACACAGGATGATGGGCAAAGGAGTGCTAGAGTTCATTCTGTTGCATCGAATTTGGGTTCATTAGTACTTGAAGGGGATTAAAGCAGGTTGCTCTTCTGGATATTGCTTTTGGTAAAGGACTTTTGTCTCAGCTGAGCTAGTTCTGACACATTAGCACAGAGAGAGGCTGGGAGCAGTCTGAGAGATCAGTGAGTGCGTGTGGAGGAGTGAAGCTGACAGGGAAATAATAGCAATTAATCTCCCCTCCTTTGTCAATTAATCCCAGTACAGTCATGCTGGGTAAACAGCTTATTACTTCATATTAGGATCACAGAACAACTTTGTGAAGCTTCCCATAACGTTTCTGTTCAAAACACATTTCTGTGGCAGCTTAGATCTGCCATGAACTTGGGTTTAAGCTGCCTCCGCTGATTAAAGTGAACTTGCTACTCTGAAGAGTGCTTTCTGGGGACGGCAGGGGGTGCCTTCTGTATTTTTTTTTTCTTCAGTCTGAGGAATTTGGGGAGTGTTGGGATGACAATGTGAGTCAGGATAAATTCTTTCTTTGCAAATTAACTGCCTTAGTGTTGTCCCAGGCTACAGCAGTGCAGGGAGATGAGCCAGCTCTCTCTGAAATGTAGTTGTGGCAAAAGCAGTGCCTCATTCCTGAGAGAGCCACATCACAGGTCCTGAAGAGTCTGTTCAGTGTGTCAGTTGGTGCTTTAGCAGAGAATGTGCCCTGAGAGGATGTAAGAAGCATGAATCAAAAGATTGCATGGGTACTAAATGAAGTGAGAAGGAGAGTGAATCCTGTATGGTGTTGGGATTATGTCAACTGTGGTCAAGAGAAAAAGCATATTAGGAAAAGTCTGTCTTTTAGGAAAAAAAAAATTTCTTTATTCATAGGAGTGGTTTCAGTCCATCATGTATGTACTGGACAGTAGTTTAGGCCAAGACATGAAAAAGACAGGTACCTCCATTTGGAACAGCAACCGATTGTTTTAACCTGCAAGAGTGTCATCACTTAGTGTGGAATTTAGCTCATTTATTCTTTAAAAACTTTTAAATGGCCTGAGTGTTCCTACTGATATTTCCACTCCTGCTAAAGTCGTCCTTAGAAAGGCAGTATCCTGAAACACAGTGCCATGGCATTGGCCAGCCTGAATGAAGGGGGAAAGCACCATGGTTTCAGCAGCAGACGTACCTGGTGATTGTGGTAAAATTCTGAGCTGTTTCACACGTGGCTGAGGAATATCATGAGAAATCAGAAGGTGATGTGGTGGTAAATTTAGGAAGGAATTGTGACTGTGAATGAGTCTCAGTGTAACTGGAGTGCTTATTGACCATCTTACTTTGTTCAGCCATAATGTCTTTGTCAGTTGTCCTTGAAGAAGTAGGGTACCTTCTGTGCTACTCTGTAGGTGCTAGCCCATATCAAATAGGTGTGAATTCCTGGGTCGTGGGTCATGAAATAAATGGCAGATCCTTCTTCCTTCTAACCACCTTTGGACAGATTTAATTTTTTTTGTGCAGGTATTTCCTGATGTCAGATTTGTTTTGGAGATGTAGCCTCCACAGAAAGGGCAGCTAAAAGGTTAAGATAGTAAAGGGATTAAAGGACTGTTACTCCTTCAACAGAATCCCTTTTGGTAAATATAGCTGAAGGGAGCTAGGAAACAATTCTTGAGACACCCCCTGCTTTCCTTCTGCTCCACTTTGCATTCCCATTCTGGATGATTAGACCTTTTAACTTTCCTGTCATCTGATCGGAATGCTGCAAGAGCGTAGGCTTCAGTCTAGATCCTGCTTGTGTCTAGGCTCAGCTGAGTTTTGATGAAAAGTGTCCTCTGAGATTCTGATGCTTGTGACTGTACAATCTGTTTGGAACTAGCCCTTTGCATAGATTTTCTGACTACGAACAGCCTGAGATATGCCAGCTCGCCATGGTTAAAGAACTTTGAGAGGATTATTAGTGGTGGAGCAACTCTGATGAATTAAATTTGGCTTCCTTACTAACCGAAATGGATGAAGCCCAGCTTAACGTCATCTTCAGAATCAGGCCAGGCAAGTGCTTGGGCAGAGCAGCATCCCAGAGATACAGAATTCTGTGCCTAGGTATGGCGGGATGGCTGTCTTCTGGTGGTGTCTGCCAGGAGAGATGACTTCAAGGTGACGGATACTGGACTGGATTCAGTGTGTTGATTTGCACATAAAATGCTTGCCAGCAATGTTTATTACTTTCGGTGCTAATGGATTTGCTAGCCAGGAAGCCACTGCTTGCAGTATGTGAACTGCTGTGTACACTTCAGGCAGACCAAAGTTTCCTTTCCTTTCCTTAAGGGAAGGCTAGCTCTTGAGACTCGATGGGTGTCTCTGAAGCCTGGAAATAAATGCCTAAATTTCTGGGATTCATTTACCAACACAGTGAGGAAGTTGTTAATCTCTGCCTAAAGGACGTGTGTGAAATGTGGAAATTTCTATCTGAAGTTCGCTCTCCATTTTGTGACTTTTTCTGCTGAGAACCCTCTGACATATTTATGTTCTTGACCTCCTCCAAGAAGTTTTATAAATGATTAGGAACAAAATAATTCTCTGAATTTAAACCCCATGACTGAATCTTGTAACTTGCATGATTGTCAGTGTGCAAGAATGGGGAATTAAAACCTCTAGAAAATGAATCATTTGGTCCTTTTAATTTTGTTAAAATCCTTCAGTTTCAAAGAACCTCAGCAGTTACTCCTCAGTTGTGTGTAGTTTGAAACAGATGTTCAGTGATGCACCATTTTGGCTTATAAGAGGTCTTATTTACGTATTGTATCTTGCATGTATACGTACTATTTAGAATTGTTATGATTCTGTATTTCTCCATCCTCCTTCTGTTTCTCTAAGAGAATCCTAGTCTGTAAATATCCTTAAACTGATCCTGGGAAAAGCAGCAATCGCAGTTTCTAACCAGCAATATTTCATGTGATGAATTTGAAAAGATATGGTGACGAGTAGGGGATCAGAATCTGTGCTGACTTACGCTACATGGATATTTCCTGTCAGCAGTACACAGATACACACATGCAGTCCACGTAAATATATATGTGTGTGTGTGTATAATGAAAAATGTGGATTTTTTAAATGGATTTAATGTTCTCCAGTCTTCACAGTTGTACTTTATTGTTGCAGTAGGCAGTTGAATGGGCACAAGCTCTCCACTTATTTTTCTCCTAACAATAGCAGAAGGGTCATGCTAGCCAATACAGATAGTATCTAAAATCTGTGCTAGGATGGGTCTATGTGTGCATAGGACCCAGATGTGACTATCTGAGAAGTTTTGACTCCAAACAAACAACTCGCCATATCCTTCCCACTTAAAATATCTGTAAAATTGACTGGCATGTTTGGATTGAGTGAAGTGAAGAAAGTAAAAGAGCTACAAGAGTTGTTGGAATGCTTTCTTTTAATATCTTGAAGTGATACTGCTAGTGCAGATTCCAGACTCTGACACGTGGGAGTTTTTGTTTGCTTGGACCTGACATTGATACTAACAGAGACTCCCAAGTTTCAGGAAATGCTCCCAGATAACTTTTCTTCACAGAAATAAGAACCTTCCCTGGGTTCCTTTCAACATGAAAGTACAATTCTGCCTCCAGGAGCTTTACAATATGAAAGTAAGTGCCTTTAAAAAACCAACCAAACAAACCACAGAGGAAAAAAATGAGATAGCAACAGCTGATTTAATAAGGTTGCTAATGAGGAAGGAGAGAGTTTTGATTCTGCAGTCCCATGTTGGAACCAGTACAGTCAGCATAATGCAGGGAATTTCCTTTCATTCAGTTCGACTTCAGAGAAACAGATTATGGTAGTTAAAACTTGAGAATTTTCTCCGTGAATATTCCAGAGTGGAAATGCTGGTGCTCACAAACGCACAGAATAGGGCCCACGGAGGAAGGAGACTGCATGAAGTGCTGATGCCCGATCAGGTCAGTACGGAATGTACGGCAGGGCCCGGGGTGCGCTCTGCGTTTGGAACTCTCCTCGTTGGAATGGTTTGGATGTTACATGTTACACAGTGGTGGAAATGCAAGTTTTTGGCTTAGCCTATGGGAAGAAAAATCCATATTTTGGCCTTATTAATGGAATCTGGCAGATTCACCTGGGAGGCAGCAAGGGCAAGAGATTGTGCCTCTGCTTGGTACTGCTGTGGCTGAGGCTGCGGGTGCTGCAGGGTATTACTGCCGTGGCCGAGCAGGAATACGCTGTGCTGCGCATTCTTCATGTCAGCGCTGACAGGGGCCAGCTGGGCAGGTTCAGAGCGGGCTGGATTAGCTCCCAGTGCGGCGCAGGTCTCTTCTATACTGGCTGGTTCCATCCCCAGTCGCTTTTTGTCTGACTGGCATCAGGGAGTGCTTACGCACGTTCTGCCGTTTCAATCCGGTCATTCCTCCCCCCTGTTCACCCCTATTTTTTTTCCCTTTACTGTCACAAATGTCCACAAGGAGTCGGCCATGAAATCTGTCCTGACTGGCGTGATCCTGAAGGGAATTTTTCTGCTAGCAGGTAATGAGATCTACACAGTAATTGCGGTGCGTCCTGAATGTTTGCGTGCCTGCCCGGGGCAGGGAGCTGCTTGTGCGATTAGTGGTAGCTGGAGGCATGAGAAGGAACAAGAATTGACTAGAAAGGAAGAATGTTTTTATTTTGAAGAGACTTAAAGTATTGGTTTGGAAACTTTAGGGCAAGGAATTTCCTTGTTGCGGCAAGACGAACGCGGAGCCTTCGGCGTACTCCGCGTGCATCTTTGCTGCTGTTCTGCCGCGCTCCGTGCAGTGTCCAGCCCGGGGTGTTCCAAGGCACCGCTCCTGGTTTTGTACTCAGGTGTCCTGTGTAAACACAGATGTCTCCCTGTTAGTTCTGTGAAACATTAGTTTTGCTTTTTATGGATGTTTTTGCATTTTCTCTTTTTCCTTTAATGATTTAAAACTGCTCGATTGAGAAGAAGTTTTTGTTTTAACTCAGAGGACAAACCCCTTGCTGGCCTATGCTCCAAGTCCTCCCCCACCAGCTCCTTGAGCAGTAGTGCACGGTGGGAGAGAGGTCAAAGCAGTGTGTTGCCATGGAAATGGCAGTAATTGTGCAAATACAATTGTGTCGGGGTCCGTTTGTTGCGGCTCATTCTCTCTCTTCCCCCCTCTTTCCCTCCCCTCCTTTTCTCTTTTGGTAATAATAATACAAACCCTAATTAGGATGCACCAGAGAAAGGTCGCTGGGAATTCAGCTGTCTTACGGGAGAGGGTGAGCCGGTGCGGGCTGGGAAGCCCCACTGAACTCGTGTATTTCAAGAGTGGGCCCGTCAATAAACCTCATCCTTAGAGGTTTTTTTGGTATACGACAGCGAAATCAGAATCTCTCTCTTTACGTGCACTTATTAACATACCATGTATCTGTTGAAGTGTGGGATTCTTACGCTGTGTACAGCCAATCTTTGCTCCTTACTAGCAGGCAGTAAATCACAGCCTTGGCTCAGAGAACAGCGAGCTGTATCGATTTTAATAACTTGTGTCTATGGAACAAGACCGTTCTCACCACGTCGGCAACACTTCACAATGTAGGGAATAGATTTGTGTTTGAAGGGCTGTAACTCTTAAACCTCGGCGACTTCTGACCCAGCCCCGATGGGCTGTTAGCTTAAACACTGCTAAATTCACTGGAATGTTTGAAAATACTTGTCTCCAGATAGCAGCCTTTTAAATAACACTTGTCTGATTTTTCAGATAACAAGTTCCACTGATTCGCCTTTGTTAGCCTTTAACTAGATAAGAAACTCATTAAACATTTTGAAGTCTCCTAATGATGTAATGAATCAGATTGGCAACGTTGTGTACTATTGCTGGTTCGAATAGTAGTAAACATTTGAGCTAAGAAATTTAGAGAGAACAGAGGAGACTGCTAAGAGTAACTTGGTTTTGTCAAATGGAGTTGTCCCCCCCCTTTTATTTTTTTTAATATATCTGAAAGGGATACCTAAGCTTCTCTTGGAGAAACAAATTAGTTTTGAACAACTTCTTAATTTCCACTTTCCAGTGGGTTTGTAAAGACACAACTGTCCATGTCTTGGAGAAGATTGGAATAATGGATATCCAGGAAATGATCTGTACTTCTGGATACTGTAATGGCTTACAGCAGAAATCTAATTTTTTTCTGAAGTAGGGAACAGTTCCTTTATTTTGCTGGCATCCCCTTCTTCGCTTACACTCTGTCGTCTGCAGCCAAAACCCAAAATTACAGATCCCTCTAGGAAGCAATACGCAACAGAAATCTTCTTCTGCCTTCTTTTGGTGTAACTAAGAATTTGACAAACCGGAGATGTTCAGACAACATTGACAAAAATAATTGGTGATAATAAGGAGGAGAGAGGGCAAGGCAGCAGGCTGATGAAGGGTATGGTGGCTGTAAGGATGTAGGGAGTGGGCGATGTAGCACTGGGTGACTGCTCAGCAAGGGATGACATTGGCTTCCAGGAAAAAATTGTTCATAGTCAGATTTTTAGAACTGTTGCACAGTCTCGTCTGTTATCGATTTGTTTTAAAGACTGCTCCACATTTCACTCTGGCACTGCACTGGCTTCTAGGAGGGCAGGAATACATTAGGTGTTTGAGAGGCTCTTTCCTTCACCTGCTTTAGTCCTGTGACGGCTGGCTGTTCGCTGGCAGAAACAATGACAGCGATAAAGCTGCTGCTTGTGTTTCTGGTTCCTCTTCTGCTGCTGCTGAGCGTTTCCTTTGCCTGTTTGTAAGCTGTGAGGTGAGACAGCAGTGTGCAAAGACCTGAAGTGTCAGCTTCAGCTTATTCTTTTCACCTATTTCAAACAAATAATGGAAGAAATCAAACCAGCTGCATCCCATGGGAAAGCTTGGTGTTTAATTAGCCACCAGCCTGGGGTTGTGCACTCACCGTAGGGACTAATTTGCCACCTGGTGTGAAGCATTCACCCCACAGGTGTCGGCTGGGAGGCTGGGAAACAGCCCAGGCAGGTGCTCCTGCTGCTGCTCCATGGAGAGGGCATCGACTGGAGGGGACGCAGGCAGGGTCAGGGTAGGAAAATGGAGCTCTCCACCCTGCCTCCCAGCCTTCTCAGGAATGCAGAAATTCACGGCATCTCTTCCTTTGTTATCCAGACCAATCCTATTGCCTGCTCATTGCCCTGGGAAAGATCAACAGCTCTGATCTGAAATGTGCAGCATCTTGAGGATTTGGGACTATACCAAACCTAACTGCAGCCTCTCCCCTTAAATCTGACTGCAAACTTGCCTCTTAAAGTTTTGAGAGCCCTCCAGTCCACTGATAACTGAGTCCACTCCACATAGTTCTACTGCTCTTCTGATTTTCCTTAATTCTATTTGAAGTCTTCCCATCTTCTCCCAGACTGGGATTCACCAAAACCAGAGATGTCCATTATAATCTATTTATTCCAACACATTTCCTTCAAGTGTGACCATACCTTTGTGCTGAAATCTTAATTCTATTCTTGCTGCTTCCTTTACAGGTAAGGTCACACCCCCCTGGTTGTGTGTGCTGAGCAAGCCCAGCAGTATTAGCTGGAGAGAGAAAAAAGGTTGTGCTGAGGTAGTATTAGCAACTCAGAACCTGTCCATCAGCTGAACTCTTCTTCAAGGCAAACATTATTGGCCAAATTCAGTGCTTTTCCACAGGCATTACAGAGCAGTTCTCTTCTAGTTTACATCAGTAGAGAGCTATGCCATAGAATCATGGAATGGTTTGGGTTGGAAGGGACCTGGAAGGGATCATCCAGTTCCAACCCCCCTGCCATGGGTAAGGACATCCTCCACTACACCAGGTTGCTCAAAACCTCATCCAACCTGGCCTGGAACACTTCCAGGGATGGGGCAGCCACAGCTTCTCTGGGCAACCAGAGAAGTCCGAGAGGAATCTGAGGTGATGTTGTCTACAGAACAGCTCTAGCGTAGCTGGAAAGTGCAGAATTACCAGATCCTTCCATTTCTCTTTCAGTGCTTCTCAGAGCTCCATACGTGTTATGTCCCTACACTGACACAAACCGGCATTTTGGAGCTGGAAGCTGGTGTTGAGTCTTCGCCTATCTGCAGAGATAGCACTGGTAACAGCAACTGAACACTGGGTCTGAAAGGAGTAAAGCAGCTTGGTTAGAGAGCAGGATACTACATAGACCTTTGTGCGAGACTGCGTGAGAGGCATTGCTGGGGCGTGAGGGGGGACAAACCATCAGCGCATATGTTCGAGAAGCCTGTGTCTTTGCTAAGTTGTGTTTTGTTGTGTTTTTTTTTTTATTTATTTTATCACACATCAAGTCCAGCACCAGTGTTCCTAGTGCTTCACCTCCCCTCATCTCTTTCCCTCAGGCAACTCTTTAATCTCTCTGACATGCACATTCTGTCTAGTGGCTTTTCTTTACAAATGTCTTTTGTGTTTTGATTCCCATCCTTTGTGTGTGAATTCCTTCTTTTTCTTTCTGCTGTCCTCGTTGTGCTCGCTGGCTAGATTTGGCGTGTAATGCTATTAGATTGGGATAATCCATGCTTGGTTTATCTGTGTGACTGTCTCTGAAGATTAGTGAAAACCAGTGTTATGGGCTAGATAAAGTGAACTGGTTCAGAAGGGCTCTTCTGTCAGTCTGGAGGCCTCAGGAAAATGCCAGCAGGTTTTCATTAACCAGATTGGAGTGTAATGGTTTGTAATTTACTTGAGCCTGTTGGGATACTTGTGCCTCAAGGAGACAGCGGAACTGCAATCGCACTTGTTACCCAGTTCGCTTCTGCAGGACTGGGCAGAGTGGAAATCAGCTTAGTGCAAGCATGGTGAAGTGCCTGTGGAGCATGTTTTATTTGTGGTTTGGTAATGAGTCGAGTCTCGTGAGTGTTTTACAATGGGAGGGTCATCTGGGAATTTGAATTTTCTTAACCGAGGCTTTCCAATAACTTCCCATTTTAATTCTGTCTGCAACGCTGGTGCCTGAAACATGCTCCAGCCAGAGCTGCAGACTTAATTTGAGTTTCAGCATTCCAAATCTATTATGAAAGAAGCATGAAATCCTTGTCTGTGCTGTTTTGTTCCTTTAATGTCCTCTGCACGTTGATTACTTGTGGTGTTTGAGATTGTCTGGGAGTCTGTTGGATGATGTAGGCTGGCTGGTCAGAGCTCTATGAATGGCACCTTCTTTCAGCATCTGGGAGGACAGCACAGAAGTATGGTTTTCTTGCTCGTGTGTCAGTGGTAGGCCACTCTCTAGCGTGCATGGGGCTTCTTGCTGGCAGCTCTTGGCCTTTTGGTGGTTTCCTGAAGAGAATGGCTTGGAGAGGGGCAGTGCTGGGGAGGGCAGTCCGTGCCTGGAGGCTTGCTCTGGGGAAGGGAGTCACAGTCCCCTGCAGTGAGATCCCATTTCTAAATTTCTTTTTCGCAGGTGTGGAATGTGCTGTTAACATCAATGAGTGTGAGGAGGGTCCCTGCAAGAATGGAGCTGTCTGTGAGGATGGCATTGCTGACTATACCTGCCACTGTGCCCCTAGCCAGGATGGCATTGTCTGGGGAGGGAAGAACTGCTCTGTCAAGCTCACTGGGTGCCAGACGCACGACTGCCAAAATGAGGCCTTGTGCATCCCAACCTACCAAGCTGAGAGCCACGGCCACCTGTGCCAGTGCCAGCCTGGTTTCTATGATGCCACATGCTCAACACCAACAACGTTTTCCTTTGCTTCCAGAGGGTATCTCCTCATTGAGCTGCCCGTGAACAATCAGAGCAGGAGGGACGTAGCAGGAGATCAGCTTGCCAGCGTGTCCCTCCGGTTCCGAACCACCTTGCCCAGCGCCATCCTTTTTTACCGTGGCCACGAAGCTGAGTACTTGTTCCTGGAGCTCTTTGATGGCATTCTGCATGCAGGAGTGAAGAGGGAGGATGTTGGGTACCTGCTGCTCCTGGAGGGGCTGAGAGTTGATGATGGCCAGTGGCATAAAGTTGAAGTTGTTCTGCATAGCGCTGTGCAGCTAAAGCTCTGGCATGACTCTTGTGATGCAGGTGTCTGCCTGCAGAGCTCTCCTGTCCCATGTGGCACTGCTCTGATCCCACATGCCTTCCAGAACACGTATATTGGAGGTGCAGAGGATCCAATGGCCAGCAACACACAGAGCCAGCAAGGCTTCATCGGCTGCCTGGAAGACTTTCAGGTAGATGCTGAAACCGTGCTCCCGGTGGATCTGCCTGTGGGTGAGTCCTCCCCAGTGACGGGGGGCTGTGACCGGACAGAGTGGTGCCTATCCCAGCCCTGCTTTCACGGAGGGCTGTGTGTGGACCTGTGGGCAACCTTCAGGTGTGACTGTCCTAGGCCTTACGGAGGCCCAGCTTGCTCATATGGTAAGTGCCACGGGATTTACATCTGCCAGCTCCTCTGTCAGTGCTTCAGAGATACTAGGTGAGCACTGATGCTAGCTCTGGAAGCAGTGTTTTCTTCTTGGCCAGTGAGAAAACTAAAGCAAAACCCTCTGTAAATAAAATTCTCGTTAATCTCTTTTTTTTGTCACTTGGTCCTGCAGGAATGAGTGTCAGTTTTGTGGTGCAGATGTTATTCCTTGTTGAGCCAGAGGCTCTGACTTATCTTTGTGTCAGATCTATGTGAATGCGGGAGGGCAGGGAAGTTGTTTTACTTGGAAAAGTTGATCTGGAGTTTCTGTGTTGAACATGAATAGGAATGTATTGCTTTATAGATAAACCACAAAGTGTTAAAGGAAGCTCTTTGACAATTCTGAGTTAAAATCATTTTTCGTTCCCACAAGGCTTACATTAATATTGTTCCAGCTTTTTGTTTCACTCCTGAGCCCTAAACATGGCAAGTACAAAGTTGTACTGCTGTTACCAAATTCACCAATTTTAAAAGCAACTTTGTAGCTTAAAAGTCCTTGAGTAAATCTGCCAGATGACAAGGACCCTGCTAGACTCCTCTGCTTCTTGGGTGCTTGCATTCATGCCCTCCAGAGAAAGCGAGGACACATTCACTTCTTAATTTCACAGACCTGTGCGGGGAGAGAGCGTAATTACCCTGCTGAGCACGTTGGGAAGAAAGGTCTTGCCCCATTCATAAGGAGTCGCAGCTGAGAATATCCCTGTGCCAGCTGCATTCCCCTTGTCATTGTGCTGATGCACGTTTCTTCTCTCTTCCAGAGCGCCCAGCAGCAACATTTGGCCTAGAGAATTCCACCAGCTTTGCATCTTTCAACCTTTCTGATAGCCTGGGTGCAAACTTCAACATCTCCTTTTTCATCCGTAGTCTGAAACCTAACGGTTTGCTGTTGCAAATCAGCAACGAAACTGAGCCCTGCCTCACTATATACCTGAAGAACGGCAAGTTGAAAATAGAGATGGTATCTACAGGTACTGTGACATTTCCAGAAAATTTGGTTGATGGAAGAAGACATTTGGTAGCTTTGTCTTTCCAAGGAGGAGTTGTTGGTGCTCACCAGTCGGACGCATACCTGGAGCTAGGACAGCTCGTAGCAAGACCTCTTTTAGCTGGTTATGAAGTGCATATTGGTGGACATCCGAACCCAGACAGCGCCGACATGTGGGGAGGCTATTTTAAAGGCTGTTTGCAAGATGTCCAACTGAACAGCCACCAAATACAGTTTTTTCAGGTTGAGAACTACAGTCTGCCACAGGAGCTCAACAGGACTCAAAATGGTAATCTTGTGAATGGCTGCATCTCTGATAACACCTGCAAGGTACGGTGTCTCTTGTTTGTCTTTACATCTCTGCAGTTGTTTATTATGGTTTTGTGATTACAGAACTGCTTGGCTGTTGCTGATATTGGGAAGATGATAAGGTTTTGGAATATTGAAGGGGACACGTGGTCCCACATGCTTCTACTTCACTCACTATACTCACCATACAATTTGAGCACCAAGTTTTCTCTAGCTCCCCTGTAGTTTTTGTAGTTTTTAGAACTTGGGCAGTCTGGCTCTTGTGCTGCCCACCTCCGTTTTGCCAAGCCCACAAATGCTTTCTGGGCTCCATCCTCTAACCAGTAACATTTCCAGCTCCTCCATTCATCCTGTTTCAGTCCCACAACCACCTCTTCCCCCAGGAATTTGTCACTTCAGCAGCAACAGTTCAAGGAACTGTCTCCGCAGTGCCCTTAGATTAGAAGCTGCCTCTCCTTTATGCCACACGTGAAGACAGGGAGGCCGTGCTCCCTAATTTTGCCCTTCTTGCTGATGGTGCTATAAAGTATTGTCACGCCTCTGGTGTTAGGTGTGTCCTTCTAGTGCCAGAACTTGGTGAGGTTTTCAGGAGCATTGCAGCTTGTTTCATCTGTTTCTCACCTTTGCTTTTGTGCTTTTTTCTTTTTCAACTTGCTGGAGCTCTGCCTGGGGAGTTTTTGTTGATCAGCACACAGGGAGAGGCAGGGTCTCAGGAATTTCCTGTGCAGAGACCCTTGTGCTTCCTTCACTGCTGTTGGTCACTGTTTCAATTACCCCTTTCCTGATTCAAGCACTGCTCATATTAATCTTTGTCACTTTTCCTCTACCAAGTTCTTTTAGATCCAAAGATGAATTACGCCGCTTCTGAATGCCACTGTTTTGTTTTTCAGTCTGAACCATGTCAGAATGGTGGCAGATGCATTGTCACTTGGAATGATTTCCATTGCAGCTGTCCAGCAAATTTCACTGGGAAATTTTGTGAAGAGAGAGTCTGGTGTGAAGGTGACCCGTGTCCTGAAGCTACCACCTGTGTAGATGTTGTAGCAGGATATGTGTGTAAGTACTGTTCTCCTGCTTATGTGTTGGTAAAACCCTTCATGTTCACTGTCTGTAAGCAATATTCCTAGTTTGTACTTTTGCAGTAAACATCAACACATGCTGCAAAAAGGAAACTGCGAATGACTCGCAGGCACACGCTCTTGCAGGCAGCATATGCACTTCATGGCTTTACCACCAGGTTCTGACAGAGCAAAGAGGGTACTCAAATATGGTTTCTTCCGTTACTTTGACTTGATCAGGGAGGAACCTGTTGACTGTTGTGGAGTGGTTGCCTGCCTTATTATCATTGCAGCACAAGGACACCATCCTGCTTTCTGTCATGTTCAGCCATTTCTGGAGTCTCGGGTTATTTCACCAAGTAGGACACAATGAAGTATTGCAAACGTGTCTCGGCTTTCTCCTAAGACAGAACCATGGAGAATGAAGAAAACTAGTTACCTAATGATGCCCTGATGTGGAAGGAGTGTTGTCAAGAGACTAGAAAGTGTCTTGGAACTCAGGGTGTTGGGGTGTTCCCAGCTCTGCCACGGGCCACCTCAGCACCTTTGGATGTGTTACTTTCCTGACTTACGTTCCAGTTTTTCTAGCAGTAAAAAGGCAATAGTTGTATTTTCGTGCGGTGCTGTGAGACTGATGAGTAAAAATTGCTGCACAAGAGCTGGATATTACTTTTAGAGGTAAAATTGTAAACAGGAAGAGCTTTAAGGGTGCCAGCAGCCAGGCCTGTAATCCTACTCACACTAAGCTTACACGATTCTTAAGGGTGAGAACTGCTCAGGGTTTGCCATCGGTCTGTCTCAAACGTGACACCACCTGTCTTACAAATCCCTTGTGCTCTACCCCTTTATTTATAGGTCTGGCTAACGCAACGTTCAATCGTTCTGCTGCCGTTGAATTCACCACCAACACATCAGTGACGAGAACTCTGAGCAGCCTCCACGTGGATTTCAGAACCAGGGACGAAGATGCTGTTTTGCTTCAGGCTGTGGAAGAAGTGGATTCCCTCCAGATAGCCATTAAGAACTCCTCCCTGCTGGTTGACATCAGGAGTGGGAATAGCATCGAAGGTGTCAGCTTCCTGAGTCAGAAGTCCGTCGCGGACGGTGCCTGGCACACCGTCTCCGTGTCTATGGAAGAGCCATCTGCGCTTTCTTCCAGATGGCTGCTTCGCTTGGACGGGTCTGATAACATGACTCTGCAGGGAAACGCTGGGAACTTGGACTTCCTAAAGAACGGTGCGCTGATTGTGCTCGCCGAAAATTTCACCGGCTGCCTCGGACAAGTGAGGATAGGGGGGATCTACCTGCCGTTCACTGCCCACCTCTCATACCCCCAGCCAGAGCAGTTCCAGAAGTCCAGCAGAGGGGACATCCAACTGGGCTGCACTGGGGCCGACGTCTGCGCCTCTAGCCCTTGCCTCAACGCCGGCACCTGCAAGGATTTGTTCAACTCCTTCAGCTGTGCCTGCCGTGCTGGCTGGGAGGGGCCGCTGTGCCAGTCCAACGTCGATGACTGCCAGTCGGGCCCGTGTGTTCACGGGGACTGCGTCGATGCAGTAGCAGACTTCCAGTGTGAATGCTTCCGGGGGTTCATCGGGAAGAGGTGTGACATCAATGTGGATGACTGCGTGCGGCACCAGTGCCTAAATGGAGCTACCTGCGTTGATGGGGTTTATGGCTACTCCTGCAAGTGCCCTCCTCAGTATTCGGGGCCCCGCTGCGAGTAAGTGCCTCGGTTGGTTTGATGCAGGGGTCAGAGGAGCCCCAGATGAATTGCACTTTCACTTTGGGACACTTTGGGAAAACTTTTCATTGCAAGCACCTGGTGGGTAAAGCAGCTAAATTCTGCTGCGAGTTGGAAGGTGCTGTCGGGGTCCAAATCCTCACTGAAAGGTGCTCAGCCTCATAGAGGACAAGGATCCTTCCTTTTTGTGTGGGTTATCCCCATGCTGTTTCAGGGTGCAAGTACTGTAGCCTGTTGTCACTTTTGTCTTGCATTCCCCAAGAAATGCATCTTCTCCAGGATTTGGCTCCCCTCTGACACATTCCTGTATTGATTTAAAACAAACCAAAGCAGGACAAACAAAAAAGCTGGGCTGCTTGTGAAATGGCAGGAGCCTCCCAGCCCCCGCGGGATGGAGCAGGCCGTGTGCTAAAGTTTCAGGTGTGCTGGTTGTGCTGGAGTGATAGAAATGGTCCCAGTGCAGATGGGTTCCTGGGCAGAGTGCAGCAGAGGGACAATCTAACCCCTGCTGAGAATGCTGGTTTTGATAAAGCTCTGGTGCTGGGTTTATGGAGATTACTTGTAGCAGGAGTTCCTAACTGGGGCCATTTTTGCTACTAGTGGTACACGGCCAACTTTCAAGAGATACTCAGCCTGCCTGTGAGCAGGACACTGCCGTTGCTAATGAAGGTGCCCATTGCTACTGCCTCTGCAAAAACAACCTTAAACTGACAAATATTTTCCTGTAATATTATAGATAAAAATACACATTTGCACTCCTAGACTGGTGACCAGCATTGCTTCATCCAAGGGCTTGGTTGTATCTTGTGGCATCAGCCTTAAGACTAAGGGCGTTGTTTCTCTGTATTAGTTAAAAAAATGTCTATTTGAGTATCCAGCTCCTTACCAAATGTGTACTGGGAGAAAAAGGTTTCTTTACCTGTCACCTTGCTGCCTGTACTGCTTAGCAGTGCACATTTCATGGTCCCTTCATGGAGCTCGCATAAAATTTGGTGGGAAATTGGTATGGAGTCAGGAGGAGGGCTGTTTTTTTTTTTTATAAGGTCTATATTTATAGCATTGGTATTAGTTTGGAAAAAATCCAGCATATTTTAGTCACAAAGGTGTGTCTCGTATCAGTAAAGGATGTAGGAATCAACTAAGACTTCCATCTACGTGGCTGTTCAGAGTGAACACTGAGATAACTGAAGCTCAGCCACGTCAGTATTTATCTGATCTACCCAGGTCGAATTCCCCATTGTTCATACTTCATCCGTAGGCAGTTATCCAGTGCTTCCATTGTCCTTTTTGTGACCTCCCAGTTTGGTATTCCAGCAGTATCCTGTCTCTGTTTTCATATAGCAAGAATAGGCAGCTATGTGAGAAAAGTCCTAGTACTGATACAGCTCCTGCATGTTCTCTGGGCGTGCTCCAAGCTATACTCTGGTATTAGGGGTGATTTCTGAGCCTATTTCCGTCTCTACTTGTGTCAAACTCCATCCTAGAAATACCAGTGGCTGCGCTTGTGACCGTCACCAGCCCAGTCCCCACTGAGTCCGAGTACACTTCTACCTTCCCCAAAACCTGACTGCTGATGAGGCTGTCTCCTCCTTTTCCCAGATGGCCGTTCCCACCGGAGCAGTGTGGTAAGAACTTCACCTGTCTGAACGGTGGCAAGTGCATCAGTGAGACCTGGGGAGCCAACTGCACCTGCAAGCCCGGTTTCACCGGAAGGAAGTAAGTGCCATTTCTCTGGTGCCTGCGGCGGAGTTAGTGCTCTGATTGTAACATCCCTGGGATAGCTGAGCAGGTTCCAATGCCTCATCCTCTGGTGCATCCTTTTGCCATTCAAACGTCTGCTCCAAAACTGCAAACTGGCTGTTGTTTTTGGAAGAGACCGACCCTGCTGACAATACCAATTTTTGCAGCGTGAACTGCCTCCACGTAGTTCCTGTGCCTCCTGAGAATTCCTTAACTGCCGTCGAGACCCACCCTGGCATCAGTCACACAGAAATGGCCACAGGAGGATTGGCATGAATGGGTAGAAATTTCATGTTGTTGGACCCTGGAGAAAGCACCTGAAAAAGATGCCACAGGAACTTTTCAAATAAACGAGGCTTTCGTAGGCTGCATGGTCTTGCATTGTATGGCATAGGAACACACATGAGGAATTCCATTTAATTCTGATACACTTTTCCCTTGCAGTTGTCAAATCAACATAAACGAGTGCGACCCAAACCCTTGCCAGAACGGAGGCACGTGTCAAGACTCTGAGAACAAATACGAGTGCCTGTGCAGCGCCAGCTACATGGGAGAGCGGTGTGACATTAACGTAAGCAATTCCCTTTGCCCCCGGGAGCTCCTGCCTGTTCTTCCAACCTGTGTTTTGTGCAGAGCAGCAGACGAGGGCTTAGCAGAGTCACTGGGTACTGGGGTGCTACTGGGTACCGGGGTGCCAGTGGGACTGCCCACATGTTGCACAGTCCACTGCCTGTGTCCTGGCTAAAGCACACTGCTGCACACTGGGGAAGTGCCAGCTGGTGCCAAAGAAACCTGAAGTGGGGAATTATTTTTCCTTTGCAGTGCTGTTGCCTCTTAGTCTCCAGCATACAGGCAACTGCAGCAAATACTTTTCGTTATGTGCATGGCTGTCCTATGGATTTCAGGGCTGTCTCTGCAGCTTTCCTTAGATTTCATGGTTCCTTGTACAGTAATCAAACTGCTGCAGTTGGACCTGTAGAAAGGAGATACATCTCCCCTCCAGTTTCCTGGAGAATGGCATTTCAGCTGGCATTTTGTCTTGGGTGAGATAGTTACCAAGCACCTTCCCTCTCCAAGATCTGGGTAGAAGTGGATGTGCTTGGAGAGGGGAAATAGATGAAGTCAAGCTGAAAGTGATTCAAGTACCAGCTAAAAAGTAGCATCCTTTGTCTGCTGAGTCTGCTTCTGACCTGGGGGCCTGGAATCCTTCCTGTGTGGAAGCTGTTAAATCATCCACTTGCTTTTTCTCTGTAAAGCTATTGCATGGGCAGGGAGCTTGTTTGGTAACCTGGGAATGTACTAACCCACACTGCATGGAAAAGGCTCTGCGCCAGGGTGGGGTTTGCTGCTGTTGCTGTTACTGAGGGTTCTGTAATGCATGGGCCATGAGGTCACTCCTGACATTTCCA
This sequence comes from Tauraco erythrolophus, assembly GCF_009769465.1. Taxonomy (NCBI): domain Eukaryota; kingdom Metazoa; phylum Chordata; class Aves; order Musophagiformes; family Musophagidae; genus Tauraco; species Tauraco erythrolophus. The sequence continues at coordinate 10,997,086 of NC_141486.1, forward strand.
GTTTGCATGCATGGACTCCTTCAGGCATGTCTCCTCTGTCCCAGGACACTTCTTGTAGGTCCCTTGTGTTCATTTTCATCATTCCCATTACGTTTTGCAGAACCATCTGTCTTTTCCCTCTTGAAAGGCCAGTGCCTGTGGTAGGGGGCAGGGAGGAGGCCAGGGTTTGGCTGTTGGCTGTTAAGGACAGCTGTAGGGATGGTGGCTGCGCTCTCTTTTCCTTCTCCCTCCCACCAACAGTAGCTGCAGCAGGGTGGACTGCGCGAAACCCCGTAGTGTCGGTGCCGTGTGACTAATCTGCATGCTGTGCAAAACTAGAACTAACTCCTAGCACCTCGCTCGGGTTTTGGCAGGCTCAGAGAATCAACTTGAGCTTCAGTCAGAAGGACTTCCAGCTACTCTGGGAATATTCCTTCTGTGCTGTATCGCTTTCTGACTTTAGCACAGACTGTATGGCATCCGAAAGCTGTAAATAATCAAGCTTCAGTTCTTTTGGTTTTATCTGTAAGGTGGCAGATACTATTTTTAGCAATATTTCTTATTTTTTTAATTCTTTGTTGTCCATAATTCCACCAGAATCTAAAGAACACTCATTTGCCTGCACTTCTTTCCTCAGTGCTGGGGCCTTACATCATCTCCATCTCCCATCCACGTACTTAGGTTTTTAACATCCTCCCTTTCTGCTGCACGTTGTCTTCAAGCCTGTTCCGTAGCATTTTTATATAGTGTGAACACTGAAGTATGTGCCTTTGTAATTTAAAAGTTTGGAGTTATGAATTCGATGGATCTAGTACTTGCCATTCACTATTTAAATTACTTAAAATCTTTTGCCCTAGGATTGCATGAAGTTCCTGCAGGTACATCAGTTCTTGGGTTTGTCTCGTCGTCTTTCCTCTGGCTTTGAGATATGTGAACTGTTAAGCCTGAACTTACTACACTCCCTGTCCCAAGATCTCCAAGGAAGTGCTGAATCACAGGCTGCATATAATCTCGTTGTGGTGGATAGTTTAATAGCTAAATTCTCTGCCTTGCCATCAGAGGCATCATTGAACAACTTTTTAGTATCATTTCTCTGCTCAGGGCAATTGTCTGGGGTTACTGAAAATTCACATTACTCTGCCTTAACTTTATAGTTTAATTTTTTTTTTATTTTGCGACATTGGTTAGATCTTTCCTAGTGACCCCTCTGGATTTTAGTCTGATATTGGTAAGGAGGCCCATAAAAGATTTCCACCGTGGATGCTGAATGTCCTGGCATTTAAATCTTACGGGGCCGTCCTGCTGTGAAAAACGGTAGCAGAGAGGAGAGCACGGAGTGTGGGATGTTACCTGGGCAGTGTCACCTCATCTACCAATGCCTGGAGTGTTGCTCCGACTCCTCACGACTCCCGTTCGACTGTAACGAGTATCTTCGTTAGCAAGTGGTGCGCGAGGACAGCTTGCTTTGGAGCGATGTCACAGCTCCAGGATTGGTCCCGTAAATTGTCTGCATTTAGTTTTGCTGGCTCCGTGCCAGTTAGCTCCCAGCTCAGTAAATCCTCTCTTTTCTTCCTTGTGGTCATTCTGCCCACGTGCCCTGCATGAATTATTGTCATGGCATTAAGCGTTCCAGCGGTAAATCTCTGGTTGTGACTCTGCCCCGTTGAGATCAGCTTCGTTAGCAGCCAGTTAAAGAGTGCCACCACTTTTGAATTGGAAAGAAAAGTTCAGAATGTTTTACTGTCTGTTCTTTGTATTAAGAATAGTCCATTTTAAAAAATCAGTTTGAATGTGTTTTGCTGAGACATTAAAGAATGAACATGAGCATTCTCAGTACAGGTGCCCTCAAGCCCTGTACTTGTTCCTTGCTTGTCCTTTTCCATTACAGATCTTCTGATTTTTTTTTTTTTTTTTGCTTTTTTTTTTTTTCCCCTTAATCTGACCATTTTGGATTTTTCAACTTAAATTATTGTAACCACTGGAGTTTCATTGTTTCTCCATTAATTTCTCTTACAGAAAGGGACTCCAGGTGCCCTCTTCCCCTCCCCACTAATTGAAGTAGCTGTCCCTGTAGCCTGTGGCTCTTTGCTGCTGCTCAGTATCGGGCTCATATTCATGATTCTCACTGCAAGGAAGAGGCGCCAGTCAGAGGGAACCTACAGTCCGAGTCAGCAAGAAGTGGCAGGAGCTCGGCTGGAGATGGACAGTGTCCTAAAGGTGCCACCTGAAGAGCGGTTAATATAGGCACTGCCATGGCAAGGAGATGCACCCACAAGGTCTGCTTTGACCTTGGTCTTTTTCCAGCACTTGCAGCAGCAGCTCCACCCTCTCTCAGTTCCCTAAGGCGCGGGACTGAAGACACGGACGTAGAAGCACAAGGCAGACTGTGTACGAAATAGCTGGTCCAGCTGGTCTCAGTTAATGGAGTCGATTGCACACCACTGGCTCAAAGTGAGCCTCTTTACTCCCTGCCTGCCCCATGGACTGCCCCATGGACTGCCCCATCGGTTCACCTCTGCAGGATGAGGTGCACCTGCTTTGAAGTTGCTCTGGCTCCATTCCACCTTTCAGGCAGTAGGGGCATAGTTAAATTTGCTTTAAAAGGCAGGGTTAAATTCGGCACTAATTTACAGATGAAGATCTATATATACTTGTAAGGAGCGTTGTATAGAGGGTATTTATGATTGGTTTGTATATACTGCTCTGTTTTGTCAACAACTGAAAGGCACTCAAAGCTTTCTCGGCTCAGGTGTACGAGGTTTTCACAAGCAGTCAGCCTTCAACAGCAACAGCAGCTGCGAACTCCTGCCCTGTGCCAGCCGCAGCGTCACAGGGAATTGTCAGGAATTACTGAAATCGTTGTACAAATCAGTGGTTGATGATGGGATCTCTGTTAGACATTCCCATGGGTACCGGGCAGGGAAGGTGCAGTCAGAACGTTGTGGGTTTGTGGGCCAGTGTCGGCTGTAGCCGTTGGCAAATGCTGAACTTAGGGCTTGCACGGGGGGAAGCGGGGAGCAGGAAAAGGGTCATGGACTGTGGATTCCCCGGCTCTTGTGTGACATGGAGGGGGCAGCAAAAGGGGGGCAGCTCCTGTCCAGCACTGCTGTCAGCACAGTGCTGCTTACAGAGGCGCTGGGGAGCGGGGATGAGGATGTGAAATGCAGCACTGTCCCCGGGGAAGCTCCGAGTAACACCCTGTTCTACCGCAGCAGCCAGTGTGGGCGCATCTTAGCAACTCCTCCGTTGTGGGAGCAGTCGGGGCTGCAGGGGCTGCCCTTCTCCTCGCGGTCGTCGCAGCCACGGCGATTGCCATGAAGAGGAGGAGAGCGACTCAGGGAACGTACAGCCCGAGCCGTCAGGAAAAAGATGGGGCTCGAGTGGAAATGTGGAATGTAATCAAGATGCCACCAACCGAGCGGCTGATATAAGAACTGTGGTCACCCAACAGGTGCCGTGTTGTCCTGGAACAACCCCGGAACTGCTGCACTGTCTGTCTTAGGTCTCGAGGTGTGTTGTTGTAGGACAGGTCTGTTCTGCTTTAAGCTGCTTCATAGGCTGCAGGCAGCTGCCTGCTGTGACGTGGCAGGAAGGTTCAACTGCTTGAACGAGCTTGGTTATTGCAGCTCATCCCATAATAGATTTGTTTCGCGCTGGTCTGCCTGCAAGTGCTGAAAAGTCTTGGGGGGGGGGAATGTTGTGGAGGGGCCAGTGGAGCAGAGGAAGGCCACGCAGTCAACATAGACGGCACCGTGCACGAGTGAGGCACGTCTAATGACTGGGAATTACCCCACCGTGTCAAGAAATAATGTGAATAATGTGGTGGTTTCAAAAAACGAGTCTGTGCCTCCTCTGCAAAGCCAAGGCAGGTGCTGGAGTGATGGGATGTATTTCCCAGGGCTGCTGCTTCCTTCCAGCACTAGGCCAGAGCTGGCGTTACGTTACTGGAAAATGAGTCCCGCTGTGCTGTGTTAGACACGTGGATTGCATCTCACCTACGACTAGACTTAACCATAGGAATGTTCTAAGTGCCTTCCCGAGACGGAGTTGCCAGTCACAGTATTGACTTTCTTGAAAGGAGGACGTGTGTGTAGAACACCTGATCGCTTTCTTTGCCCAGACTGCAGCAGGGGGAGGGTGGCAGCCTGGATGTTCTCCCTGTCTGTTGGCAGCCGCCCCGCCGAGCGGGCTGGAGCTGGGAGCTGGCACTAAGCACGAGCACAGGACAGGCCTGAGTAGGAGATTTCATGGCTGGACATCGAGTGGCACTTGCTTGTGTGAGGAGGGGACAGATGTCCCAAACCCCCGCTTCTCGGGACAGACAGGTTGGGGCTGGTCAACACAGAAGAATTTCGTTAACGAAGGGGGTGGCCGTTAGCACAGAACCAGCGTTCGTGTTGCAGCGAGACGCAGCGTCCGTTCCCTGCGCTGCCCCACGCAGGATGTTGTGTTGTGGCTTCACTTCTCCCTTGTTACTGGTTTAGCTGCCCAGTGCGCGCTCTTCTGCAGCGCAACGCGGCAGGGCCTGTGGGGAGCAATGCAGCAGAGCGGGCCAGATAAAGTCTAGAAATTATTGGCATTTCAGGATAATTACCACAACTATTGGTGAGAAATATTTTAGAAAATAGTGTCTGCTTTTTAATCTCCAAAATACTATTAATAAGCAGCGTGTGAATCTGCCTGCCATAGCTAAGCGCCAGCAGAAGAAACTGCTGTTCTGTTTTGCTCTTGTATTTATTTTTTCTTTACTAGAGCTGTAAATTTTTCTGTAATTCTAAGCAAAGGGACGAATACAGAACTACTGACCGGGTCTGCGTGTGTGCAGCTGCTACTGTAAGATGAAGAATGAAAATTTTGGAGAGTCGAATAAAACAAACCCTTGGGAGACAAGACAATCGTTGGTGTGTAAGGTCACTGTCCCTCTAATACTGAGGAAAAGCTGAAAGAGCAAGTGGTGATCCCGCCCTGGCTGTGGGGTGGAAAGGAGTGGGACAGAGTTCTGGTAAGAAAGGAGAGACCTAACTGCAGTCTGGTGAGCTCGCTAGCGCCTTTATGTTTGTATTAGTAGTAACACTGCTGTTAATACGAATGATTTGCTCCGTGTGTTTTCCAGAGGCTACTTAGGAAGGGCTAATACACTTTCAGGATAGACGCAGTTGTGCTGCACTGGAACCAGTTAAACTGCGCACCTTGGGAAAGGGGAGTGTAGCTTTGCTCAGCAGCGTTGGTGCAACAGCAGAAGCACAGGGAGCAGACTGTGCTTTTCGGGGAGAGCAGGGGCAGAGGGGTGGGCACCACCCAGAGCTGCTCAGGGTGTCGCTGGAGAAATTAAAATTCACCCCTGGGCTGAGGCTGTGCCTGTCTGAGGGTGGGCTTAGCTCCTGGGGAGGTGGGATGTGCAGACCCCAGGGTAGTGTCCTTGGGGCTGGTCCAGAAGCCTGAGGCACAGCCCCCCCGTGCCCGGGCAGAGCCCCCCCATGCCCTAGCACCATCCCCTGTGCCCTGGCAGAACCCCACTGCTCAGGCAGAGCCCCCCTGTGCCCAGGCAGAGCCCCGCTGAAGTGCAAAGGGGGGGGTGAGTTTTCCCTCCTCCCGCAGTGACTGGTACCAAACCCACAGTGACTGGTACCAAACCCACAGTGACTGGTACCAAACCCACAGAGCCCGGAGCGCGTTGGGTTTCCGCGCGCTCAGACCTGATGCCCCTGCGGGCCGCTGCCAGCACAGGTGTGTACTTTCACTTTTTAGCTCCACTCCGTTTTTTGTGCTTAAATCGTAGAAAAATAAAGGCAGCAGCAGGATCTAAACAAACCAATATTACTCCAGCCTGTATTATTTTGGGAAGAAAAGCAGAATTGTGTTGTAAGAACTATTTCTAAACTGCTGAAATAGCCCAAAAGGCAACAAGAAGCCGCAAATCCACGACAGCAACAACACCCAAAAACCAGCAAAGGGCAGCGGTGGGTGCCTGTGCCCCCCACCCCGCTCCCAGGATCAGCAGAGCTGCTGGTTTCCTTCCAAGCACCCGAAGCCAGTACTAGGAAAAGTGTTAAAATACTTTGTCAGTGTCTTGAGCATTTCTGCAAAATAATTTATGAAAGTTGTTTTTTTTTTTTCAATAATGAACTTAACTTTCTTTTGATATTTAATTTTTGAATATATTTTTTCACAAAACTGGATTTGCTGTAGTTAATGATGATGATCCTGATTTCTTTTGTAATTGTAAATTTTATAATTTGTAAAAAAAAGTAGAATGTCCTTCAAAAGAAATTTACAATAAAATTTGGTTAAAAATAGATCTCGTTACATTGACTTGTGCTTGTGTGTTCTTTTCTGAAGAGTAACTTGATGTGTAGATGGCTGATTTTGGGCTGTAACACAGTTTGCACAGCTGCAAGCATCAACGGCTCTTTTGCAGTTAAAATCTTGTTCCTTTTCTGGTTATTTTTATTTGTGGCACAGACCTGACCAGAGCAGCTCTGCCACCAAAGGGCTGTTGCACAAACACAGAAGGGGCAGCGGAAACGCTGCGTTCTCTGCTCACCTGTACGGAAGCACGTGCTGCTCCGTTTCACCATCGCTCCTGATTTTAACAACAAAGATGCAAAAATCCGAGTGTGGTAGAGCCCCGAAATACCCGGCAGCCGTCGGATCCTGTGGCACAAGTCGGGACCCGTTTCTGCAGCAGCAGCAATCCCGACCAGGGCGCAGCCCCAGCGCGGACACGCTCGGTCTGGACCAGGATAGCGGAGCTGCTGGACAAGCTGGGAGCACTTTCCTGGCAGGAAAGCTGGCACAGGGCCAGAGCTTAGTGCGAGCAGCCTCTTCAATCGGAGCAGCAGACGGAAAAGAGATTTTTCCACAGATATTCCCAAGGTGGTGAGGGCGGGGGGAGCGCTCAGCAGCTCAGACCATTCATTGCAGTTAGAAAAACCCCTCCTGTGTGCAGAGCACGCGTGAGCCCCTGGCATGAACACGTGTGTCAGGTCACGAGAGAAAGGGCTGCAGCAACCAAAGTCCTGTGTGTCTCAACAGCTTCCAGTTCCAGTGTCTAAAATGTTTCTAACCTAACAGGTGAACAAGACAGACGTAAAAATGGTTTCACCATCTGTACAGCATCAACGCATCAGAAACTTAGAAGAGTTTGTTTTTGTTTTTTTTTTTTTTTTAAATAAAAGTTGTTTCTAATGGAAGAAAGCATCGGTAAACAAGCAAAGCAGTAGCAAACAAGCAGACAAGTTGGGCGAGTACAGGAAAATGTACAAAGCTGAATATAAAGTCATTGATGAGTAATATCAGACAAGGAGGAAAAGGAACACTTCTTATATGCGATTAGTAAAAACATCAAAAGTACTCCTACATCAGAAAAAGACGTTTCGCATCCGAGCTCGCTCTCCCAGACAAGCACACTTTGTTTACATCTGGCACTATTAGGAATGAATCATGTTAGGAATTCCTGAGTTTAAATAAGACAAAAATCTAAATACTGCCCTCGGGATAGTGTGATTCCTTTATTCTGAGAAGCACGTAAACCAGTCTCCTGGTTGCAGATCCCTTCAAGAAGCGAAGGGGATCACAAACTCCAGGAGTGCTGCCCTGGACTCCTGCTCGCAGAGGTGTGTTCCACCTCCCCCCATGGTGATTAATGCCATTTGTGTTAATACTTTTCAGTGCCTCAAAACTGACTTAAAAAACAACCACGAAGTGCTGCTGCTTCTCAAAATCAGCTGCATAAATATTCCACAATAGGGGCAGAGTAAAATAATCAGTGATGGAAAATGATTTGCAGTGACACAGCATTACCTGAGCGTTTTTCTATTTAGTTAAGCATGTGTAATAGGCCTACTCAGTACATAATCAGTGTGTGACATAAAAATTGTTTAAAAAAGAGTATGTGAAATTCAAATGGCATGTCGTATGCAGAACCTCCTGGTGCCTGTACCTATCCACCATAACTGAGAAAGTTTTATCTTCTACCTCACAGCAAAGGAGGGCTGAAATTCCAGGCTGAATTTATATATAATGTCCATATTCTGAACCGTATAAAATAAATGGAGCTATTATCTTAGACTTTAAATATTTTACTATGCAATACTAAAATCATCTGTCTTCCAACACAAAAAGAAAATACAAATCCAACCGAATGGCTTGCCAGAGTAACAGTACTTTACAGAAATATACTATCAAAGTAATACTATGGTCTTTCCCAAACTGTTGGCGTTTCAGCTAGTGAGAGTATTTTCCATTTGTATTGCACAGACTCGAACGCAGACGGCCACTGTCGCTCACCGGAGTAAGAAAACTTCCGCGATTATATGAACAAAATAGATACATCGGAAATCAGATAAAGCTTTACAAGAACTTCCCCATGTGTCCGAAGTGATTTCCTTATCAAAGGCTCGATGGTGATGTGATTACCTCTTCTAGAGTAACACGTTTTACATCAGATTGTGCCCAAATACAAAACAAAACGAAAAAGCACCACGTAAGTCAAACCAAAACGACCACTGCAAAGACGGCAGGTTCCATGAGCCGCGCTCGGATTCAGATGGGATTTCTGGAGAACACTATTGCCACGTGTCAGGAAACCAGAACCAACGTACCCTTTAGCCTTTCCATTGCATTTCCGTACGTACTGACCGTGCAGTCCACGTCACGGCCCAGTTCCTGTCTGGTACCAGTGAGTGGTTCTCGGCAGCAGTGGGATGAAGACACTGGTTTCTCAGACAGGTGGGAGGAGCCGAGCGCTTTGCAGCCCCAGACAAAATCCCGGTTGCTTCAAGGCAGCACTTGGCACTCCCGACGCACTGCGGCACGCGGCTCCCCGCGGAGGCTGGTCCTGCCCACGGGGCAGCCCCGCAGCTCTCACCCAGCTGCCCTCCGGCCATCGCGGCAGCACCGGCGGTTACCTTCACCTCCGGAGCTGGGAACTCTGAAACTCCAATTTTTGTTCTCTCTTTTTTTAATAGTCAAGTAAGATGTTCTTATATCCCATTCATATGCTGCCATCTACAATATTTATATATAATATTAACATACACATGTATAAGAACTAGGATACTCTTTATGGCCTCTATTTTCTGATGTATTTAACAAAAACAATCAAATGAACAAAAACCCGAAAAAGAAAATCAATTGCTGGTGTTTCCAGTTTCCCAACAGAGATGCAGGACCATACCCTGAGCAACTGCTCTGTGCTGTGGTTTTGTTGCAACAATGAATTATGACAATTCTGCACCAGAGAGGTCCCTGTTACCTCTCGGTGTCAGCGTGCGGGGCAGGGAAATCAAACATCTGCAACAGAAGCTCATCCCATAGTGTGATCTAAATGAATGTCTGTATTTGGAGACGGGACAAACTCAGAGCCTAACGGCTTAATCCAGTGCAGCCCACAAGTCTGGGTTTGTTCTCTGCACTCCACATGTGAAAGCAAAACCCTACAGCTCCATGAGTAACGCAGGGGAAATGGAACACCATTCCCACAGGCAGGAAAACACACCACTGCCGTGTGCCGTGTCTTGCTCTGGGCTGTGCTCAGGACTGAGAACGCACGGGAAGGAGGAACTGCTGCATCTACCAGCAGCCACACGTGGAAAAGCAAACCCAAACCCAAACCCAACCACCCTCATGCTTTGGTCCGTGCAGGAGTCATGGGGGTTTTCAGTGGCGGAGAGTGCGGAAGCAGTTGCAGGGACCAGGACAACGGGGGGGACTCAGAACTCTGGGCAGAAAGCACTCGTGTGTGAATTGCAGCATGGTGATGGTCCTGCAGCTGTTCTGGCTCAGCCTTCCATAAAAGAAATGCTTGGTTTTATGCTGGCTCAAAAAAAATGAAAAAAAAAACCTCTGTCATTCCAAAGGGACATCAAAAGGCCATTGGGAGCGTTACTCAAAGGTTTCCCATCGCTTTCTGAGCTGTTCAACCTTACCTGGCGTGGATGACACATCTTGCTTTGTCTTTTTTAACAAATCTTCAAATGGATCTTTTGTCTCCTCAGATTTTGAGGACAGTAACACTGACTCTAAGCCCTTCGCTGGCCTGGAAGGGATCAAAGGGGGCTCGTTAGACAGGAGAGCCAGCGCTTGTTTGGGATCTACCTTTGAGCTGGACTGGCCCATCTGTAATGTTCTGGTCTTAGGAGGCCCACTTAAACATGTTGGCTGTAGAGAGCTGCTTGGAGAAGGGCTGTGGCTCTGCAGCAGTAGGGAGCTGCCTGGTGGCACAGCTGGAGCCTGGCTAAACAAGTTTGGCATGGATAGTGTTGAAATGTTTGGCTGAGGTCTTTGTGGTGGGTAGAAGCTAGAATTAGGTGTTATGAAGCTAGAGCTGTAAGCGTGACCTAAAGAGGGGGTGAAAGAGCCCCTTGGGGGTCTAACTAGAGACACCGAAAGGGCTCCTGGCACTGTTTGTGTAAACGGATTGGGAGACGGCTGTAAAAATGGTGGTGGTGCTGGGGAAGGATAACCCAGCGGCTGGACAAACAGTGCAGCTGGAGGAGGCACAAAGTCACTTGCCACCGAGACAAAACTAGCTGCAGAAGGTGGAGCGGCCGAGCTCTGCAGGCTGTGGGGGCCTTGCTGTGGGCCACTGCTTTGCCAGCTGGTGGTTTTTAACGGATCCAGGAGGTTAAGAAGGTAGTCGCTTTCATTACCTGCATTATCTGTCTTCACTTTGACAGGCTGGAGCATCTCAGCAGTGCTGGTAGCACTGGACAAAAGCTGAGACGGATGAGAGGAGTAATTTACAGACTGCTGGATCTCAGGTTCTAAGGACATACCACCAGCCCCAAAGGGCTCTGGGATAAGATCTGAAACCAAATGTCTACGTCCTGTAGCGTGGGTGGTGAGAATTTCTGTTGGCCCAGCTGGAGTCTGATGCTTGGAAGCCCTGGGTGCTGGTGGTGGTGGCACTATCCCCAGTTCAGGTGTCTTTCTTCCCTGTGGCCTAGGAATGGTGATGTTCCCTCGAATGGCAGGATTTGACTCATCCTTTTCTGCAGGAGCCAGAATGCTGTCTCTGCTCCGGGGTCTCCTTGTGATTGGCGGCATGTTACTGAGTGCAGTCAAGGGCCTTTCCGGTGAGCTCTGGGAATACTTGGTAGGAATCGCCATGTCATCATGACCCATACTCCACAGCTTGTTGTAAGGGTGAGACAGCTTCATGGTTGGCACAATCCTGGTCCTCTCAGACACACCGAGATCCATTCTCTGCAAGAAAGCATAAAAAAAAGTTCACTTTTACTGACAACACAGAGCATAAAGTGAAGACAGGCTGCCGGGCTACGAGTGGAAGAGGATCTTCCACAGGCTGTGAACACTGGAGATGGACAAGAGCATGCAGCCTAGGAGGACAGACAGGAAATCAGAAGCAGGGCTCTGCAGTTTTAATTCCAGCTGTGCCTCTAATGAGTCAGCTGTAACACACTGTGGCATCTGTTGTTGGCCAAGTAAGGAGCACGTACCGATATCTAAGGTACAGAAATTGAGAAGCCTTAATTGCTGCATGGAAAAAGCTGGCAAATGAAATATCTGGATATAACACCAAATTAAATGTTGTTATAAGGTAGAAACGACATTGTTTTCTTTCCTGTCACATGAAGATCTGAGTCTGCCTTAGTTTGGCACTTTCTAAACTGCATAGATTCAGTGAAGTTCTTCGTAAGAATCTCCTACAATCCAGATTGTTGAATGAAGCCCGGACCAAAACGGCCAGATTAAAAGGTCATTTAGAAACCAGGCAGTTTGGAGGGGACCTGAAAACTCCCAGGTATTCATTCTCACTGTTGAGCATCAGCTTCAAAGCTAACTCTGTGTGACAGCCGATGGACAAAACAGATTCTGAGGAACAGGGCAAATAATTCCTCCTTTAGAAGTAAAGGCTGTAGTTTTACTGGGAAAAGTTACTGTCTTCTAACCAGCCTCATTCCAATAATTTCTTATTTCAGAGATGAACCTTGAAACATTTGAACAAATGGCTGGAAAATGGATGCACCCAACCAATAATATGAAAAAGTTCCTCAGAGAACGCCAGAAGACAGCAGCCCTAGTTCTGTGCAAACCCCCAGCGTCCATGAATCCCTGCCCAAACCTGGTAATCGAAGGTGCATCGCTGGTCTCCCTCTTCTTTGGGAGTCCGCAGGTCTTCCAGGCTCTTCGCTTGGCTGAGGGGCTGAGGCTGTGTTTCTAACTCTAAGTTAGGGAAGATGTCTTCCAGGAGGTTGACTTCTGCAGCCTTGCTGGAGAGCAGAGGGCTCGGAGGCAAAGGCTCTCTTGATTTTTCTGGGCTGGCTGCCTCTTCCCCATCAGCACTGTCAGATTCTTTCAGGGCCCGGTAGGGCTGAGGCCTGGGAGAGAAACAAAAATCATGTGGCAAATGACCGTCTTTTTAATTTTTTTCTTTAAACAAGTATTTACTGAGAGCTGGATGGCTTTAGGAAAAGCTTTTGGGTGGCAAAACACAGCTCCGTGGCCTTGTGAAGAGCAGGTGTGTGAGCAAAGCGACCGAGGGCAGGAGGACACGAGGGATGACTTGGCACTCCAGGGGTTTTCCGAAAGGAAAAGACCTCAGTGGGAAGTACTCCTAGGAAAGCTGGGATCACGCAGTTACAGACGGGCTGATGAGGGGACTGGGCACAGGGATACTGGGATGCCACCCCCCGGCAGAGCTCTGCTGCCGCGTCGGGCCTTTCGCACGAGGAGTCCGAGCGAGTGCTCTGCCGAGTGCCCTGCTCTCTTGCTTCGAGCTAACTCAGCACAGAGCATAATTCAGTGTTTTCCTGCAATAATTGGGAACACTGCAGAGTTCCAATGATTACACTGGTGTCATCTGATCAAGAAACAACACGATCCATTATGGAGACACCTATTTTACATTTCGAGCCAAGGCCGCGTTAGCGGGATGCTCTTCTTGCACATACCTCAGCAAAAAAATGAACACCAGCAGATTTGCATTTTGTTTCTGTGTACAGAGAACAGCAGCATAATGTGCATCCAATTAATAACAAGAGGTGCCATACGTATCTGTGGTGATTGGCATTTGACTGGCAGCCAGTTTTACTGTGCCATTTAAACAAGGTTTCAATTAAAGGAAAATATTTGTGAGACCTGCAGAAACAGATACTATTGAAGAACCTTCCTCCTCTTTCCATATTTTATTATAACACATCTATATCATGCAAATTCATGAACAGCCCATCTCACTTCATTCGACACGAATAGCAGGCAGCCAGCTAGCAAGACAAGAACGTAATAATGCAAGTACAAGACAGACAGCTGATGGTACATGTCCTCGGGAAGGGGGTGATCTTGCAAATCCCAGTCGTATCTTTAGTCTCTCACATCACACGCGCTCATCGGCTAAGCATTAGATCACACTGCAAAAAAACCCTGAGGAATATTCTGCCAACAAACGGGTGTAGTGGCCTGGCTCCTGCACCCCAAACACACGAGTCGGGGCATTTTGCTGGCCCGTTGCTGCTGGACCTACAGGTCTGTCCCCCCGTGCCCAACGCCAGCCGCAACGGCTCTGCCCTGCCAGGCTCTGAACCTGCCTTCTGCATCATGCAATGAATTTCAGCAACTGGGGACTCCACTACCAAACTGGCGGCCTCTTTCTCCAGCCCAGTCTAACACAACTGCACCCTGCAGGCTCCAGTTGCTCAGACGCGGCTGCGCATCCATCCCCCAGCACCCGGAACTGCCCGGATCTGGCATCACACAGATTTCTGAAGCAGCAGCTCCCAGTACCCTGGCACCTCTTCCTGCAGGCTCTGGTCAAGCCAGGAAGCGCCTTTGTTAAAAGAACGAGTGTAATTCTGTGCAACTATCTCCCCTTCTCCCACTAGAAATCCTCAAGCAGGTGAGGTTAGGAAAGAAGAAATCCTCTGGAGGACATCGAGCCAGGCCTTAGCTCGAGCCTCCCCTCCGGGGCTGTGTGTCCAAAGATGCAGTAAGAGGTATTCAGCACCACTGAATCCATGTGCACCTCCCTCCCCTCATCCCACCAAGATGCGCCCGGCCCCAGGGAGGGCTGGCCGGGTACAGCGGAGCTGACGGGCAACACTCGTTCCCCGAACACGGGCACCGTGGGCAGGAGGCAAATCCTGCAGCAGTGCCCACACACACGGCTCTGCCAGACTGGGAGCTGCGGTGTGGCCACGCCACTCAGCACCCTGCTTCAAAACCAGGGGTTTGGGAATTTACAGGGGTTTGGGAATTTACAACAATTTGCAGATTAAAAAGTTGGATGCTAATAACACAGCGAGCAAACCCAAGGAACTGCTGCCTGTTTCTTGTCTGCTTTTAGGTCAGGTTGTACTCAAAACCCTCGGAGAACGCTGGCGTGGTGGCTCCCCACGGACACTGCGGACGTGGCGCTTGGTGGAACAGAGAGGCTGGGATCAAGCAAGTGAAACCAGCCAAAGCCAAGCACTGCACTGAGAGCCGCCCACAGGACAAGCCAAAAAGCAGAGGCAGCACTGCACGAGGAAGAACAGCAGCAGGGTGGGACGGGAACACGAGCAGCACAGCAGAACAACGGGCACGTGGAAGGGTTCCATCCCGCAGGGCTCGGGTCGATGTCAAAGCACGAGCTGCGCGTTGCTGAGTGTTTCATGCAGGAGTAGGCTTTTGCATGCTGCTAAATATCAACACACACAAGCAGGAGAAACGCTGAACATTCATCAAGTGCTGCACAGGGACTGCAGGAGCATTTCCAAAATTCCAAGTGCAGGAGCAGGCACCCTGACCAATGCAAAACCCATCGTTTGAAGACTGAATTAGTACAATGAAAGAAAAAAGGATAGACCATTCAAAAGGAGCAGAGAAGAAAAAGTTTTCAGAGAAGCCAGAGACAGGATCCTCTTCCTGCTGAAATTCATCATCAGAAGAGTCCTCAGAGAGGAAGACCGTATAGTGTCGCAAAGGCTTTACCAGGCTGAGGGAAACAGGAAGAGAAAAGGAAGTTATCAGGTTGTCACAGTCAAAGCTCCAGAGGAGAGAGAAAAAAGTGATTTTCAGGCTCTCAATAATTTCTGAACTTGACTGACTGCCACCACAGAGAGCTCTGCAGGTAAAAGTTGAGCTCTACTTTTCAGGTAGAAAATGCAACTCATCTAAAAACTTCTAGATGCCGTCTGGCCAGGAGGGGAACTGAGACCTGCAGTCACATCCATGCTGCTGAAGACGCCAGTGCAGAAACCCACCCTGTCCCCGCTACATTTTCTAGAGTTGGGCATCTTTAGAAATACATCTTCACCCCTTGGATTCTCTGAGCTCTGACTATGAGCAAACTAACATTAGATCTACCTCGCTGCTTTACAGCATTTAGACTGCCAGTCTGAAATGGGAGGGGGCTCACTTGAGGGTAACAAGTCCTACTTGCATCTGGTTTTGAGAGCTGAATTCGCTTTACACTAGAATAAAACCAAAATTGCCCAAGGATTTATAAGAAATGCAGTTTGTCAGGTAAGGTGTGTATGTTTCTTTCCTCAATGGTTAACTACTTTCAAAGTCTGGCAGAAAAGGGACCTGAGCTAATTTCTCCTGCATCACAGGACCATAACTATCAATCTATGTCACTGGCAGCGGCCTGGAACAAAAATCCTTTCAGATGAAAGAAGGATTTAAAATCAGAAATGCCTCTGGAAACACACTTTAGCTGTAATTAAAAAAAACCCAACAAATCAACAAAAAAACAACAATCAAACCCAACAAAACAAAACTAAACCAAGAGCAAACAAACAAAAAAAAAGCCAACAAAAAAACCCCACAACACAACAACCAAAAACCCACCCACCACCAAAAACATTTCACCAGGCTTTTGACAAGAAGATATTAGTCATCTTTGTGGTACACACTGAGGTCAGACCTCCAGGATTTGCTCGTGTACCTAACGAAGACACCACCTAAATTTTTAGTGAATGTAAAACTAACTGCATGCCTGTATAGGTCTGGGTAACCTACACTGGTTGGGGAACAAAAGAAAAATATTTAAAGCTTGCTGAATTTATGAATATTTTTTTCTATGATTTATTGTAGCTATCAGTTGCTTCATTTCATTTTAACCAAAACCCCCACAAACTATTGTTTTCTGCACGAAGTAGAAGCTTCTAAGGTTCACTGTTTCCACTGGAGCAAATTGAGAAGTGGCTCTCACTGCTCTAAACAACTGAAGGCACTATCAGCTCCAGTAGGGGAGGGAAGAGTACAGGAGCAGGGTACTCAAACAGAAATACACTGGAACAAAGAGGTCGAAGACTATGAAGAAATTAATATCAAATATTGCCTCATTTGTAATGCTAAAATATCCTCATCTTTAGTATAAAGTACGAAGCAAGGGCCACTCTTCATTCCCCTCTGAAACACTGAAGCTCAGGATGGCAAAAGAGCTTATAAAAAATATATTCTCAGAAATTAAATACGAAGACAAATGCTTTGCAAGCCAGTGAAAGCACATCAGGATTTACCAGTAGTAATCAGGGGCCTCTACACCACAGCCCTGTGCTTCTCAAGCTGGTAAAACTCAGGGACAACATTGTGTAGAGCCATCAAAGTTATATGCACTTACAAGAAAACATACTCAATTTTTAACAGTTACGTATTGTTTCCCATTTATTCTCCCCATTTCAGTTGCATTCTGGCATATCTAAGTGTGTACGAGCCTCAGCAGCAGCAAAATTAGGCTCCTGTCTCAGTTGTGTGTTGCTTTGGGTCATTCAGAATAAAATTTGTTATTTTGGTGTAAGCAGAATGAAGCTCAACATGTGGAACACAGGACAGGTCCCGATCCTGCAGGCACCGTAGAGCAACGTGAACGTATCACACCACCGTGCGCGTTACAGACGGGACAAGGATGTGCTCAGATCTGAGCAGGACCACGAGGATGGACAGAATGAGAAAGAATTTGATTAGTTGCCTTTATAGTACAGACATACTAACAAGCTACGTCGAGTGGCACTTGAATTCACAATCAGCCTTCGCTCTTGCAGTTCTTTTGTCTCAATCACTAAATAACCATATAATAAAGTTATGAAAATCAGTCTAAAAGATGAGGTCAGAAACAGACAAGTTGGACACTGCGACCGACAGCTCAAGAGGGCCCGAGCTGCCACTGTGAATCAATGGCTATTCACAATCAGGTCAGGGCTAATTAATAAAAAGTCTAAAATAGTGGTGGCAGTGGGTGCAGCTGAGAGTGTTAAATCATGGTCTGTGTTACTCCAATTAAAGCTGTTGCTTAAATGTTCCTTTCCTCTCTTCTGCTATAACAGGCAGCCAGGGAAAGTGAGGTGGTGCCACTGCAGTAGGAAAAATTCACTAGAACGTGGGTGGTTTTTTTTTTTTTTAACTTCCTCCCCCCTCTTTTTTTTTTTTTTTTTTTTAAGAAAGTGACTATTCTCCAAAAATTTCAATTTACATGAAAAAAAGGCTCCACCTAAAATAAACCAGAAATCAAAGTTCAAGTATTTCTTTTGAACTCATATACACGTCTTTTTGTCTTCGGAGAGTAAAAAACCATTTACCATGACTCCCAAAAATCTAAAATTATTTCCAGAAATCAAGAGTGATATTGAATTTCCACATCTCTTGCTGGCACACTCAGTGTTCGGCAGCTGCACGTCACAAAGGTGTTGGTGTGGCTGCCCTTCCAGCACTGCCTGGGACACCTTCTGCTTGCTCCAGACTGCGTTGAATTCACCTGCGTGGTGCCTGCGTGCACATATCAGACGAACTGGGGGCAAACTGGGAAGAACTAAGACAGGATCTTGCTGGCTGGAGGATCAATCCCACTGCGGCGCAGGGCAGTGCAAATGGGATTAAATGTACAGCAGGGTAATATGCTCCGTGCTGCTGCTCTTGCAGGAATCTTTCAAAGAAAACGGGGTCTTGTAATTAGAAGAAAGCACTTAAGTTTCACCGCTGGCGTGCTCTAGATGAGATTTTGGTTCAAGAGAAGGGATTAACAACCCCAAATCGTCCAAGTTTAAGTTTTTTATTAGCTTGAGGCAGCAGAATCCCCCAAAAGTGCCTCATTATCCCACTGGGGCACCTCTTGGGCAGACTGGCACCCAGCCCTGGCCCGCACAAAGAGCCGTCTGCCCAGGCCGGCACCGGCCGCCTCCGACGGAAAAAAGGACGCGTCCGTCACAGCCACAACCCTCATCATCTTCACACGGCTGCAGGGGCTCCTGCCTACCTCCTCGCTGCGCCCAGTCACCACGCAGCTGACTTGCTGATCTCTTCCTAATGTTTAGTTTAGCACGTCTGCGGCTGGCGCCGGCGTGTGACAGTGCTGACAGCCGCGGCTGTTCCTTTTTAAATATCATGTCAGAAACGCAGCGCGAGAACGCCGGGACGCGCTCCACGGCTCCGCGCACCCTTATGAGAGGATGGGTTTTCTTTTTTAATGAGGAAGATCTGCATCTCAGGAGCTTTTTTTTTCATGTGTCAGGATGCACGGACAAATCAGCAGCACATCACGCCGGCCAAAAATGAAATGCTGACAAATGTAGATATTTCAAATTTAATTGACACCTAAATGTACTTGAGATAGAAAAAAATATATACAGAAATGTGAGTACTGGATATAGGAATTAATAAGGAGAATCCAGTAATAATTTTAAAAGATACTTTGGCTACGAGAAAATAAAATTTCTGTATTTTATTAACTGTGTTGCTATTTCCTGATTACAGAGATTATGATACAAAGGGGCAGTACGGACTTGTTGTCATTATTCTCCTAAAAAGGGCTTTCCGAATTTGAGGGAGGATTTTTTTGTTTAATAATATATTTTTTTAAAGAATAACTATACAGCAGCTCTAGGGAATTAAGGAATTTGTCCCTCTTAGACAGTAAAACGAAGAGAATGAGGGATTTGGATGCATGGGCTTTTTCTTGCTGGTATGGAATAGGAGACCTGGGACTGAGGGGGTCACCTCTAACTGTTCCATCTGGACAAAGCCCAGACCTACCACTGGAACTCCCTCCTGCGCATTCCGAATCCTCAGCACACCTGAGTGTGAGCTAACAAAAATACTAAAGGATCCATATGATTGTTTAAGTGTCACCTTAAATACTGTGAACGTTCATAGGAGTAGAGTATTTCCAGAAAAACAAGAACATTAGCATAAAGGAGATTTTAAACTAAAACAACAAAAAAATTTGAATCACAAGTCACCCAACCAGACAAAACAACCAACAGCTTGTGATCACTACAGGCAGGTAACTAATTGCTTTACAGTTTTTATGAACTTTCCACAAATTTTATAGAGGGCTGGAAATACTAACAAAGAATTTAAAGTGGGAACAAGCTGGATGACACCTCTGCCTGCTCTGACAGATCTGGATGCAAGATTCTACAAAGTCATTTCACATTTTTTCCCCATTACTCAGTACAAAGGATCTATTCACCACCCTCCCCTGCAGACAGCACATCCCCTTACACAGGCCAGCTGCACACATCGGGCAGCTTCACTCCAAAGCAGAACTACGCCCCAAAATTGAAGTTTCTTGTAAACCACCGTACTGGGAAGGTGGGAGAGCCCGCTGGGACCGTGCTCCCGAGGGCAGCCCTGCCTGCCTTGTGCTGCGCTTCTTGTTGGACACGGCTTGCAGCAAAACCCGACTGCTCTCCGTTTCCTTCCTGTTTGCTGCCCCTTTGCTGGGCACCTGCTTTTTGGCACCACGTTCACTGCCTCTAGCTCCCTCTGCACCAGTTCTCCCCCGGCTGAAGACTCAAAGCGCACGCAGTGAGTCTTGTCTGCTGTCACCTGCAGTACTTTCCTCAGGATTCCAGCCATCCTTGTTCAAACAGCTATCTATAGGTAGCTGGCTTCGCTTTCTTCCTAAGGAGAGATCCCTGCTTGCAGTGATGCCATGGAAAACCTTTACCATACCCATATTCTGTGTGGCAGAACTCAGAGCCTGGTTACAACAACTGGAATGTAATGTGCTTTATGAGCCTGTATCATTTAACACAGCCATCCCGCTGCCTTCGCACCCGACCCAGTGTAATAACCCACTATTGCACCGCAGCCCATTTTCATGCATGCAGGATAAGGGAAAGCCATTAGCTTCTCTAGCAAGTCCTACACGACTTCTGGAAACCATAATGAACTGCTGCAGCACTGACACGGGCTTCACCAGCCCAAGAGCCTTTTGACACGCTGTTAATTGTGAGCCTGACCCTCTGATTTCCTATTTTAATTTCCTCCCACTCTGCATGCCCTGGAAGCCAGCTAGTCGGTATTTACAGAAGAAGGATCCTAGAGCACTCTAGAAGTCTATTCTACATTTAATAGGAAATCTTGCTGTGGTGTAAAAGAGAGCTCTCAAAAAACTGCCTATCTGTTCAAAATGCAACATCTTATTTCCGTGAACAACTAATATGTGTTTAAGGAGGCATGCCCCACGTGCCTAGGATTGTCCCAGCTGGTAATCCAGCATTTTCTGAGCTCTCATCTATAAATTCTTCCTGTTACCTTACGACTAAAAAAGATTTTTAAAAATCATACATTTTAGATTTAAAGAGAAATTTTTAAATCATAAACATCACAAACCTTGAGTTATTGCTAAAATTGTAAAAAAATAAAGTTTCTATTGAAATAGAAAAAAAAAAAATCACTGAAAATTTTGATGGAGGAAAACAATTCTTCCACCAGCTCTTCTGACAGTTTAACAACAGACATCAGCAATAATCTTGAGCGTTCTCTGAAGTCACTGCTCCCGCCCGCCCGTGTTCTAACTGCAGACTGATTAGAGAGCCAGCACATACACCCCCAAACCAACGTTTTTCTTTTATACACATTAAAAAATTAACTCATGTAACTGAAGATACAAATCTAGTATCACAAGAAATGCATTAATAAACATAACCACTGCAAGGATGCCTGCGCAGTGGGTTACTCCTCAGACACGACACGCAACACGGCAAACGGAAAGCGCTGCCCTGTGCCCGGAGCTCAGCGGGTGCCAGGACCTGCCCCCAGGACCCTCTCTCCACTAGCTGGAAGGAGGATGCAAAAGTCCCAGTCCAAGCTAACCAGTCAGACATCCTGGGAAATCTCTCTGAAGCCTTCATGTAATCATTCAAGCCCCAAAAGTTAAATACAGAAAGAAACTTCCCATTGGAAGTGACTCACAAGAGTGACCCACACAGGAGCACCTGAAAGAAGTAACTGGCTAATAACTAGTTTTGGAACCAGTGCAATTAAGCTAAATATTTTGGTTAAGTTCAGGTTAAGAAAAGCACCCTCAGCACTGCTGCTGCTTTCCTGGAATCTCCTCTGATCCACAACAAGGGTACTCCAACACTACCGGGTAAGACGAGGGAAAATACGTATTTGTGGTGTTTTCATTCATTTCAGTATTATCCCAGAGAGAGAAAGCAATGCACATTTTTTTAAAGAGACAACCCCTGGATTTATGTTTTCATTTCAGAACAATAGAGGAAGATTATTTCTTACTGGGACAGATAAAAGAAAGTTTGTGAAAAATGTCATGAAAATCCTACCTTCAGTCACTATTTTTCGCTTATTCAAAATGTCATTTTGAGGTAAATAGTATGGAATAGGTCAGGATTACTGAGTCAGTACCTATTTCAAAGGGGTTCACCTCAAGTTATTTCTTCGGTAAGCCATTTATTTAAGCTTTGGCTCAGCACATGGTTAGATATTTCCAGTTCTGAAATCACAACTGCAGTGTCAGTGTCATCACTGTTGTGTGCCGTGTGTCCTGTCTCCTTGCCTGCCCCAACCTGTTCTTACTCAAACACTCTAACCACACACCTTGGAGGAGATGTGGTGGAGTCCAATATTCTACAATTAACTGCCTGGAAGTAGTTATGTCAAAGTTGCTTTTGCCACCTGAAGCTGATGACAGGAAAGAATGAAAATACACCAGTTCCTGCTGTGACACTGCATTTGAACTGGAAAAAATAGCGAAGCTGTGAAACAGGAAGAGACCACAACTGGTACCGTATAGCAGGTGTCAGTGGTATTAGCAACATTACCTGTTTTTCTTCTGCATTAAAAAGATGGAAAAACCTATCAGTAAAATAAATGCTCATGAAGAAAAATAAGTCAGTTTACAGCTACAAAGCATCTTTGTTACCTTTTGTAGATTACTGTCAAATTGTTTTCACAAAAAAATTGTTGCACTTTGTGAAAGCAGCTGAATTGTAAAGGCTGACTAAAACTAACAGCAATAAATTAAAACCAAGTCAAACAATAATTGCAATTCAATATATTACTAGCAGTAGTACAAACGTTATGTTTATCATTCATGTTTATGTTTATTTCTGTTCTGATACTGGCAGGAATTGAAAATACATGTTAGCAGTAAGCCACACTGGAAGGTCAAGCAGCTTTTGAATCCAAACATGCATAATCCTTAACATGAAAAACACATAATGGTTAAATTGACTCAACTATCTTTCACCTACACGCAGTGGGTCATCATATTAAATATTAAGAAGAAACTTATTTTAAAAATTCCTATAATCTTTGTGCAGGGACAGCTACCTACCCTGCAACAGCACAAACCCTTTTGCAGGATTTACAGCCTACTCCACAAGAGGGCAAGCAAATTCCACTATAAAAGCGAGAAATAATCCTGTAGAATTTCCAAGTGACCATTCCTTTTAGCTAAAAGCCAGACTATGTGCCCATCCCAGAGTGGCTGGGAAAAAGCTAGCCACGCGCTTAACTTTGGGGGCAAGGGGGGACCCAACCTCCACCTCTTTTTCCCTTAAACAGTGATGACAAGGAACTGGTACACATGTGGGAAAAAGGTGTGTTGAAAGAAGCCAACCATTTTTCTGTTCATAAGATTTTAGTATCTTCAGACACAGCAAATATCCTGTAATCTTGGGCATCGGCTAAAGCGTTTCGCTTTCCTGGCAACAAAGCCACCACAGGCTGTGATAGAAGCGATTACTTTGTGCTGCAGGTAGAGATGAATTACAAGGAAATCTCTGTGGGATTAGACCAGTGCAACCATCTTGCAGCCCCTGAGTCTTCTGCTTGCAGTCTACGAGCAGCTCCAGTGTCACTTCCCATGCTAAGGCTGCACTGCCCAACACTGGCCGTTTGGAAAATGCTACTCCAGTCACCGTTCAAGGACAGCATCAAAGATGCTTCATATGTGGGGAATACCAGTTTAATCTTGCCACAGGACTTGGAAAACGCATACTGGCTTTGTTGTCTGCTGTTCTTACCTCACTGCTCAGCTGTTTCCTCGGGACAGCCAAGCAGGTCTGTCCCTACTCTAGCCACATTTTTCACACCACCTTCTTCTAACATCAGCCGCCCCCAGCAAAACGCACAGTTCTTAAGATTCAAAAATTCTGGACTGAGAGGAGAATTTTCCATTCCAAACTTCTGAACTGCTTGTTCCGAGCCTCACGAAGAGCAGCTAATACCCTACCAGCAGCCTCCGCACCCAATCACAACTTGGTGCTGTTCAACCTTTTGTACTTCGGAACAGTTGAAGCAGCGACACGCTGAAGAATGCAAATAATTTTACATGCAAAATGCATATTTATGCAGCCTACACATACGTTTGTCACACACAATAGTGTCTTTTGGGCTGTGTTGGTAAGGTTCAATATCTCCATTCTCTTTCTAGTTTTTCACTTGATCGCCTATTGTTTAACTCAACCAAGGCAATGTGTTAAGAATATCTGCAACAATACGTAGTATTGTCGTCTTTGTAAAAAGTATTTCAACATGTGACATTCATGGAACTATCTGAAAAAAATCTCTCTGAGGTACGGAATATACTGTTCGTATGAACAAGGTAGATGTTGGAAACCAACTCATTTTATGCCCTGGCAGTAAGCAGCAGCAGTACAACTTGGTTGGAACGTTACCCCTGTTTATTTCGTAGTCACATCTAAAGAAATGATAAATTTGCTAGTACTCTGCAAGAGAGTTAAGCCCTACAAGCCTTCACTACAGAGCTCGTTACAGACCCTCTGTTAATGGGACTCTAACAAGCATGAGACACAACCCTTACTGCCATTGCTACAAAACAAACAACTCTTTATCGTCCAGGTAAAGCCTGGCAAGAACGGTGGATTTGCAGGGATATGGCTAACAGTTTCATTTAAAGTACAGTTCAAAACAAAACAACAAAGAAATGAACAAACCTCCAAAACCTGAAAACTTTCACTAAACAGGCTGATAGGACTATGTCTAACTTGGCACACCAGAATTTTCCAATAAGTAAACATTGGTTTCTTGCTTTTTCACACTTCCTTTAAAATGTTCCAAAAATTAAAAACCAAAATTTTCGTTAGTTAAAAAATTACTTTGACCCGTAGGATTTTTTAATTTCTCCTTTGACTAGTTCCAGCTCTGAACGCAGTGTTTGCTGGTGCAGCTAGAGAGAAGCAGAGCAGCAAAGTACTTACTGATCTGGGCTTGAAACCGAAGTCCTGCGTCCTTCCACCGCGATGTTGCTCTTGGGCCTCTTAACAACATGAGGTCTTGGTGGACGAACCTGTTACATGCACACACAGAGAAGACATTTCATCAAATACTTCAAGTTGATCAAAGAGCAGACATAAACAACAAAATAGGCATAACCACTGTTATCTTAAAGGTAGCTTGCATTCAGAATTTCTTTTAAATGTATTTTTTGTGCCACAGCAATGTTACCAGTGAATGTATACAAAGGAATATGAAGCATGAACATAAAAACTACAGGGACCTACAACTTGTTCAAGGACAAAAAACCCAACACATTTTTGAATAGTAAATGAAATATATCTGCTTGTCACTGACTGCTATTGGCAAAACAACAAAAATTTATTCCACTGTCCTGTCCGGTACAGGCTAAATCTCCGATAAAAGATTCCCTAAATGTGAGCTTCCCCTTGTATAGTCGATGGAGTAAAACTGGAAAATCCTGTGTGTTGCTGTACATTATACTGAAAAGTGGAGTTCAGCTCTGACATCATGATCCTTTTGTCCATTTGTCCATACGAACTCAACTTCTCAAGTGAAGACTTCTGTGTAAGGGAGCACTGAAAAATGTGTGCTTAGAATAAATGTTATAACACGAAAAACACAGCTCCTTCTTCATTAACAATTTGCTCCCTTCCGGCAGCCGAACAGAAACCTTGCCAGACACACTATCAGTATCACTCTTCATGTTATGTCAGTGTATCTTTTGTTGTCTGTAATAAAATCCAAAGCTTTTCTGTGGAAGATGATGTTGCTGCCAATCCAATCTTAAAGAACATATCCATCGCCTTCTAACAGTCAGAAATGAAGCTTCATCCGCCTGCATGAACTCCACAGCAAACGAGCTTTACTTCAACAAAAGGAATAAGCACCTGTGATCAGTGCAGAGGCAAAGCTGAGGCAGGTGCCTGCCCATACCAGTGAGTAATCCTGTTGATGAACTTATCCCTTTGAGTCAAACGTGGGAACGAACATTTGCAGCACCAGAGTCAGGCTGTACAAACAAGTTTTCCATTTTTTCCTTGAGAAAGTGCTACCTTACCTGAAATGGAGTCTGATTTGTGGGCTTAGCTGAACACTAGTTTCAACACAAACCCCCGAAGCCCTCAAATTTAGGAATATAACTCAACTTCTGACCCCCCCAAGCTTGTGCTCCCTTAATAGCCACGAGACAAAGGAAGCTGTTGAAGGCCTACAACCGGAGCTCTTGGGATGACTGATGAATTTGTCTACAATGATAGAACAGATTTCCACCCACCTCTGCAAGTTTTCATTGATTGATTGTTTTTTTGTTTGTTTAATTATTATGATGATTATTTGTTGGGGAGTGGGGTGTTTCTGGGATTTGTTTGTTTGTTTGTTTTTTTCAGGTACATAAACCTCAAATTTTCTTGCCAGAAAAAGCCACCAAATTGTGCGTACTCAACAGTATGCAGAAGATAGTAGCAGGATTATTGTACTGAATTTTCATTTCAAAGGAAATGGTGCACAGCAGATATGATGAAGAAATCCAGAGATGTATTGTGACTATTTCTTAGGAAAAAGGGCTTATAAAAGAGGTCAGATGTTAAGGTCTTGAAGATCAGTCCCCACACAAGGCTGCTCCTCTCTACAATAAAGACAGCTTAAGAATGTGAATTTATGGCAGGAATGGAAGGATTAAGTTTGTGGCAACTTCAACTGAACTTGCAACGTGGTGAAACATGGGGAAAAGAACAACAGAGCTAATTAGACGAGCTGAGCTGTCAGAGTGCGGCTGAATGGCTCGGTGCCAACAAACAAAAGGAATGGGCTGGCAATCAGCAGGATCGATGAAGAATACTGCTTCATTAGGGCTGATAAAACAGAGAGAGAGAGAGCAGGAGAGAGAGGGAGCGTGCAAGAGAGGGGGGAGAGAAGCCAGAGGAATTGCAGGGAGAAGGAGAAAGAGGAAAAAAGAGGAAGAAAGAAACCTGTTTAATTAAATCTGAGCTGGAAGACGATGTGTAAAGCCGGCATGTCATCATGCTGTGAACACTTTCACCTTTCGGGTGGTACTCTGGGGGAGCGATGGTGATGAGGGAGAGAGATGAGACTTTGGGATGGCTCCAGGGGTCCACCAGACCAGTAAATCGCAGGGTGACATGCTAAGTAGGATTTAGAGCATTGTTCATGGGGGACTGCAGGGAAAAGCCAGGAATCAAGCCAATCCTTGCTGGATTTTCAAGTCTTATGTAGCCAAATAGACAAGGTTAAATGCTTATCAAATGCAAAAGTATGAAAGAAGTCCAACTACATGAGCACACAGCCAAAAGAATAAAGGTAAACATCCAGTACGGAAGGGTTAAATGTGCTTATTACTGTCCCCATGGACTTCATGCATAATTATTATATTTGAACTTTTTCTAATTGAATGAAGTTTCCAAACAGTCACTATTAATCCAACAGAATTCTATTAATTATAAGCAACAACCCTCTCGATTTCATAATACCACCACAACTCATTTCCAAAACAGCAGAATGTAAAGAACATCTCTGTTCTGCTTCCTTAACCTTTCTTTGGTCTGTGTTTTTGTTTTTATTAGTAACAATGACTCATATGGCAAGGACTAGTGCCCATGGATTCCTCCTCAAAACAGATATATGCTGAAAACAGTATTTCTCAGGAATTCTGGTATTATATGGACTTGATTGGAAGAGCAGAGGGACCTGGTCTCCTCTTCCAGTGCTTGCTGTAAAAGGCTAGGATACATTACTTGCCGATACCCACCTCTGTAATACGTGCCAAGGCTAAGAGAGGGGAAAAAGCAGCCTGCACAAAGTATTATTTACACACACAAAAATGTGTTTCACCTATTAAAAGCCAAATAACAGTTCTGAACAACAACAAATTTATGTATATTTGGTACAAGCATATTTTGGGGAGTGATTATAATAATTTACATTTATCTTGAATTTCCTCTTGATGAATGAAGCATTTCTGTTCCACTTATTGACACAGCCAGATGAATGCAACAGGAGCTTTTATTATTACATTTCCAACCTTTTATCCATCGCATTGGGAGCAAAGATAGTTGACACAAACACATTATGGTGAGGACTATTAATGCACTACAGCTGGGAAATTAAACAGGTTTAGCAAGACTTTGATGTAATAAATCACTGTTGAGCAACTTTCGTACAGAGGAATTGCTCCGTGCCCTCACACACCTGCCAAACAAAAGAAGGGGGCTACGAAGCGCTACGGGAACTCCGCAGGGCCATGGAAAGTTTGTTCCTAGTGCAACGTATCAATTATGTTCAAGAGAACACATACAAGCAGAGCCAATGCTCCCTTCTGAACACAGAAAACAGATCTTCAGAGTAGGAATCCATAAAATGACTCTGTTAAGCCAAACACCCGGAGTTAAACGAGAGAGGAAAAGAAACACATGCTATTGAAATGTGACATAGGAACATGCACCAAAGATCAAAAGTTAACACACACCCAAGTGCACTTGTTAACCAGTTGCCTGCTCATCCGAAATACAGTTTTAACAAGTTTTAGCAAGATTAGATTTGAAAACTTGCATCTCTCTCTTTCTTATAGACGTACATGTATGGATAAGGAAGCAAGGAGTAAGATGTATTTGTCTTTTGGGGGAATTATATTTATAAAACAAAATCCTGAATAGAAATAAATATCTTCCAAGGCTGCTACAAAAAAACAACATCCCTTTCTAAACTGATACTACTTTCCTGTACTACTAAACTAAAAAATCACTAGTGCAGATCGAGGACAGTCTCCAGCTTTAAAGCCATCTGGCATAGTTAATATATAACAATCGTCCTACAGTTAGTGTTTTGAATGAAAAACTGCTGAGATAAGGTGTCCCTGCCTAACACAGCACAGGTATTGCACTGAGAATAATTTCTGTGTTGTTTTTCCATGGAAGAGCCACTTCCTCTGGCCAACATGCTGTGCCTACATTTTTCATCCTATGTAATTACTGAGTGCCAGCCTGCATTTGAAACGAACATAAAGCATACATGTATATCATCCATAACGTGCTACTAACGTCCTAATGCCCAAATACAGACTTCGCCTTCTTCATGTGAATTCACTCATCTATTCCTTGGAGAAAAATTAAGTGTCCCAAATTAATTTAAAGCATAACTTTCAAAGCGTAAATGCTTTCTCTTCAGACTTCTGCTTCCTTTCACGTTTGAGTTTAGTGCAAGTCTTCAAAAGCTCACTGGCTAAAAACTTCTGCCAGCCTAGCAAGACTTTTGATTAAGACATCACTGCAAGAGTCAAACCAAACGTTGCAACAGCAGCACCAGTTACCTGCAGACCTGGCTGAAAGCTGCAGCGCTCGTCACAGAAAAGCAGAATAAATGCAGGTCCCAGGGCTGTGCCGCGGCAGAGACGAAGGGAGTTTAGGAGCATAATTCACACATGGCTTCCTTGCAGAGTCTGACAATCCAAACTACCGAGGTTTAGTAGAGCTACTAAGAGCGTAATTCAGGCAGTGTTAAGCTGTGGCAGTGAAACGAAACCACGGCTACTCACGGGCCTGGACGAACGCTGTATCTTTGGAGGCGGCGGCCGAGGCGGACGGAGTCTTTGCTGCTGTATCAAAGTGGAAACTAAATTAAAGTCACCTACATGAAAACACCTCTGATTTTGTGGCAAAAGCAGTATGAGTGGATCAGAACACAGAATTTACTTAACTTCATACTCACCTCACCAAATGCAATTTTTATTTTTTTTTTTCCCCCCAAAACAGTGGCTAGTCTGATGACCTACAGAGTGCCACAACAGGAAGGGCGGCTTTATCTGCCTGTTGACGTAAGCTCAACATCGCTTATGTGGAACCAAAGGTAGAACAATCACCACTCCAGACCAGATCATCCAAAATTTACTGGAACAACAAAGACACTCAAGGTGGATTCCTGGCTCTAAGTGTTCTAGACAAGATTTAAGCAAATGGAAAGAATCCTGCAAAGCAAGATATTCAAAAAAGCTTTCGCTAAAATCTCAAGAGCATTTTAGTGCTTGTGAAAACTTATGGTAAAGGCCTCAAACCAGCAGAGACATTTAATAGCATGGGAAAAAAAACAAAGTCAAATAAACTTTTCCTGCGCTTAAGATGAGCACATGTTCAGACACTGCACTGGATGAAGGTTCCAACGCATTGCCTGGAGCAAAGTGTGCACTGTCACTGTAAAGAACACTAAAAGCCCATCACCAACAGTTCTAAGGAAGACAGAACGGTGCATTACCATGCCTATTTCCATCTCTCATTTTTTAAATTAGCAGTTGGCCAACTCATTGCTTTGTAACAGCGCTGGAGCCATTCCAATCCAGTTGCTTTTGACTGAGCCAGCAGCGTGACTCTCTGCACACAGATGGCACCTTAAGGTATAGTCTGTTCGACGAGGAATCGACTGACAATTAATGAGATGCTAAATAAAACCTTCCTAAAGTGCAACTTGGATATTGAGAACAAGATTAAAGTTGATGCCCTTTGTACACGTATCAGCACTTCAAGAGAGCAGAGCCCTCAGGGAAGAGTGCATGGGGTGGTCTCTGAACGCTTGTGACGATGACTGCATCGCTGCCCCCAGCCCATGGTGCCTTCCATAGACAAAATCCCATCAGCTGTGCAGAGATGGGATAGGGACTGGCAGTGGGAGTCTGTGTCTTCCGACACAAAAAGAAAGCTTACACAGATTACTGTATTTCTCTTCAAAAAAGATTTCAGATTCGTGTCTCAGCAGTTCTTACTAGCATAGTCCCTGAGACTGCGTCACAGTACAACTCCAGCCAACCCTTTTTCACACCACTTTCATTCTCTTCTTGCATCTCTTCAGACTTTTCTTTCAAATTTTATTAAATTATACTTTTGTATCCACTGGTTCATTTCTCCTTACTTGTGTTGCCAATGAAGGAGTGCCACACGTACTTGGCTCAACTTTCTAGGGTGGGTTAGGGGAAAATAAAAAAAGGATAACTTGGGATGGAGAGCTGAGGCCAGAATTATTCCATGTGACACTTCCCCTCCATATTTTCTAAGAAAGCAAGTATGAAAACAAAGAGAACAGAGAGAGAAATGACAGGGTGGGGAGCTGAGGTGGCTGCCGTTCACCCCACCAAACTGTCTCCCTTCTGTACCTTCTATTGCCCAACTCCGAGTTACACTGCTGTGTATCTGCCCGTCTTATCTGCTCGGGCTGAGAGCACAATCTTAAACTATATTTAACTTCTGCTATGTGACACAGCATTCTTATTCACCATTATGTTTTAGAAGCATAATGGAACAGCTGAAAAATCTGAAATCTGCACTTTTCTAGTTACTGAAAAGACGTTCACTTACTACCCAGCGACTTAGGCAAATTTGATTATGCAGAAAAACAAGACACAATTATTATTAATTTATTTTTTTCAGATTTTTTTATGCCTCCTGCATCTACACTTTCTTTTGTTACTTTTTTCTCTTTTACTTACCTAGAAATCGTGAACATTTCTACGTTAGAAAATTTTCAAGAATTACTTAGGTGGGAAATATAAGTATGTTCCTAAAGCTGTGGCTAGCAGTGTCTTGAGCACTATTTATTTTCCATTACTATTTAAAATTCTGGACAGATATGTTTTTATTGATACAAGAATTACAAGCTGATACTTAACATATTGATGTTATCATTTCTTCAGTATTAGGTCATATTACTGAATGTGGGTTTGGTGGAGTTTATTTGGTGGGTTTTTTTTTTTTTATTTTCCTCCTTTTTTTTTTTTTTTCTTTTCCCCAGACTGTAGCACCACCAGCAGTATTATTCAAGCTCCTGAAAAAAGCGTGAGGAAGGCAGGCCCTTTGGAGAGCAAGGCAGGCACACAACACAGTGGCTGAGGGTCACCTCCCAGCGAGATGGTCAATACATTGATTATAGTCACTGCAAGGACATGCACAGCTGAGCTGCACTTACCTACCCAGGTACTCGCTGGAGGAAAAATATTTTTTCTGAGAAAACGTGTGACAGGATTTGTTAATGATCTGCCACATCACTGGTTGATTAGACAATGACAATAAAATCAAGTTTTAACTATTTGAGGCTATCTGAGAACTATGCTTTGTGCTGAAAAAGTCACCAATATTGGTACCCTTGTCAGCTGAATTACTAATGTGGAATGAAGAACATTCATACGCAAGTCAGGGGGTACACAAAAGAGTAAGAGCATCAGATATTCCAGTACAACGTGGAGGAGTTTAATAGCACAACCATGTCACTGCTTACTCCTTGCCTGTAGCCAAACCACATGCAGCACTAATATTTTGCTCCTGTTAGTCCTAATGGACCAATAATTACAAGTCAGCATTGGTTCATCTTGCTGCTCCTTCCAAACTTACCTGTTCATGGACTGAACTCTCCTCCTCTCTTACTGAAGTTATCACATGACAAATCAATGCCACACAAACTGACATCCTGAATTCCAGGTGGAATTTAGTACAGCCACAATTTACTGATAAATTCCTAGCTTTGAAGAGTCATAATCTAAACTCCTTAGGGATCTACCCTAAAAAAAAGAGTCATCAGTCAAATTCATGACCGTGCTACAAATCCGGCCAGTGAAAGAAAGGATGGACAGCTGCTTTTTCTGTGTCATCTGTTGCATCAGCATCTTAAGAAGCTTTCCTCAGACAGCAGTCAAAATTCTGCATCTATCTACTGAAAAGTTTCTTGTTTCTCCTCCAGAACAGCTGGTACTTTTCTCTGCAAGTGGTAAGATACCGGACAAGACACTCACAAGGTGAGTCTAGACAAGAACAAGCATTGATACACTCCAGTCGAAGCATCAACTGGCTCGTTTTTGGCCAAGGTTCTGCAGTGGAGAATTCAGTTAGAGGGAAAAGGAAGGAAGGAGAGAAGGAAAGGGAAGTTTTTCTTCTCTCTCTAGATCACAGGAAGATTTCAGACAGAATGTTCTAGTTTGTCCAATGATAGAACAAGCACATGCTTTTGTGCAAGTACCATTTTAGTTTGTGTAAGTGAAAATAAAAATTAACCTATGTATTTATGTATAAGATGAGTTTCAAGCTGAAATGCAGACTCAGGTGAGGAGAAAACTTTGGGACTTCCAGGCAAATAAGCAAACTACCACATAAAAACTATCTGAAGAAAATAGTTTCACAAACAGATGATGTGTTCCTGACGCAAATCTAGAAGCAGTTCTTTGGTGCACATGTCAGAGGTGGGATTTCTCATATCATAGTTCTGTTTAGATGCAGATCAGCACACAGAGTGCATGTAAGGCTACGGCAAACCGGGGCGAGGGAGCAGGTCTGGTGAGGGAAAGGAGTTATAACTCAGCCAAATATCCTCCTAAAATGAGATCCCAACAGTGCTTTCTCAACAAGCAGAAAGACAAACGCTGAAGTTTAATTTTCAAGGATACTTCGATGTAGGAGCAGGGCATGCACAAACTACCTCTGCTCCCCGAGCAGTGCAGGCAGAGGCAGAACCCACATGATCCTCCGGAGAGCTGGACTAAGGCAGGAGCTTTGTGAGCCAAAGGAAATCCACTGGTCCCACAGTCCAGGTCTAAGGGGGACAGGTTAACGCTGAACTGCACACACTGGCCGAGTTAACTACAAAAACTGGAGTGAAGAAAGAGGTTTGGAAAAGCAGGAGAACACAGTCAGTTGGCATTTGTACACAAAGGGCCTCTCTAGCAGACACTTCCTGATGCTATGGATCACACAGAGGCAATTTGCTTTGGGTTATAGGCAGATGCACGCCGTAACAACGAACTACTCCTTTGCAGGAGCTAAAACTTTCATATCCTTATACTGTCACTGGATTATCTTTTCCAGTTGAGATTTGAATATCACATATGATTAGGTTTCACCTCTGATCAAAAAATAGTTCTGTGTTTCTACAATAAAGCCACGCACAAATGCTGCTTTGGGAAAAGATTAAAGGTGTCGAAACTTTTGAGTCTCTTGGACTTGTAAATAGGCATTGTGTTAACTCTCAGAACTGCCACCTCAGAACTTGTAACTGCCCAGGCAAACCCAACACTCAGATTCCAACTGATCTTATCCACTGAAACGCTACCAGAAATAAAGTTCATTTTGAGGTCTTGCATGTATTGCACTGCAGACTGCATTTCTAACCCCCAAAAAATCTGAATAGAATGGTAAGACAAAACTACATCTTCACAGCAGCGTGTTCTCTCCATTAAACACGGACAGGGAAGCAGTATGGCTAAATCCGCGTGGTGACGCACAGAAAAGAGCAGGCGGAGGGCAGTGAGGAGTAACTGATGTGGAGGCCCACCAGGAGACAACTGGTACTTGCCCTTTACCAGAGCTTCATTTTTACTGTTGATGTTAATATCTGTCACCAGAACGGGATAAGCAGGTATCCTCAAACTATACGAAGACCATATTTACTGGAAAAGCCGCTGATTTGAAGTTAGTTTGTTAATGCAGCAAAACACGTTGTTTCTAAAAGGTCAGTAGGGGAAGCTGTGTTGGAATATCAGCTTAATTACCTGTGCTGCAAGGATGAATGGGCACAAACCAGCACAGGCTCCATTGCTAAAAGCTGCTAAATTGCTATTCAAGGTATGTTCCTAAATGTATATACCATAGTTTTTCCTATGAAAGGGTGAAATGTCTAAATTAGCACTTTCCTACCAAGAGCTGTTTACCAGCACACCTTTCTACTCCAGATATGTTCTTAATTGTCTTGTTCTAAGTACTTCCAAATCAACAAGACAGAAAATTTGCAGAAAGCTAATTTTACGACTGCAGATTTGGCACTGTTTTACTAATTATCAGACAAGTGATTTTAAGCTATGAGATGCTACAGGAAGAAAAATCTTACATTCACTTTAACACTGCAAAAATACTGTTTAAAAACTATAGATCCCACATCTCATAAAGTAGCTATTATATATCCAAAGAACTTTCACAATACAGCTATTTAGGTTTTTTATACTAGAGAAAACATTACAAAAAGATGATTTTTGGTCTGCAAGGTAGTAGCTCACGAGCAGAATACTATGTCAAACTAATTGTGGATGTCTGGTGAGATTTTTTTTAAAGTGGTATTCAGAACAGAGCCTTTATCAGTAAATTAGAGGTGCTATTTCATATGTAGCAACAAGTGCAACCAGAAAAAAAATGCACAAAGGAAGCACATCTAGATGGAAACTGGTTTGTCAGTACATATAGCAGGAAGTGTTTCTCTTTCTCAATTACTAGTGAGGGGTGTTTCTAACGATTGCCAAAGCAAAGCTTTGCTACGTAAATATCTTATTCCCTTCAGAAATTCAGGACTGGTTTAAAAACTGCTACTATGCTTTAAAGACAATCAGACACGGGAGAGAGATGCGCTGTGCTGAACGCACCCATGCTCAAACACATCATGCTGCAAAAGCTCTGAAGCGTTGACTTTGGAAGAATACGCAGGACCTCGACTGAACGCTCAATTTAAAAAAAAAAAAAACGAGAAAATAACAACAGTGAAAATGTATGGTACCTAAAAAGATTCAGTACAGAAAGCAGATGGAACCTGTGAGACAGCTGTTTTATTATCTCTCCGGATCCCTGCACAGCGCACACGCTACTTTTTCCATAGTCCCATATGCACGGCTCACAAACCGGGATGGCAAGAACAGTGTATGCTTTACAGCATATATTTTTAATTCACACTCTGAAATACTTCAACAGAAACCTGCTGGGTCCTGTGATAAAAATAATCTCCGTGTTTTAAGGGATGCCTCGTTCTCCCAGCCATGTTTGTAGACTGGGAAGGTAGAATGAATGTGGCAAAAAAGTAGCGATGTCTATAGCTGTGCCAAGAATTGATTAAATGGGCAGAGACTGCCACAATTAAACCCGCTGATTAGCTTAATGAGAAAAACGAGGACTATCTCCTTACCTTTCTAGCCAGGAATCTTCAGTTACATAACAGAAAGGTAGACAGTAAGAGAAAGAAATGAAAGGCAGGTGCCCATAAGTGCCTGTTATCCCTAATACTGAATAAGGATCTTTATTTCAGGCATCTGGGTCATAGCTAGTGTCACAGGATACTGCCAAAGATGCATAGGTCCATCCCAAAGCCACTGAGAGAAAAGTCACTTTTTACTGAAGGGGAAGAGGAGGCTCTTCTGACAGTCTATCTTTGCTCCTTCTCTCTCTGGCTGTGGCAAACTGTCCTTCCTAATCGAGGGCAAAAAAAGTCTTTTTATGGTGCATCTAGATGCAGAGCACTGATAACTCATCCTCATTTCACAGTGTTAATAATGATAATCTAGTAATCTCATACTGTGCAAACAATCCCAGAATAGCTAACTTTTAAAAATATTAAATATAATAAGGTAAGACACGGCACAGTTTGCTTTAAATCTAGGACTTGCATGGTACTAACCAGATGTAGATCTCTCCTACAACCAAGAAAGCAGGAGCATGACATCAGGATTGTGTAAATGTCGTCAAGTTAAACAGTTCCACCAGGATGAAACAAAAAGGCCTCTTAGCTACGTCTTATAACCTGCTCACTATGGAAGAGGGCCAGGGGCAGAAAATCCTACAACCATAGGTTACACTACTGTGAATTATTATCATTTACAACTGACACTATTCTAAAAACACATGGCTGAAATAACAAACCCCTTGGCTGTAGAACTGAACGGTATTTAATTTCTTTTGTCTGCAATTAGAGAAGAAAGAACTTTGAGAATTGGATATATTTTGCGACCTGCGCAGTAAGTGCTGGGCAGACAGCAGTAGCACGTGTTCCTACAGGATGCTGATGGAATATTATGGAGTAGTGGTTAACTTGTAATGGCATCCGTGCTTTAAAGACCTGTCAAGACTTCTGATTACTTCCTAGCGACAGAAAAGTTCATACACTACACAAAGAAGCGGTGGAAAATGCACAAAAGACGATATCAACACAATTTGAGATTGTGACCACTTAGTTCTTCTATTTCACTTCTTATCTGTTGCACAGCTGAAGACAAACCCTGACCTCCTGCCATCTATATGAGCATTTGGTTCTTCTCAAACACTGTAAAAAAACCCCTAACTGTATTAAACTGACGTTATCCAACACTTTGCAGTTTGAAAGCTCCTGACATTTTCCAAAGGAGGTGACTGTCAACAGCCTCTTATTTACCTGGCACCGTTCCCAGGTGCCTGCAGACCAGTTGGAAAACGGCTGTAAGTTAAGCTGTAGGTAGTAGGTATCTCTTCCCACAGGAAACAGATGCCTACAGAACACAAACTATTTAACTCAACCGAGAGTCGCTCTGATTCAAAAAGCCTCACACGTTTTGTCTCCTATTTTGTTCATATGTGGTGAGGCCTTAGATGACTCTAAGAATCATGCTGCAGACAGCTAAACCCACCAGCCAGGAACAGGCTAGCATCCCTCTAATCCAATTTCTAACTGCTCTGTTCTGCTTCTGCAGTGCTTCGTCAGGAGTGTTCCTTGCTGAGCTTCCTTTTGCCATTTCCTGCAGCAATCCCTGCTGTTTGGGTGAGGGAGCGATTTGCAATGATTCACTAGCTTAAATGCACACACCATTTTTTTGTTCTGAGAAGGTATCAGAGAAAAAAACAAAGAAATTTCTACTTACAGAACGGACTTCTAAGGAATTTCTTGGAGATCCTCACTTTTGTATAGACCACTGCAGCCCATTTTACCTGCTCTCCTGCCCCTTAGGGCAATCACTAGTGACTTAGTACCATTCTTTGTTATTTCTTTGATGTTTTGTCATGTCCTTTGCATTTCATCTTTTGCACCAGATATTTTCTGGACCTTGCAATAACAGCAGAATCCTGACAATAACCATGCCTCAATCCTAGATGGATAACTCAGTGAACACACAACTATGTTCATGGCATGAAGCCGCATTTAACACCCAGAAAATAACACATCCCATGGACTCTACATCCCATGATACGCCTGAGCCTGAAAGCGGCACAACTTTCAAACGTACAGAAAGTGAATAAAATCACGATTGTCTGTGACGTTCCTGCATGACGAAAGGACCATGAAAGAAAAGTCCCTCAACTCACTGAACCATGCCCTCGCTGGATTACCTGCAAAACAGCAAGGAGGGAGTTTTACAGAACCATTCACAGAGATAAAACAGGGCAGCGTTTGAGAGAGAATATCAGTGAGATGATGTTCACATTTCCAAAGGAGTTCTACCAAAATGGGGTATGTTTTGCAGTGGTGGCTTTGCATTCTATCAGTTTCTCAACATACATGGATGGAGAGACACGTTGCAAAAAATCCCAGACCCCAGGAATATATTTATCCCCGTGTGTTAAAGTCTATCCATCTACTATCTCAGCAGAGTTTAAAATCACAGCTAATAGGTTAACAACTGTTTTTCTTCTGCTTCAAATGAAGAATATCAGAAAGCTGGGGGAATATTCGGCTTCCCAATTTGTACTGACTGCTCACTGCTACCTGCGATGTCTGTTTGACAGGCCTGACATTTTGTACCGCTGTGAGATGGGAAAACGTGTGACATTTTTATTCATGGTGGCGTACGCCCTTGTAATGATCAGCCCTGGTCGATGTGCTTACTGCAGCAGCCCCGAGCCCTCGGAGAACAAACAAGAACCCAAGGTGCCAGCAGTTCGGCTGCCTTATTAAACACCACCAGGATTCTAACGAAGAGCAACTGCTGGAAAATCTCACTGTCAAATCCTCAAGGACATTGTCAACACGGAACTAACTACATATATTTTTCATTTAGAATACTGGAAAATCCAGCAACGCAATATTAAATAGAGAGAAAAAAGCCGCACTGTTTTGTGTGTGTTTTCTTTTTTAACTGGTCATTTTGTCAGCTTTACATCAGGCTTTCTGTGGGCCTGATACTGGAATTCAAATCAAAGAGCTCATGCAACCCACATGATTTAAAATGTTGGAAAATGGACATATCCCTCATTACCTTTCAACGGCTATTCCTCTCTAGCAAGTAGAATACTTGTACAGGGAAGAAAATAAAAAACAGAGATGGTCTCTCATTTAAGGAGCTCTATAAACAGCAATGACTATCTGCTTCCCTCAGCTTCATCATTCACTGAGGAAGACTGCATACTGTGGGGGCTACTCCTCCACACAACCTCACAAAAGTACATGGCTCCTGGATCTGCACTGCGCAACTGGTTTACTTTGTATTAATCGGTCCAGTTCTGAAGGGCAAATCCAAAAACTGCCTGGCCAAACAAGCAACCACAGCGAGGTTGGCAGTTAGAAGATTCATGTTTCAAATACTCTCTCCCTTTTATCTTCCAGTTTAATCCAGGGGCCCAGAGGTCAATTCAGACAGTCCTGGCCTAACTGCACGTATCAACTCCGTAAGTAACACATAAGCAGCTTCCAGATGCTGATCTGCGTTGATGGACTAAGCAAGTCATCCATAAGACCCTCTGAGCTTTTCTGAAGTTGTCAATCTAGGTGATTTGGTTAGTCTTGCATGTACTGATGTATTTATTTTATATGTATGTATTATTTATAAAGCTCAACTCTTCTTCCACATGCCAGCAGTGATGGACCAAGATACTCTCTACAAGATATTTACAGGTTCCTCAACACAACAGGACTAACAAGGAAATTCTGCAGACATGTTACAGCTGCTATCGCTTGTCACAAAGCCGTAGGAGGTCGGCTCAACCACAGTATTTTCTCCATACATCCAAGCATTATGGTGTCTGACTTGCATGTACCCAGGGTATTAAATTTATTCTGAACATCCCTGTTTAAGGATCACTTGAAACACCAAGACACCTGGAAAACACTAAAAGCCATAGTCCAGAATGTGCTTTTTTGCACAACACATCTGGATGCAGGACCACAGCCACATAATCTTACTGCAAAGCATGAATTTCTACATACCATGAGGGACATACACACTACATTGCTGTAGGAGCTGAAGAAGACCTAGCTGTCTGGTTGCTCATTAGAAAATACTGGCAAGTGAGTGCATGAGAGGCAGTAACCTTTGGGAATGCTCTGCAGGTGGTGTACATCTTCCTAAAGAGAGTGCCAGGTCTCACTTGTCAAATATTTACACGCACGACAAGAGGGCAAGCCTTTTGGGCAGATAACTCCTATCCCATGGATTGCCATTTCTGCAAACCTTGCACATGGTAAAGCAGAATTTCAGTCAAATTAATTATTTTCTTGTCCATTGACATTGTTTTTACTCCCCTGACTAAGAATGCTGTCCCCTAAGAACCTGATGGGACATTTGAGTAGCCTCAAGCAGACAGTAGATGGACAAGTGCTTCTGGGCCAATACATGTGCCTTTCTTGAAAGGTCACTTTTACTGAGCAACAGTGAATTCCTTTCTGAAAGGAACAAAGAATGGAGTGAGAAGAAATGAGGGCAGAAAATATGTTTTCTGAAGACAAAATAATTTTAAAGAACTAGTCTTATACTTTTGCTACATCCACAAAGAACCAAACGGAGAGAGGGGAGGAAACTCCATGTGGCTCAGCAGAAAGGAACAGGGAGACCATATTGCTCAGCAGTGGGGAAGACAGGAATGGAAGCTTTTTCTTAACAAGGGTGTCTCTATTGTCAGAACAGTTCAGAGTGGCAAGAACAGGAGGCTGGCTTTGCAACCACAGCGTACAGTTGCATGAATATTAGAAAATGAACTTGTTTTCCCCTTTCCCCTTTGGTTTCTACCTCAGTGCCACACAATGCCTGCTGTGATCCAGGGGAATCTGCTATTGTTCCAATGCACCTGGGTGTGAAGGGAGTCACAGGGTCTGGCAAAGGAGCCTTCCTCCCTTCCCTACTTCATCCCTCTTACCCTGGAGATAATCCCTCCCTCTGCTGCTGCTGGCCTCAGCGATCCAGTTTTGCATTTCTGGAATGTAGCTGGCTGGGTTTCTCCCCATCTTCCCCCTGACCTCTTAATGCCATTTAATCTTCTTGAAGAAGAAACCTGCCCTACAAAGCAGAGTTGTTTGTTCTGCACGTCTAAGTGAAGATCATGAATGGAAAAAACGAACATGTTCCTTTACAGCAAACGATCAAAACAGCAAATAAGCTGGCAGTTTCCATTTTATGGCCCGCCACAGTTTAACAGCAGTAAGAATCAGCTGGGAAGAGAACTTGGACAAATCTTTTCACAGTCAGACAAGCTGCTTTAGTACATGAATATATTTTCCATTTGTTTCATAGTTATTTACAATAGCCCCCAGAACACTAATTCTCTCTAGTTTGCATCCTGAATGGAGTATGATTGAATCTCTTAAGTAAAGACATACTTGGAAGAGTCTTTTGTATTTTATTAAGCTTTACCTTTTGGTACATAGATGGAATAAAATATTCTATTTGCTGGTAAGTAAAAACAAGCCACAGAAACATAGCACACCTAAGCTGACAAAAGATATTCTAATTGTAATAGAAAGAATCAGAGAGCTGAACAGAACTGCCAGGATAACTTACTTCTGATGAAATCGTACCCTTTCCCAACAAATTACCTTTCTGGCAGCTAATCACTTGTTGGTTCAATCCTACTAGATGAGTTGCACTAGTGACCGTGTAAAAGCTCCGGAGAAAGAACCTTTCTAAGTAAAGATTTGTTCTTAAAGAATCTAGTCCAACCCCGTCCTGTGCTTACACCACTTCTCAAAGACTGACGGGAAGACGGGGTGTAGGTAGTGATCCCATAGGAAAAAGGAGGCTCTT
This sequence comes from Tauraco erythrolophus, assembly GCF_009769465.1. Lineage (NCBI taxonomy): Eukaryota > Metazoa > Chordata > Aves > Musophagiformes > Musophagidae > Tauraco > Tauraco erythrolophus. The sequence continues at coordinate 11,038,232 of NC_141486.1, forward strand.
GTAGAAGCAGTTGGTGCAATGTTTCAGAGGAACAGCATGAAGGCTTGATAAGGGGTGGAGGGGTAGGAAGCAGTGTGGACAGAAGCAGAAGCTTCATTAGGAGAAAGACGTGTTAAAACTGTATTTTTGGAAAATAAAGTGCCCCCTTTACTCCCCGAGAAGAGGGCTGCAAACGTAAAGTGTTCCGATTGACCATGCGACACCCACCATCTCAGACTGTAGAACGGTACAAGTTCTCAGAGCTGCACGAACACACTCCATGACACACAACCGCAGTGGTTAAAGAGTTGTCAATGTGTCTGCTCATCTAAGCAAAGTCTCAAAAACCTAAAAATCAGACAGCATATCTCCTCCTGGCTGCGGTCACAGACAGTGTAGGTGGTTATCACAGCCACAGCTGGTGTACTAGTGGCCTAATAGGTAAGCACTGTCTTCTGGTACTTCTAAAATACCAGATTCAGACATTAATCTACCTTTATCCCTTAGCAAAATCATCAATTTACACGTTACAAACAGGTTTGGGTTTGTTTTGGTTTCTTTTCCTTTAGATAATGCAAAGATAAATACATATAAGGGAACTGAGAAAGCCTGCTGCTCGTTAAAAACTCAGCAAGGTATTTTGGAGAGCTGCTCGTGTTCCCTGAAACAGCTACACAATCGCCATCATTAAGGAGATGTCTGCACTTCCCAGACTCTGTGCTTTGCACACATCATGTATAAGTATCACTTACTCAAAAACTTGAATGAGATCTTCGAGAAATCTCCAAAAACTTAAAAAGTCAGAACCTCCAAAATACCTTATCAGGATAGCTCAGTCTTGCAAAAAGAAAAGGAAAACACCTTGGTTTTTTTTGTTTTGTTTTGTTTTTTGCTCTTTTTTTGGTCGCATAAAGGCACCTTCTAAATTGTCATTTTTTTTAGTGTATAGAGATATTAAGAACTCCTCAAACAACATACTTCTGAAATCAGAAAAATTTGAACTGCAGCTGAGATCAATCAGTTAATGAAAATCCCAAAGCAGAAGAGATCTAAGGCTGCTTAACATTGCGCTCTGTGCGTAGCTCGCCACCACCAACCCTTCCGCCACGGCAGCCGAAATTTCTAGCAGAAACACACAACTCAAACACTGCTAAAGCAAACTCAGTATCTGAAAAATACTATCAAAAAGTCTGTATTCAGACAGTGATTCTTCCTTAATTTGAACACAAAACAATAAGACTTAGAAACAATCAAGAGAATTAAAACTTCTGGAGGCGTTAGGAGAAAATTAACACTATTTAAGAAAAACCAAATCCAACAAAACCAAAGCAACAACCAAACAACATCCTCTACCACAGCTCCCCAAAAACCAACCCAAACCAAACACATCCAGTATCACAACAGACCTCAAAGTTTCAACCTGTGGGTCCTGTCAGAGTGGCTGGCTAAGAGCAACTTGTTTGGCCAAGGAATGTGTTCATAATAGTCACAGCCACCCAGTGCACTGTTCATTGTCCAAACAGCTAAAAGATTACGAAGATAAACAGGTGCATCCTATCTAAAAAGTGGGAGTGTATGCATGGAAGCAAAAGCTACAAGCACTAGAGTCACACGTCACCCGTATTAGCCGTCCCACTCCGCCCTGGTCAACGGTGAGTGGGCTCACAGTGTTTGCCCTGGCACCCCCGGGCAGGCTCCCACGGACGGCTATGGCAGGGGCAGTGGATGCTGGTAGTTGAACAGAATCATAGAATCACAGAATGGTTTGGGTTGGAAGGGACCTTAAAGATCATCTAGTTCCAACCCCCCCTGCCATGGGCAGGGAAACCCTCCACTACACCAGGTTGCCCAAAGCCTCATCCAACCTGGCCTTGAACACTTCCAGGGATGGGGCAGCCACAACTTCTCTGGGCAACCTGTGCCAGTGCCTCACCACCCTCAGAGTGAAAAATTTCTTTCTTATATCTAATCTAAATCTGCCCTCTTTCAGTTTAAATCCATTGAAAGAGGGCAGATTTAGATTAGATATAAGAAAGAATACGCAGCCTGTGTTCTGGTGTTTTAAGTAAGTTCTGGTTGGGTTTTAAGACAAAAAGTAGGAAGAAAGCAAGCAATAAGGCATTCACAAAAGATGTTCTCTGTAGCATTGTATCTTCTACTAGAATTAACTTTTCCCCAAATCACACAGTACTATTCAGTACGACATACTATTCAAGTGAATCTTCCTCTTGGCTTGAAAATTGTTCCCTCTTCTCCCCACTCATTAAACCTTGGCTGCCTGTATTGCTCTTGCTACTTGTTGAGTACAGTTGTATTGCTGTTGTATTGATAGTTCCTTGTATTTGTTGATCTGAGGGTCAATACTAAAGGTGCACCCTGAGTAAGCCCAAAAAAAACATGCAAAGTCACACTGGCCGAAAAGCTGTGGTCATGCCCTTCCACTTTGGTCTCCTCATGCAGTCTGATTAAGAACACTTTGTTCAAATCTTTATTGCATTGTCCTAGGCTATCTGGCTAAAATACTCGTTTCCATGATCAAGGAGAGCTTTCCCACAATGTCTTAGTACAGCAGAAACCACTGTTAAAACAATTCCATAATAAACAATCCTCTCAAACAATGCCTGATAACCAGTCGCCAAGATGAGCTACGCTACGGAATCTCATGCAGTTAGATAATTGCTGCTAAATTTTTGAGAGCCATCAGCTGAGGTGCTACAAATTCAAAGACGTTTCAAGATATTTTACTGGTATTTTTTGTAGCCCAACAACTGCAGATGCACAACTGTATTTGGAAAAGCTAGAAACTACCTCACTATAGGGTGAGAGATAATGAGTTAAAATTAAAGGTTGCTGCTGGCTTGCTAGCCCATCCCCCTTCAGCTAATCTGTCATGTAATGAAGAGAAGCACCTAGCACAGGACAGCTAGCTGCCGGCTCACTTACAGCGAGCTGATTAAGAATGTTCAACCAACAGCAGACTGCAGACCTTTCCAAGGAAAATAAATAGACTGTATGCAAATGTGTTTGTCACTTTGACAGCATGTCTCAATTAAAGCATCTCGCTGCTGCTGGGAGGCGCTCACTGCAGCGGTATGGACGGGGCTTCCTGCATTACTGATACACGGGGCTTGACCCTAATCCACATGCATGCATTTTAAAAAAGTCTGCCTTTGCCATACACACCAGCGTAATGCTAGCAGACACAGAAAGCAAGTGACAATGAGAAAAAAGCCTCTTTCATCCTCTTCGGTTTATAAGAACTGTGAATGCACAAACAGCCCTTATTTCAGAGTTCTTGTGGCTTTTTAATTGTTCCCACCTACTGTATTCTAGACAGAGTTAAAAGTGACACTAAAATCTCTCCCTTTAATCACTAGTTAGAAGCCATCTCCCATTTAAACAGTAAATGTTGCTGCTTTTTTCCTCCCCAAAGCCTTAATTTATATTTCATAAACCTGAACATCTTTTCCTTTTGAACGGAAGTGTGAGTTAGTTTTCATTTTGGCATTGGGCTATCAGGAAAAAAAAAAGGACCCATGAGAGGACAAAGGCCATAAGTCAGCTAGCCCTACACCTGCTAAGTTAGATCTTTGTTTGGAAACCAGCATTTGTAAGGTAATGACAGTAATCAGCATGTAGTGAGCCTTTCACCACCGCCAGTGGCTCAGCAAAGCTGAGGTGTGTTTCTTTTGACACAGAGAAAGTGATCGTTAAAAAATTGGAAAGTGACCATTAAAAACCTCATGAATTTAAATTCCCCCTTTCTGCTTGATTATATATTTCATTAATCCACCCAAATGTTTGAACCATCCATCCTTCATAAAAATCTAAAGGAAAAAACTGGAAGTAGATTATAATATTATCTGGATTTCTGACTGCTTTAAATGAAACGTAACGTTTTCCTGGCAGAGCTGGGTGGCTGCATTTCTCCAGTAGCCCCAATTCCTCCCAAATGCATTGGCACAGAAAGTAAGTGAAAAAGAAATTGCTACTGCAAATATTTAATTGGAAGAGAATCCGTTTTTGTTTTTTTTTTTAAAAAACGTCTCCAAGAACTTACATTTAGCATAGTGGTGAGAGTTCTGAAAGGAACAAATCTAATTCTAAAATGATGCAGACAACACTGCTCTGAGCAGACTCTGGTGTAGCCCTGCCCAACGCCTCAACAGCCAGTGCAGCCACGCTGACTCGTTTCTATTAATAGATACTTGTCAAAAAATCTAGTTGGCTTCACGTTTCACAATTCCCACTTATTTTACAACTGTTTTAAAATTACACTATGTTTCCTCAGAAGAAATCAGATATTCACCCCTGTTTTCTGATCATAATACTGTAAAAAGAAAAGCGAACTCTGAACACAAATACTGTTATTTTTTGAGTCAGGCTACACTGAATAGGGGAACATTGACATTGACAGCAAACACTCCGTGTTCTTCCATGAAAAATCACAGCAACTACAACATTTTCTAAATAATTAGCTCTTAAAAAACCCACACAACTAAACTCAGTCTTTTGCAGACATATCAAAAGAAACATTATAAGAGTAACTAATGTGTACAGCTCAGTTGTCTATACCGAAATATACAGAGTACACTAATAAGCTATTAATTGATTTTTCCATCTTAGTTCATCGCATTTAATTTTCAGAGAACGTTGAAATGCTTTAATAGTTGGTCGTTCCATATTGACACTAATGATCTGGCTAGATAACGGAGGGCATTTTACATTATACATCCTCAGTCCTGAGGGCTATAGGACTTTGCATACTAGAAGAACAGCAAAATAGTTCATAAAATTGCTGCAATAATTATGCCTCCCCCCATTCACTTAGCATTTATTTTCCTCAAAATCATCGTATGAAAGAGAGGAATCAGCAAGCCCCAGAAAAATCAGGTGTCTGGAACCCCAGTTAAACAGATACAACAGAAACAAATCTATAACAACATAATTCAGTTACCAAAAATCATGAAACAATTGGCACATTTGTTGTGACGACATTTCTCTGAACGACTTTTGCTGAGTCACACCATTTAAAGAAACCTAGCAGTAAGACATACCTGACCAAAGTGTACTGTGATTGGTCTTCTGTCTTCTTTTAACTTGGGGTCCTTCTTGTCCACCAGAGGAGAGGGCGCTGGCCGTGGCAGAGATTCCTCCGGCGCTGCCGAACACCCGTTCTCAGCGATGTCCTGCATGGTAGGAGAAGGTGAATAGCATGGCCAGGAGCACTCTTGATTAAGGGCAAGGGGCACAAAGGAGACACTAAAGGATAATGCTGACTAACAATTTTGATGTTAGGAAAAAGAAAACAAAAGTACAGAAAAGAAAACTTGGTTAGAATAAAGCATTTCATTGCACTTTGTCAACCAGAGCTTGTACACAACCTCTCGCCTCCGATGCTGAGCGCAAACAGACATGTTCAGTAAAACGTCTGACTTAAACATGCAAAAGCCAGGAAATACATAGGGAGAAAAAAACCCACCATAGCTCAAAACTTCTATTCTAGGAACAAATTCCACAGAAACCTGGGAACAGGGCTGTTCTGCTTTTTGCAAACCTAAACGAAAACTGTAATTGGATTTACATACTTCACAGAATCATCTGTAGCAGAACAATTATGTGGAAGTGGCAAGGAGAGATGAAACTCGCAGCTTAGTTACCTTTGCATTTTCAATCTGCGCACACTGAACACGCCTTCAGGAGATTGTCTAAAACAAACCGCTGCCTGGCGGGATGCTTTTTAGTTTTGCTTTGCTTTTGCTTTTGCCATTAGTCCTCCTCCTCAGAAGTGACGTGACCTGTCAGCCTAGGTCAGGAGACTTGGCAAGTGCATGGATGGTGTATGTAACACGGGTTTGAAAAAGACAAAGGGATGCAGACAGAAGGAACCAGACAAGGAGAAAAGAGTTTGAAAGTCAGTTGAGAAAGTCTGTAACGCAGTGGGCCCCAAACCTTACATCTCTTTGCAACAATGTCAAGGAAATAATGCTTGGTAAATATAGAGAGAAACCTGCGCACGCCGGAGCTCTGCAAGGCTGACCTGAGGTTGGCTGCTGACACAGACGTGGCTTTGATTCCCTGACCTTTGACATGCCCCCTCACGCTTCCGCCTTGCTCAGGTACAATAATGAGACATGTAAGCTGATGGCCAATTAGAAACGGTTCCTTTGGACACAGCCTGACCTAATGTGGTTAGGTCAAATGAAACAAAAAGCTGGATGGACTTTCTAAGGGGCTTTGTCTGCTCCACAGAGAAGCTGAGAGACCTTTTTAGATCCAGCTGGTAGAGCAGTGGTTCACCAATATGGGCATAAGGATCGTGGGGAAATTAACAACTTGCTAAGGTCAAACTAGAGAGAAAAAACTTTCTTCCTCCCTCCGCCCTCCAGCTGCACAATGCCACCTTGCCTTTAAAAAAATTCAAAGTGCACTGAATTAGTAACAAAGAACCCCAAAACATCTAAATGACAAGAAACACAAGCTGCTGTCAAACTGTTACTTCAGGTCCAAACCAGCAGCAAGCTACCAAGGGATCCGGTCAGTTTTGGAATCCCATAACATATGGCAGCGGTGTATACTGTTCTGAAATGTAACAACATTAAATATAAGATTTATTTACATATTTCTGTACAAGTATAGCCATATTAAACATGCACCAAGCTTCACACCTGTTATGTACATGCCCTAAAGGCGCCCAGCACATTCAAAGCCACCTGATCTGCACTGAAGAGTGGATGTTCCTGGCACTTCAGAGCTTTCAGAGTTCCACCTGGAGCTGTGACTCCAACCAGGGCAACGGGCAGCTGGGAATCAACTGAATGCATCTTCCAAACCAGGCAAAATTTCCAGAAAAAACGTAAAACGGATGCAAAAGTTTGGACAGCAGGGGAAAGGAAGGAGATAAAAGACACAGACAGATCAAGCCATTAAGCAAATCCCCCTAAGATGTATAACGATCACTGCAAATCCTTGCAGCTTTTATTGCTATAGATTCGCTTTACCTCTCTGATGATGTCATCGCGTACAAAAGATAACTTGTTCCCAAAGCATATTTCCACTGTGTTTGGTGTGAAGACTTCCAAAGAAACTGCAGCAGATTTCAGTCAAAATTACTATTTTTTTTTAATTTACTTAATAAAATATGAGAATTAAATTATTTGATACCTCTCTATTTTTTCAAAATCCCCAAAAGGCAAATAAATCAACAACACAGCTGCAGTTAGCAAAGCAAAATTTGCTTCACATAAGTTTCTACCTTCAGTGAAAACACATTTGAGCTAAATAAACAGAGAAACCTGATTTTAAACACCCAAATAAGGGCTTCAAGTAGCTTTAAAATGATTAAATGTCAAAGCATTTGGCAATTCCATAATTGGAAAGTAGACAACAGCCTTTAAAAGCAGCCTGTGACGTACCTTCAGTCCACTAAGAGACTGAACACAGTTATTCAGAAGCCAATGGAGAGTAGGAGACAGAGAGAGAGAACCACAGAGAAGAAAACAGGACTCTGATTCTGAATTTCAGCTTCAGAACGGTATCAGGGCTCAAAAAATGTCTACTGATAAAAGCTCGAGAACTACAAATGACCGAAGAACTGCAGTGGATCACAGTGCAGGTGGGCCTTAAAAAGCAGTGCCCATTCCTGGGACTAAAAGAAAAGCCAGGTAGACTTGTGCATCCCAGCTGAGGGAGTGGATTTACCAGCTCGAACACTGTTTCCTATTTCCACACTGCATCCCAGACCAGTGTTCGCACTCCCACCCGAAGCGGGGCTGTGTACGCGCAGCTTGGCTGGTGCTCACGAGCAGCTCTTTGCACTGCAGGGATCGCACTGCGGAGACATGTCCTAAGTCTGACTTTCCAGTTCTGACATGCCCCCAAAACAGGGATTGGGTATGAGCCAGGAAGACATTCCTGAAGTAGCTTAAGTCATACGTGTTATTCAGGATAACAACAAAAACCATGAGACCTATCCCTTCCAAAAAACGGAAAAAAAGTGAAAGGTGGTAAGTTAGTCATTACTGCAATAAATTCTCCAAAAAGGCAAAAACCTAGCAATGTTTCGACTTTTTAATGAAAAGACAGTGTAATTTAAAGATATTATTAAAAAGAAAAACCCCTTTTGACTGAGGAAAAAAGGTATGTTATAGATTACTGGCATAAGAGAATGACAACGATCTATCACACTCCACAATTATCTCCATATATAAACAGTACTTCCTCTAACAACTGTCTATGCAGGTAACATCTTTACTATCTATTTCTTTTAAAAGAAGAACTTCAGAGAATGAGTAAGATATTTACAGATACATAAAGTTTACCCCGTAAACTGAATAAGACTTTCTTCTGTTTAAATACGTGTTGGTAATTTTTCTAGGGACCTTTTGTAAAGGACTACAAACACTGCCTATTAGAGCAGCAAAAAACACATTCCAGAATGTCTGGAAGGATTCTTCAGGTTATTTTATAAATGTCTAAAGGAGTTGTTTCTAGCTGTACTGATAACGAAGCACTGACAACAGCCCATTGATAACAGGCATTAACTAGAGCCACACAGGGCTCTAGTAAGTAAAATAATGTTGAATATACTAATGCCAGGTGCCCAACCATTTATATAAATTGTCTTATCCAGAAGCTTTCAGTAAGTTACATTCTTCTTACTGAAAGTTGAGGATGGTACCATTCATATTCCTCCTTCTTCCTAATTCTATGTAGTTACGCTTCAAACGAGCCAATAACAGAGTGACTTGACCACCACGGTCCATTTGTGAAATGGAAAATGCAGCCTTTACAAGGGAAAAAAAAAAAAAGAAAGAAAAAGGAAAAAAAGAAAAAAGTACTGTATCAGATATAAAATAAAGCTACCATGCTGTATCTATTAACAATTATTTGCTATTACTCATAAGAATCCTCTGAAAACTATTTCTGCTGCTTTGAAATACTGTACCACAAATGAACAAGGGATGGAAATAGAGCCCCATTCAATCTCGACTATCATATTAAAGAAGGACCTTACACACACCACGGTGACCTCTCAACAGGTCAATCCTGCATTTCCCATTTGCAATTCAAACCCAAGACTGGAGCAGACCAAGGGCAAAATGGGCTCTTGATTATATTTAAGAGGTCACCATTGCTATGCAGAGTTGTAGGAAGCAGACCTCTAGCTTTATTGCATTTTTAAATTCTGTCTTGTAGAGAAGCTGCTCATATTTGGCAGTGAAAACTGGAAAAGGGATGTTTATATTTGACTTTTCCTTACTAGTCGCCTTCATACTTTTTGTATTAGTAACGGAAAATAATATGTTAAAATGCAGTGGATAGTAAGTTCAGTTTAAAAATAACCTTAGGTTATCCTTGGAAGATGAAAGACTAGCATCCCAAATTTAGTAAAAATTAAGTATGTAATGCTGCCAGAATTTCAAACAGTTAACACTTGCACATACTAGTAAGTAAATACATGAAAAATACAATGTTTTCACATGAAAATTGGTGAGGATGCACTAATAGACTTGTCAACAGAGCAGCACAGACATTCAAGATTAAAAATAAGATGAGGGTGGCCAAAACAATTTTTGCTTTTTTCATCACTTTAAACAGAGCAATACCTCTTTTTGGAGTCACCTTCCTATCTTGCACTCAAAATGGTGAAGAGGATGGGGAAAAAAAAAGAACTTAATGAAGAAAGGAGAGGTAGAGCAGTATGCATCAGCTTCTCATAGAAACCTGTTAAGCTCCTGCGAAAGCGTTACGTGGAACGATCATGTTTAACCATCTTACTTTCAGAAATGCCACATAATAAGGAAGGTGAAACAAAAATCGGGACATTTATTTGTAAATATGTGTATTTTTAAAAAAGAATGCTTCCTGCTTGAAGGACAAGGAAAATAACAATAATAATAAAGCAAAGCAATGAATGAATGAGACGTTTCTCAGCCTTTTGTACAAATGTCACATAATAGCACAGAATTATATCAGCATTTAAAACACAGGAAAACAATCTGGTCATTTTACACAGCTCCAACTGCCTTAGAAATGCACACGAGGAGGCCAAATATTTTATTATTCATGAAGGTTACGTCCAGAAGTGAAACACACTGAATTATGTGTTAATAATAAAAAATTCCATGTACAAGAAACCTGCTTCATGTTTCCAATATTCTCCTATTCTACCTAAAGCGGTCACATATAAAGTAGTAAGCGTAATAAAATAAAGTAGCATTAAAAACATCTGGAGCAACTTTATCTTCCTCAAAAACCTCCAGCAATCTGACACAGCAGAGTGTGAAGGGCATTGGGATTGTACACACAGTTAATTTCATCAGCTCATAATCTGGCTGCAGAATAATCCCTTTGTATTAACGTTTTCTTGACACGTGCAGGTGTGTTTCTGTTGGTGCCACAGGAATACATCTGCAGCACTATCTTGAGATGATGGTTTAGAAATTTAGACAGATAGCACAGATTAAAAACCACCCAAACTGTTATGCAACAAACTGAATAAAAATTTCTCCTAAGAACTTCAGTTCTATCAGCATGTTAGTGATCTTGTTTTCCCAAAAGACTCTAATAGCCCTGCTTTACAGAATAAATGGAGTGTCTGCAATAAACCTAAGGCAGAGCTAACCATTCTTTCCTAAGATGTGTATCAACATGACCATGCTTCTGGCTTAAAAGGAACAATTAGTAATGGATAACACATTCTTCAAAGACAATTCAGCATTCTCAGAATTGCACTGTTTACAAACAAACAATGGCAGATTTGGAAAACAACAAACAGTTTGAGCATTCTTTTTCTGCAATAATTCAATTTTGAAACGAACACCAACTCTAATTTAATTCCTTTATGCCTAAACTTTGCAGTAGACACTCATGAAACATATAAATCCCTTTCCCAACGACCAACACTATACTATTTTCCCTGAGAGATTACTGTAGAAACAACAATAATTTGCCATTTGCAAAAAGTTCACTGCCCTTACTGCAGGAAACATCTCCCAGTTCACATAAAGTCCCCTTCCACAATGCCCCAGCACAAAGGACAGGAGAGGGACCACTCCAAATACAACACTTAATTTTCTGGCTTTTGTGGGTTTAAGTCAGAGCCTTAATGTATTTCAAGACTTTTTTTTTTTTTTTGTCTGTGAATATTTATAACAGTGTGAAAAATCCGGGACAGCTGGTAATGCATTTTGAAGTGTGCTAACAACACTGTATCAAACAGCTTCCTATTGATCACATAATGCTTTTTGTGGCTAAGTATTTCATACATGGTGCTTACACATTTTGAATAAGAACTTCAAGTACCTTTTGCTTCAAGCGGTTTTTCACTTCTTTTATTCCCATTTTTGCATGATCTTTTGCCTGCATGAAAAATTAATTTAAGTTAAAATTCCCTTCTGTTTCCAGCAGTGACTGCGCTTGATTTCAGTGCATCAAGATTCACCTTCCCCAGTTACTAAAAATGGCAAGGAAAAAATTGTAACAGGATACTGAAAACATATTAAAACAAATACAATGCTAAAAAAAACCCAAACAAACAAAAAACGCCACCACTCCTCCCTCCCCAACTCGTTGCAAAAATTTTGTCTTCTCTGTTTTGATGCCATAGACATCTTTCATCTTTTTGCATTTCACATCCTCTGAGTATTTTTCTTGGCTGTAAGTTAACAATCCACAGGAACAGCAAGCCTGCACTTTCTCCTTGCAGTGCTCTGGATGCCAGTTCCATTTAGTACAGCTAATCTCATCCTACTCATCCCTCTCAGGCTGGAGGAAAGCAGGAGAAAATGAAAGTTGGAATAATTATGTCAATGCTTTTTGTAGCATTATTTCCTAAAACTGAGCTTATAAGAAATCTTCGCTTGTGCCTCCGTTGTTTTATCCTGCACAGTGAAACTGGCAGCCACACGTGATAACACAGTAACTACTACGTGTTTGTTAACAGAACTGAAAACATTTTCATCTGAAGAATAACTCAGTAAGTTGGGCTCTAAATAAGCAGGTATAAGAAATCTCTAGGAAAAATTAATTGACGTTTAGAAGATGGAAACAATTTGGAAAATGAGAGGATTCCCTTATGTCGATGAAGCTGCAAGCAGAGAAACCTGAGGTAACAATGATTTCCAACAGAGTAATGATGAGATGGTAGAGCTGCTTAGCAGAGCATATAGGCACTATTTCCCAGGAACAGCTCTGTGTAATAAAATAGAATTTATCATCTCTACTTTCAAAAGAATTCACACGTTCCCCTTCTCCTTTGCATTTCAATTATATTTAAATTTCAAAATGACTTTTCCATTTAAGTTTGAAATTTAGATGAATGCATATTTTAAGTAATTTTGTGAGTTCAATAAAGACGAATTTTAGTCTTAACTTTCATTTGAAAGGTTAAAACAGAATCGTAATTAGACTCTTATCTCAGTAGCAAGCCAGTACTTGATACTTACAAACTTGTAGACAGTCTTCATGGCAGGGTTAGCCTTGGTCTTTACTGTATTTAAAATGGCTCCACTTCCTTTCTGTAATTATAGTAACAATAAAACTAATTTTATCAAAGCTCTTTAAAGCAAACAGCAATCTAGAATCCACCATTCTTAACTTCAGATAACAAAGCACTAACTATGCTTATTAGCAGAGCTGAATATTAAACGGGTGAATTTAAAGAAAAAGAATCCAAGTAGTGTATTGTACATCCCGCTAAATCCCAAACAAGTGCAAGAGAAAAGCGTCCGACCGAACACTCCACGTCGGGGGCAGAAATCTCACTTTCAGGAAAGCCTGTGCATTCAATCTGAAGAAGTAAGGTCTCTCTTTGTTTTCCCTTTCATGATCCCACAACATTATTTATCAAAAGCGTGCTGCCTTTCTAAGATCTAAGTAGTCGATAAGGGGATAAACGGAGGGAAACTGAAATCTAACTACAGTCATCAACATTGATTTGGAAAAGCTGAATTGCATATGGTGAACATAATAAAAGCCATAAGACAGTAAAACGTCAGACAGAATAATCTGTTAGTCTGGCTGGTGTTTTACACATCCTCCACACACCACTGACTACGGCTGCTCAGTACCTCATTTAATAAACACAAAAGATGGGTAAAACCCAAGGAATAAAATCTTAGATACTTTTATACTTTCTTATTTCAGGGCAAAAGTATTTTTCCAGAGATCAGATGCAATCAGAAGCAAACGGTTTTAAGATTTACTACTTCTGTTACTACATGATAATTAATCTTCAACAAAAATTATAAAATGTTGACTTTAATTACATATATTTTTATATTAACTGTGAGCCATTCCCCTTTCTTATAATCTTAAAACGGCTTGTCATCCTATGCATTTATACATATTTATCTACCTAACTATATGATGGGATTTTTTGCATTACTGATATAAAGTATGTTTAATCCAAAATTATCAAGATAATATTGAACCCAGCATTTTGTGTAAGGAATATAATTCCACTCATAACCAGGACAATAGGCAAATTGAATGCTGCAAAATTCAATTATATCAGAAAACAATTCAATCTTTCCTACTGACTTGTACCCATAAACACTTTACTTTTCAATACATCCCATTTTATACACCAAAAGAGATTTTTAAACTCAGCTATAGTAATGTATTATTCTGTAAAAGTATTTAAATTTTTAATTTATGCAACTAGAGCACTAAACCAAAGAGATCCCAAGCCATCCCAAAGAGTGCTGTCCTCATTCAGCACTTCACACCATTTAGCTTTATAAAGAGCTTTTTGGTGTGGTCATGTTCCCTTTTGTTTCTTTCTCTATCAAAAGGAAAGAAAAAACACATTATTTTCTAAAATGACAGTGACTTTTTTCCAGCTGTCTCCAAGACTTTAAAAGTGGGATTCAAAAACTTGAGAATTCCTATGGTGATTTTTTTTTCAGTGTACTTTTCCTCCACTCTTCACTTTATCTGGAGAGTGATTAGTTTCTCACGACTAAACTCAAGTTGGCCAGAGCGGAAGCGGTCCGTCACGCCGGTGAGGACAGGGTCAGCAGCCCTGCAGAGCTGTACGAGCAGTCCAGTAAGAATCAGAATGTCTGTTGGAAGAATATCGTGTTCTTACCCTTACTGTAGAGAGCCACTGGTGGTACAATTTGTCACTACCTAGAGAGAATCACAAAAACAGACAAACTGTATCTCTCCACCAAACAGAAACAAGCTGGAAGCCTGAAGTGTTGGCACTTAGTGGTTCTGGGAGTATAAACAGCACGGGAACAGAACAGGACAACTGTCCTTTCCTTTTAACGGAAACACAACAACAAAATACTGACACGATAGCTACAATTTTTCTTTTACTTGCTAAGAGGTATTTCTATTTTATCTTTGTTGTCTTTCAGACATTTGAGAACACTGAGGAGTTTTTTTTTAAGATTGCTAAAAGACATTTGAGGTGGTTCTGGGTAAAGCCAAGGTTTTTCACTATCCTCCATTGCAAGAACTCTCAGTTGTACTTCAGCCAAGTGGTAAAACTGAGGTTTTTTAAGACTGAACAGTCTTTATACAGGCTGCAATATGCTACTCAAAGTGCTTGACAGAGGAAAGAACAAAAATTTACGAGACTTCAACCTACAGGGATCGTTGCAGCTCAGTTATTTAGGTGAGCCCACAATGACCCATTACATCATGATGATGCACAAGCAGTAAGTCAAGAACAGTCTGAAATTACCTCGAAATACTGTATTTCTTACCTGCATATTCTCCCGTGTTTATCTCTTCTTCAAAAACATCACTGAAGCCTTCTCCAGAGTTGAGAAGATCCAGACGGCCATCAATGAACTACATCAGCATCAAACAAGAGTGTGAAGAAATCAAACACCCCATCCTTTATCTTTTCAGAAAGACTTTTATCTGCATTTGCTAGAATAACCCCAATGGTCTTACAGAAAGGGACTCTAAATAGAATGAAAATACAACTAAAACTGGCAAAATGCTTACCAATGCAAAAAGGTATGTTGCTTCACTGAAAACCAGCATTCATGTGTTTGTCTATGCATGTATGTTTTCAGCTTCCCTGAGCAGTAACATCACGTTTAACAGCAACATGCTTTCTGCACAAAGTTTACAACAGTTATATTGGCACTAGATATCTTTGCTTAGGTGAAAACTGAGCACAGAGACCTTTAGGGGAAAAACCATACACCTCTTAAAATACAGAAAGCTTTATCACCTGAATCTGAGAAAACCCAGCAAGCAGGAATTAAGGTTCTGTGAACTACAGGAATGTTCCTCACGATATGGCTGACAGATCAAGGAACATAGGAACAAACTTCGAAAAACACAGTTGTATTGTTACAGAATCTGCTTCTACATTAGAGCAATTAAGCCAGTACCTGCTTGAAGAGCTGCAGCTGAATGGCATTCTGAAGAAACTGCCTCATGACAGCAGAACGATGGGACACAAATGTTTCTTCACAAAAAGTGATGGGTTCACCCTGTAGAGGTCAGAGCATTAAACACTGAAAAAGCTTTTTCTGAATCCATTTGAATCCACTGTCTCCATTTTATCGACTTTCCTTCCAAAATGAATAGCTAGAGGAGGTCTGACACGACATTGAGCAAACTGCAGTTTATTTCCAGGTGTGACTGATACACAGGTTGGAAACTGCCAAATTGCATATCATCAAAATAAAACACGTTTGCTTGATGTACAACTTGCTAATGCTGGTGAAGGAACTTTCACAATCCAAAAAGGTAATTTTACTTAATGTCCCCAAAATATGACACACTACCATCTGCTTATCTGCCTCAGTAGACCCAGCCAGTCAACCTGCACTAACAAGTCAGGAATGTCTACTCTGCTCTCTCCACAGTTCAGAAGGATTAGACTTCCACATATTGAATGAGGGAAATTTCCCTTCTTCACAACCTTGTTGGCAAAAGACAGAAATTGTTTTGCAGCTCTACTTTTATCTTATTTTAATGAGTTATGTTAATGCTGAAGTCTGCTGTGCATCTGCCATAAGGGCACAAATTTCCTCCACGCTTAAATCTACAAATACTCAATGTAGCAAGCAAATATATTTATTGAAGTAAGACCAAGAAAGTAACAAAGAATAATAGAATTATACTGATGTATTATCAATATGGAGGCTTTTTCATACTCAAAATATACTTGGACTCTTCATCTGTTGAGTGTTTAAAATCAACATTAGATAGCAAAAAACCCTTAGAGCACCCCCTTTAACAGGGTGGTACCTTTTCATTTCTGAAAGCTTTTTGTATTATCAATCTCATTCAGCTGCATAAATAA
Source organism: Tauraco erythrolophus (assembly GCF_009769465.1). Lineage (NCBI taxonomy): Eukaryota > Metazoa > Chordata > Aves > Musophagiformes > Musophagidae > Tauraco > Tauraco erythrolophus. The sequence goes on from NC_141486.1 coordinate 11,054,493, forward strand.
GGCTAAGAGGGCCACTAAAATGACTGTGCTCAAAAAAAAAAAAACACGTCACCGTATTGCTTGAGTGTGTTGGTTTTTCCCACCAACGTATGTTGGAAGCCACCACATGGCCCCAGGACTTGTAACACCTCATCTACACCAAAGGGATACTAAATCCTTAAAACTATGTTGGGCAACCTGTAATGACACCGGTATTTCTTAAAATCCATAGATTTTCATCTTTTCCCTGAGTTCACAATCATCAAATTACTCATGGATGTGTCTCCTACTGAGGACTTCGAGCAAGAGGTAACTCAGCAAAAGGAAAAAGCCATTAGTTGATTTTGACATGGGACTGACAGTCTGGACTAATATTAAGCTCCCTGTGCAAGAACTTAATATATTATATTCAGCTACTGCCATCTCATCTGAGATTTGCTTAAATTGTCTCTCAGGCACCAGGACACTACAGAGCACTACCACGGGAAAATCTTAGGAGGCAGCAAATGCATCTGCTACTGCAGAAACTGGAGACAAACATTTCCCAAGTGGGGCCCAGGCAACGTCTACTTGACCAGTATGAAAAATTCATCTATCAAATTCAGCTACCAGAACGTAATAAAGGATGCCGGAAAAATATTTGTGTCTGACATAGATACAGTCTGAAGCAGGAAAAGCTGGGAGGAATACATGAAGAAAAGTGTAGATTAGCCCATGATCACAGAAGAAGTTCACCAGAGGAACTTTTAGCTTTCATTTATTCCTCGTTTACAAAACACTTTAAAGGAAACAAGCAACATTTCCTACAATCTATGAGAATCCAAAATTTCTCCCATGGCCAGAGAATCATAAAATCATAGAATGGGTTGGAAAGGACCTTTAAAGAGTATGGATATTGTGGAAAGGACTACACCCTGCCAAACAGAAGCTTCCTCTACTCCTCTGCACATTCAGTGCAATGACACCAGCTTCTCCTCCGACGGAGCCATACACCATTCCTAGAAACATACACATTGCAGTATTATTACAGTGTTAACACACTTCCTTCCCCAAAGTACTAATGATTGGGTTTGTTCATTAGGTTGATTAGACCTTTTGACTTCTTAAGAGCCAATTCAGGCTCAACTGCTGCTAGAGGATAGGAAAAACTTGAATCATCAAGGTCAAGCGTGAGCTTTCCAGCTTAGAATGCATTAGCACCTTCCATCCTCCACGACCTCCAGCGGGGTGAACACACTGGTGCTCGCCCCCATCCACAGCTTCATTACGAAAAGACAGGCTGGACCATGAGACCATTTTCATGACAGATTTAGTTAACTGTAAATTATAAAGCTAATCAGCTCTGCTTTTACTGACAGATGACACACTAAGAACTGCAGGTATTTCATGAAAGGAATGGCATTGCTCACATGTAAAACAATGATAATGACCTGTCCTGACAAACCCATCAACTCCTGAACTTGTTCCCAACAATTAGAATTTAGGCCCTGACTCATCAACATCTTAAATATCCATTATTCCTCTTTACAACTGTAAATGCGTAACAGAAGCTAAGATGGCATTGCAAATGCTCTAAATGTGTGCACAATGCAACGCTATGAGGAATGTGATTTCATCTGTAATATTAGATAATTCAGATACAATTCAAGATTGGATGACAAAATTATTTTTTAATACAAAAATTTATACATTTCACAGACATTTAATCTGCAATCTTAACACAAGTAACATTCAAATATAAGACTAAGATTTAAGACTCCCAGGTGCACTGAAAAAATAGATGCCTTTTCTTTACACCTTTGCAAATCTCCTTTTATGTGAATATTTCATATTCATATGCATAATGAAGTTCATCAGGGCAGTGCTGCTATCTTACAACCCCTTAAAAACTTCATAACCCCTTAAAAAAGTTTCAGTCCACATCTGATGTGTTGCCAGTCCCATTTTAAAATTTGAATTCTGACAGTTATTGTCAGTGAGAGAAGCATCATATCAGAATTGTCCGACACCCTCCCGGCAGACAGACCAGCTAGCTGGTTATGGCATAACTTTCACGGTGAATATAAAGGTCTAAAAACACGTGGGATGAAAGACAGTCAGCACGGATTACAGAAGGACTTGGAGAAAGGGACAGAGGCAAAACCAAGGAATACTTCTGGAAAGACACACAGGTGCCAAGATAACCCATGGAAATCTAAGTATTCCCACTCCTGCAAGAGAGGAGACACGAAAGCGTGCATCTGGGTAATGGAGCTTTAAAGCCGGCATGGAATTGCTGGAGAAAACATTAAGATAATAAAGACAGGGTTCAAAATTAAGCCAACAGTGAGTGTCTCTTGCCCAAGCAAAGATTTCACAAAACTCGATTCTAAGGGTAAAAGAAAACCTAACCAAAAACCAAAACCAATCCAAACCCAAAGACTTTGTTTAGACAACTCTAAAAGTTATGCCATGGAAGATGGATGTAATCTCTTCTGCATTACCATGGCCAGCATGTGGTGCAGGGTAATGAATTTTGTGCTGCTGTATGCATGCCTTTATACCATGCAGGTGCTCCTTCAGAGCCTCTCTAATAAATACACAAGCCATTAGAGCTGCTCTGTAAACCAGCCACGAAATGAAAAAATGTGGGCGGAATGTAAAGGTGCAGAGCAAGACGACAACCTGACAGTGCACAGGCTGCGAGTTTAATGTCAGTAAACTGTGCAGCAAAACCCCACAGATACAGCCAGAGCGACACGCAGCGGAGTCATACATCACGGTTTCATTACTACCTAGATGCTGCAAATAACTACATCCTTTACTCAAATTGGTTATGTTGCAAATGATAAAGTAAAGCCTGTAGAGATGTTCTAGGAATCATCCTTAATTCCATCCAGAATGATAATGAAACTAAGATCAGAGAATGATCTTACTGATCTGGAGATATATATATATATACACACACATATATATATATATCTATCTCAACGTCAAATACAACAGTGACCAAAGGCGAACGACTGCTCCGCAGACCCTTCAAGAATTGTGATTACAATGTCAAGGAAAGATTAGCTCATCACAGCTGCAGAAGGATCATCAGTCAGCCAGCAGGATTCCATAAAGAAAATCTGAAATTGGTGACAGACACCTGATAGGACGTTGGCTCATTCAGCTGGCAATTGCGAGGACAAATAACCTCCCCGTAACTAGTGCGGGCGTGCAGCACAAGGAAGCCCTTTGCATCTGCCTCACTCATAATGGAATCACGAGCGCGCAGACCCAACGCTCCGCATTAAGCAAATGACACCAGAGCTTTATTAGCATTTCAAGATGCTGCTCAGGAACAAAGAAATCGTGCTTAGAGATTTGACCACGCTTCTTCTAAAGAAAACTAAATTAAGACTCGGATCAAAAAGAGACTACCTGTGCTGATAAATTAGTATTGCTAAGTGTAATCTTGAAAAGCATTTGAGAAACATGCATTTACCAACGCAGACGGTGCTGTCCAAACACTTCCTGTCTCGTGTAAATGCCCATTTCCATTACCAGTCCAATTTCAAGACTTTATTCATGTTCCTCACTAGGATATATAACCTCTGGTAGAGATACAGCAAGAATGAATATCCCTACCACTTACTTTTTTTTTTTTGAAATAGAACTACAGTATCTATACTTTTTATAGATATGATAACATTTACAGTATCAAACAAAATGGGCCATGTCTCTAAATTCCCAACCCTCGCAACTGCTCGTGAACTGGAATTTCTGACAGCTGTCATTCTTCTGCATGTGATCTGGTAACTCCCGTAATACGCTGTAATAACATCACTGAAGGAGAAATCAAACAGAGAAAAGCGATTGCAAGTCAGTCAAACCACTTAATCACATCAACATCCTCTTCAAAATGCCACGTGGCAGAACTTAGCTTGTCTCCACGCTGGGGATCGTGGGAATACGCACACCCAGCAGCCTGTGTTCAGCTGCACAGGCATGACCCTCACCGGAGCTCAGGAACTTCCTTGGACAACGCGCTCCGTGCCAGACAGACAGACACGTTCTGCAGCGCACGATGTCACACAAACACCGTGCTTCCCCAGACTCCTAACCTCCACGTGGCTAAAGAGTCACAATAAGAGTTTTTTCAGATTGCACTGCGAAGTAGAACGCAGCTTGCACTAACAAAAGAAGAACTAAAGAAGAACTAAAGCCCTAGTAGCACATGTATTATTATAATGCAACACATTATTAAGCTATAATCAACTCTACAACATCCCAAATGCCTTGAGATCAAAAAAACTTCAGGTCAATTAAAATTACTATGAAACTTGTGCAGAAAAAGTACAGGATAAGATTTACTTGCAATCAAACATCATAAGAAAACCAGCCCAGATACTGACAGATTCAGTGAAAGTTCAACACTACCCCTTTACCCGTTATTTCAGAAGGTAATATCGAACATCATTACAGAATCTGACAAACTTTGCACAAAAATAGCTTCAAGTAAAAGTTGAAACTAATGAAAAACATGTAACTGGGAAAAATTTACATCACATAGCAATGTTCTCGCTTCTTTCAAACGCTTTTAGCTTATTAGGGTACCTGGCATTTTCATGTCAGACCAAGTAAAATGACACATACTCCTACCCACAAATACTGAAACTGCTTCACTGTAACAGAGCAAGTCACCTTTCCAAGTGTTTACATGGCTAACCCAGTCCTTGCCTGCTCTGATTTCTGCATCACCCACATCAGCCCGCTGGTTTCTATCCCTACGCAACTGATACAGCCTCACGTCTCCAGAACTCAAGCAACAAACCTGGAAGATAAAGTGCAAAGAAACCAGTAAAAAAGCATTGGGGGGGGGGATGGGAAGCGGGAGGAGAAGAAAAAAAGAAAAAAAAAAATCACCATTTCACAGATCAAGAATAGAGGCACGAAAATAATAAGTAACTTGTACACGGTCACAAAAGTCTCTGGCAGAGCTGGGGAAAAGCACCGAAATGTCTTTAATCCCTGCTCGGTACCTTACACACGAGGCTATTCTTCCTCTTCCTACTTGATATTGTGTCAGTGCAGGAGTGTAGGTGTTGAAAGACTAACAAAGGCAAGTAATAGTATGGTATTATGAGCCCAGAAACCTAATCTTTATCAGATACGGCAAATCTCTATGATGCTGCCTGCACTGGGAACTCTCTCTTTGTCCTGAATATGCTTTAAATTACTGGTATAATGTGTACTGTATATTGTTCCACTCTGATATTTATTCCACAAAAACCCCTGTGGCCTGCATGCGATTTTATCATTAGCTGGCAAGGTAATTTCAGGGCCTAGTTCTGCAATCATGCCATGAGCAACACTCCCATTGAAGCCAGTACATTCTGCATGCAAAGCAGCTACCAATTCAGGCTCCCTATAATAAAAAGGCCTTTTTCTGTTTTAGCTATTGTGGAACATTAGTGACAATACAAAAAAGGAGAAAAATTACAGTGCAACTCTTTATATGAGTTATTTTATACTATGACAAAATATAAAAGTGTGCTTGGAAACACAATCTACACAAAGTATTTCCTATGAGATAAAGGACAAGCATTTTTTTTTGTTTCATTTGTTAAAACTCAACAGAATACAAAATATTTTGTTAAAATAGGGAAAAAAAATCTCTGCAAAACCAATAAATGATTGGTCAAGATTTAGAAATTACCAACATGCCTAAAGGTCACAAATGTTAATATTTTGCTTTCTTCTGATTTCTTACATACATGTAAAAAGCCAAAACTCATTCAAATCAATGAAGCTTCCAGGATTCCACCAAATAAATAGACTGAAAAATATGTTTTTGTGCAAGATGCATTTGACTCTTTTCTATCATGATCTCCGAAACCACATTGAATAAAATGGCTACTTTCAAGATCGAAATATTTTAATGTAATATTTAGATACTAATATAAATGCAGAAGGAGAATAAACTGTTTTTAACTTCACTAAAGCAACGTGAGAGAAGCTTTAGTCATAAAGGTAGGTCATAAAATCCCACTCTCTTAGCTGTTACAAAAATCCCGTCTCTATAAATAAAATGGATATAATGGGATTAAACTTTACATTTTCACTGAGTTAGAGACATCTAGTCTCTGGTAGATACACTAATGCACAAATACAAGAGAACACGATATGCAATGCCACCTCCTTCACACAATATCTGGCAAAGGAAACGCTGTTACTGTAGGAGAACTCACTGGGGTTTGATTTGCCATCATGTTACGCCACTTGATACTTGGTGTGGAAGCCTCAGCTATTGCCGTGAAAAAACACAGCCAGAAAAGAAGTCACTTTAGAGAAGGAATTTATCATGTCCCCTGAGAGAGGTGATCAAAGGCACTGGGTTCGGAACACTGGAAAAAGGCTTCAATCCTTTCTGTTCCAGTCAGGCGATGGTCTCTGGGGAAACCTAAGTGGTCAATGATTAATATATAAATGCATACACTCACACGCTCGCTGTGCTTATTTATCACGTAGGTGAGATTATAAATCAGTATCTTATGTCGCTGCTCTTAAAGATGCCTCAGCACCCATTCCTGGGAACAACTGGAACTTGCCACACGTGCCTCTGTACTGCTCGGTACAGAGCATTAGCTCATTGTACGTCTGCCCAAACAACTCCTGGGAAGGAACCAAGACATCAAGTCCACAACCGCTCAAGATGCTTCTCCTCACAGGTGGAGAAAAGCAAAGCCAAGCCTTTCCCTTTCAAAGTAAATGAGACCTCTTCATTCTCCTTTTACCATTTATCCACTCTGCGTTTGTCAGCAAGAGGTTCAGGTTTTACCATGAGAGGCAAGACATAGAAAAAGCCACATTAGTATAACCATGAAAACTGTGCTAAATTTCAGCTGCTTTAACAGAGCTCCTTGATCATTGGCACTAAATGAAGCCCTTTCCCCCATCTCACAATAGGTAGAGGATCCTGCCATATTAGAAAGTAACTTACAAATCAATTTTTGTAAGTTAGGTTTGATTTTATTTCCCCAGGCTCTCCTCTACAACATCTCACTCCTTGCAGTTTTTATGCAAACCATTTTAAAACAAAAAAAAATAAAAGAAAAAAGAAATCCCGCCTCTGAGAAACTGAGAACACTGTGCCTTGCAAGCACGTATTGCAAGATAGGTAATCTGCCTCAGGTCTCCAATTCCTTCCCAGTACATTCATAAAGAGAAAGTTGCATCCAGTGTGAGGGTGAAAAAAAAAAAAGCAGATTTTTCCTTTCACCCCTTCCCACACAGGTTTTCCTCCATCGGTGATGAAGCAGCCGAAGGGAATCCGTTCTGCATTCCTGCAAACCTCGAGCTCACGGCACTGGAGCCGAGCTCCGCGGCAAGTGGAATTATTTCGCGTTCGGCCGCATGACTCCTCCCAGCTCCCATTATATCAGCTACACGTTTTTGACACAGAAACCACGCAAAATTTGTGAACTCTTGTGAGGGAGGAAAATGCCATCTAATCAGACCACATGTGCAAAGCAGCATCTGGCTCGGAGCTTCCACAGTTCCCAAGTTGTCGTGGAGACAAGCACACGACCCGCTCAGAGCTGCAACTTCGGGGCACGGATCCAGATGCACTTCTAACATAGAGTGACAGAGAGCAGATGGGCAGATGTCTGCTGGGCCAAAACCGCCAGCGCTGCTCCCCTCCAGACCCACATGCCCTCAATGATCATTTTTATCTTGTAGAAGTCCTCCTCATCTGCCCTGGAGCCTCAGGCTTTCTCACCTCGGAAACAGAACTAAACCTGCCAGGATTTCAATCCGAAGAGCCCACAAACTTCAATCCCATTTATGTAAGAGTAAAAAGCTGCACTAACAAAGGCCAAAACATTATCCAAATATTGGAAAAATCCCTCATTTTGATGCTTTATTTCAGCATTCAATTCGAACTGCTCGCATGGAAAAAACGCAGGTGAGTTTCTGTGATTCACACGGTGCATTACTGCATCTTGGCCGTGAGGCTTGATGCTGCCTCAATCACTAACAAAGTAAAACAAACTTTTTACAACAAACAAACAAAAAACCAAATATGTGCTCTACAGATTCGTAAGAAGTGTAATAATGAGGTCTATTATTGTGGTGACCTCACAGCTTTGAGACTCTATTTTCAGTTTCTTAACACACTTTCAACTGTACGAATACGTTTTCTATTCCAAATTCCTTTTTAACTTCAACGCTTCAGTTCAAATTAGCTCAGCATTCTGCTGAGAACATCTTCAAGGGAAAGAAGATGTTCTTCACCGAACAACTTTGGCTGAAAAGCCCTGCCTTGCAGGAGGCACATGATCTTCTCTTCATTTTAGAAGATTAATTTCTAGGAAAAAAAGATTGCTTGGCTCAAACTCCCTCGGAAAGAACTACAACTGGTGACTACAGTTGCCTGCAGACTCTGAGCAACCTACAGCCCAAGACTTTCTCTGCAACTGCTTCACCGACCAGCTGGTCCTCAAGGAAGCCGCCTACTCTGCAGGGCTGGACTGTGTTCCCTCCAGGCCATAGAGCATCTACATCCTGGAGGGGAGGTACTTTCCCAGTAGGCATTTCCCGCTGAAAATTCAAGCACGCTGGTTACTGTGGAAAAAGTTACTAAACAACCAACAAAGTATTTGTGCTGAGAAATCTGCATTTTGAACTTTCCCTCTTAAAAAACTAGAATCAGCACTGACTTGAGCTGCCTTTTGAGCTAATTTGGTAAATGTACATAGTAGAATCATATCACTTTGACCCAAACGCACATGCAAAATTGTTACATAGCTATTTTAGCATTAGATCAAATAAAAAATAAAACAATGTTATCAGATTTCACGAAATTTAAACACTAGAATGTAGCACATATTTACCTATAATTGCTATAGCTACCAGAACACTTCGTTAGCTTAGTCACTGTCTGCTACATTGACTGATTTCTACCTGCCTATTTTCTTGTATTTTAATTTTAGAAGTACAAAATTACATTGCTCCAAATGCAAAAAATGCATTTAAAGAATGAAACTTGCCTAACAGTGTTTTTAGTTCTGGTAATGCAATATTCTACATTCAACAGCAACTTAAACTCATTTTTCAGGGTTAAACAAAATACTCAGGAACTTGTAAAAACACTTTTGTCACACACGAAAAAACCCCACAAACACCACACCCAATATTATTAAGTGCAAAATTTCTGAATGCTCAGATTTATACCCTGTATAAATACTCTCAGAGCTTAAAAACAATTCCTGAGGTGCTAAAGAGTTAATCCTTTGCACGGTGGTCACTGTAAATAAGCACGATTTGGGCTAAGCAATATTGCTGTCAGAGACACCAGGCTTTGCAGGTGTGGGCAATAATTAAAGGTTTCAGCACATCTACCTGGGTGAAGTATTTTTGCTTCCTATTCCAAGGAGGAAGCCCTCTCTGTGGAGAGCAGAAGAGCTCATTAATGAGGCTAATTAGGTGTAAAGGGGGTAGAGTCTGGCATCAGCTGCAGCTTATACTAGCTAATCATTAAGCTCTGTAATCTCTACCCCAGAACAGCAGATGATCATGTTCCTAGGTGACTGATGTTGCTAAGAAAATTTCCAGCACCTGAGTACCTGACCAAATACTTTTTGGTGAGGCTAAAAATTCCCTTAACCCTCCACATGCCAGACAGTGGAGCAGACATCATTTCTTCACTCATCAATTTTCTAACAATGGATATCCAAAGAAATCTGAACTTGACATGAGGTCTATAAGGTGATTTATTTCAGAATTAAAAAAAAATCAAAAATCAATGCCATTCAAGAGCATATGGAAGGAAGGCCAGTAAATAATGTTTGGTGGAGCAAGAAGAATATAGATATGAGCAATAATGACTGAAAAAGAGTGATCACGTGTAACTGCTAAAGGTTTGTGAGTTCTCCTTGTAATTTCTTTGCATAAAGTAGTGAGGATAGTTACAATACCACAGGGATGGAAGCCTTGTTAATAAATATGTAAAATAAGGATTTCATTGTACTCATCTAATTTGAAATGAGAAAAAGGACATAATTTCCATGGAGAGAATACATGAAATCAGAGCTCAGTCTGGAACTTGTTTTGTAAAATGAACTGCAAGGATGGCAAACTATTCTAGCACCTCAGCATGAATTTTTGAGTTCATCAGGCAGAACAGACCCTTTATTGGCAACTTGCTTCTGTCGTTTTTTTCTCCAATTGAAGCAGCAGATTTGACTCAAAAATTTTTAGATTCAGTTCAAATTCAACAAGAAATAGAATATTTTCCTACTGCAATTATTTTACTGCCTGGTGGTATGGCTTGTAGTAGATCCTTGAATTACTTGTGAATGAACGTTAAAGCAAAATAAATAAAAAAATAAGCACCTTAGTTATAACTGTTGAGTTACCATTAAAAGCAGTACGTTTTAAAAGGTGCAATTTCATACTGACCAAGAAACTAAGCTGCAATTTTGTAAAGGTCACAGGATTGCAAATATGATTAAATCAGCATATTTAGCTGATCCTTATTGTCACTGGAACAAAAAAAATCACCTCGATTTCCTCTGGTTCTGTTTACTAACTGAAACGTTTAAGGATTAAAAAGAAAAATGCCTTGAAAAACCAGAAAGATGAGCAAGTACCACTGTGGTAACAAAGGCTTAAGCGTATTTAACGCCAACTCCCTTGTCTCCGTGTTACCTGTGGGCTTGGAGACGCACAGATTAAATAACATGAGGTGCTCAGAGGTGGCTCTGGCTCCCGTTATAATCAGGGATATGGATGCACACATCAAGATAAACGACACCGGTAATCCAAGACTCCTCTTAACACCAACAGAAAAAAATCTCCACTAATTACTAGCGCCTTCTCTTACAACCGTACGGAAGTCAGTTGAATTGGATGATAAAAACGCTTTGCAGCCAGCGTCGCATTATTTTTACTAATTCTGCAGATATATTGTAAAGACAAAACGACACTGGGTTATACAGGTTTTCACAAAAGCCTTGGCATAAGCCCCCCTCGCCAGTATCAATACTACACACTGCAGCTTTAGCTGCTTCTACTCTAGAATGACACGTGCACGAAAAGTTTTCATATGTGTGTAGGAAGTACTCAACACTGAAGGTGTAGCACAGTTTCTTCAAGAGGAACATCATCTCTTCTGAAAGACAACTGTTATCAAAATACCTTGGAATGCCTGACATGGAGACGGGATGCGACAGCCTTGTCCACCCAGCATCTGAAACAAGTTCTTGCTTTTTCTTTTTTACTTTACAACAAGTTACATAATTCTCTAGCAACATCTCATTTCCATTGGTTGACACCAAAATATAGGATAAAGAAATAAATGACAAGAGCAGAGCTGCAAACCACAGTTTTAGAACACATAAGTGATCACATGAAGAGTCCATCTGCCCAGTGTTCTGTTTCCAACGTAGTCACAAGCAGCTGTTCAGGAAAGAGGAGGAAGGTAGAAAGCCTGGATGCTATTTCTCCCCTCAGAATCTACCAGGCTGAGATCTTCACCTCAGGAAACCTACTGAGTCTGCTGTTGCTTGTGTATCAAACAGACCTGAACTGAGGCCTCTCCCAAGTCTCTCTCCAATCTCCCCCAAGCCAATACCAACTTCCTCAGTATCACTCGATAAAGTGCTTGGCAGGGTTACTACCTATTGCACAAAGAACAGCTCCTTCTCATTTATTTTGAACCTTTGCTGTTACAAACCTCTCTTGATTGCCCCTGGTTTTTTTACACTGGAAGAGACAATGAGAAGTAACTCCCGATCCTCCTCCTCCGAATTGTCAGGGAGACCTTTTCCTGTAAATAATGCTACAAAATTGTCTGACATTTACAGTATCTCCAGTACTCAAAGAACCAGATTAGACATTTTACAAGGGGAAAATGTGCAAGAATTTCCTCTGTAAGCAAGAGGCAGGTGTGATTAGCAACCGGGTAAGTACATACAAGCATCTGAATTCCAGAGGAAAGGACAAAACAGAACTCTCTTGCATTTTAGTCAATGGTAACAACTCTGTTTCCCTAAAGTCTAACTCACCACCACAATCATGTATGTTCCATGGTCTGCAGAGACAAGAAGATCAGTTCAGAGGAGTGATTCCAAGATTTGGCACTATTTTTGCATTGTTTTAATGTTCCTGACAAGTGCTCCATTGTTTCTTACCCACGTACACACTTCATTTCAGTAATTAGCTGTCAGAGCAGGCCCAACAGCAACTGAGTATTGTCTGCTCGAATCATATTAATGAAATGCAATCCACTCCAACGTCCTGAATGCACATCTGTAATTGCATTAAACAGAGAGGCTGGGGACATCAGCGAACTCCAGCTCCTGAACAGGGCATTCTGATCAAGAGTGTTAATCCATTATTTCTCAGGGATTTGACAACCAATTAATATTACAGGGCTTCCTATACAGCAATAAGGACTGATGATCCAACATTTTTTTAATTATTATTTTTAAGCATAAAAAGTGACTTTTCAGCCTCTGGGATATCAAAGTAAAAGCTGTGCAGAACATTTATGGATGTAACACCCTTAAAGGCAGACTAGGAAGAACTGCAGGGTGCAGCATGGCAAAAGCAGCCTTTGTATTTAAAGATTCAGCATCTGTATGTTGAAACCTAAACACAGAACACTCAGTGTATACACTACACTGAGCATAATTAAAATTAAATAAACCCCAAGATCTTTATCAAATATACAAGTTTTTAAGACCTCTTATATGACTGGTAGAATCAACGTTCCCGAAGAATACAAAATGCAGTTGATTACTTCTGGTTATAAACTGATACTTGTCAGTCAAGTCACTACACCATTTTTTCCATTTTCTGTTTCGTGTTCTCCATCACTAAAGACTTTTCCAAAGAACAGAATTTTGGACAAGATGAAAACCAAGAAAAACACGTAAGCGAAATATCCTGTGGGTATAATAGTCTTTGGAAAACTTTCATGTCAGTTTGCTATTAAAATTTAATTAAAATTGAGCACAATAAGCTATGACAAGATAATGGATGGGAAATGTAGCTTTAGGGCAGAATGAGGATATCTAGAGCTCTGGCTAGATGCGATGCTTTATTTTTGGTCATGTTTGGCAACTATTCTTGAGACTTCTGAAACACATCTTAATTATAACAATTCACAGAAATTCACAGAGAAGAAAAGAACAGCACTGCATTTCAGTTATCTCAGGATCTGTAACATATGCCAAATAAGTAAGAGATTTGTAGGGCTCCACTACCATCTAGTCCTTAATTTCATCCACGTTCACGCCCACATCAAGGAACACTCTTTTCCAGCTAAAAAGCCCTGCAAGACCCTCCCAAAGCATTAAGTATTTTGTGGCTTATCTGTAAATAAAATTAATCTATTTCCTCACACAGACAGAAAATCTTTGAATACCATTTACCTTCATAGTTGAAAGTAACAATCAAATCTGGTGTCACATAGACCTGAACCAAAAGCAGTCAAAAGCCTTCGGAATGACTTCGACTTCGGGAAATCAATAGCCCTTTATCAGAGACAGCTTCTTTGCTCACCCTGGAAACTCATTTTAAGAGAGCTGGAGTGTAATTTATTCAACATCTAAAGGCAAATGCATGATTAAGTGACATTTGGAAGAGAACGCATATCCCAAACATGAGCTTAAAATCCCCAAACGAGGGGACGCAACATACGCTATGTTTTTAAAGTTTTCATGAAGAAGTCCCCCATATCAACTGGAAAGCCACTGCTCAAAAAAAAATATGTATTTATAGCTTCATAGATACGCTTTGATAAAATATTTGCATACCTGTTAGAATTAACAATTATTTAATTAAGCTCTACTACCAGAGACACAGCGGCCATCTAACAGGTAAGCGACAGCATTCCAGTCTTTGGCTGCCTTCAAGCATTAATGTTCTTGTATGTAAGAAGAAAGCATATTCGGGTTAAAGTGTTCTTTATTTTTCATATATTCTTTGTGGAGAATATGTAATAAATTCTTAGTTGACAAATGGGGAATGAACTTTACCTACACAAGTATAGACGGATCCTGAAGAAAGGCAAACTACTCCTGTTTGTAATCCTTACAAATTGCTTTCATTTTCACCATTAATCCTCTCCAGGAAAAAAAAGTTCTAGAGATACAGATTTTAACTACGGCTTTGAACTTCACCAAAAATAATTCTTTGGTGTAGCTTCCTTTTCACTGAACGTCAGGGGTAAGCAATATATATATATATATATAACTTACAGCTTTTAAAGCGCATTTAGGGGAAAATCATGCCACCTTTGTTTCTACGTTATTTTTTAAGAATCTAGTATAATTTACTGTCTCTGAGTAATAACGCCAAATAGGATGTCTGAAGAGTATAATGTCAGTAACAAGTTTTACACTTTTAGAATCAACAATATATATATGTACATATAAAACAGGCATATAGTTACTCACATATAAATCACAAAACTAAATACTGCAACAGAAATTATTCCAAAGAGAGCTACACTTGGACACAAAAGTAACCTTTAAGGAGTTAAAATGTCCTCAACTACAAGTCAAGTTGAAACTTATTTAATTAGGTTCTGTATTTGAAAAAATGAAATAAATTCTTTCATTAACTAAACCAAACTCCCTTAAAGGCAACAATATGTTCCCTCTCTGTCAGGACAGAGCGCAATGAAATCTTTATTTTAATTGGGGTTAGCTAAGGGGCCATTTGGCTTCAGATGCTTTGTTTATCAGCCCTAAGCTTTACAGCTTAGCCAGTACTTGAAATATTTTATTACAGAATTATTTCGTTAAAAAAAAAGAACACAACTGAAAAAACCCCCACACTCTTGCAAGTAGTTTTATACAGAGATAATTTTAAATGTGCATTTTGAAAACTGGAAGTCCAAGTCAAAGGTATCTCAAAAGAAAGCACTGATTTCCCTTTGCATTACTGAGATATAGGTCTCCTTTATAAACGCCCAGTTCTAATGGTTTCTGCATCATGCCCTTCCCTAAGCAACCCAGCAAAGATGCAACCGTAGAACAATGGATCTCTCCATGGAGATGGCTACGGTGAAGCCACCAAACACACCTCATTTTTGTATTTTGTCACAACCACACTTCCTTTGCTGCCGACAACGTTTCAGAACCCTTCCCATTGTGTGGATCTCCATTTCACAGCTGACTGGTGCTGCAGGAAGAAAGGAAGACTCTAACGCGTGAGAACTCAGAGACAAACCTTTCATAAGAATAAAACCCCACACTTTATATAAAAATCATTCAAGGGTGCAGCTTACTTGCCATTTTTCTCTAAACAGCTTTTAACTTTCACATGAAAACCTTGGAGTCTTGCACCTGAAAAGCTTGGAGTTGATTGATTCAGTTTTAAAACAAAGAAAATTAATTCCTATTCAGTAGATGACACTTTTCTCCTGTAATAAACCAATTTACAAATATCAGACATCCTCAGGAATACAGTTACTGAAAACAGTACAGAAAACAGCTATCACAGGAATGGAAGGTGAACAGGAACTCCACAAAAACATAGCCCCACTTCATTCCAAACTGCAGCTAAAATTAATGAAATTACCCAGAATAATTTCCTGCTTTATCGTGAGGATCAAGCTTAGACTGGATTTTGGATTTATTCCTTATTAACCTCCAAGCCTTAGGAGTGTTCCTAAAGCTAAAATAGAGTGGAAAATGAAAAAATAGAAAACTCTGAACCTAATTTCCACAAATGAAATACAGTATTATGATATTTCCATATTCTTTTCCCTTGTGGTATCACTAAAACTTGGTATGTCAAAGAGACTTTCTTTTTTTCCAAAATTATAAAAACTACTTCAGATAATTTCTAATTGTCTTCTGGAAGATACTGGCGTTATCATGCTAACGGTTACACACATGTTACATGCCACAGCACACTACATACATTATTTAAGATATAAAAACTATGCCAACAGTATTGTATTAAATCCAATTTAAGAATTTGGTTTTATTTTTAAAACAAACTTAATGTCTTTTGTTTTCAGAAATAAAGATATTGCTGCTGAATCTGACAGAATAAAGCTTATTTCAAACAAATCATTGAGGTATGTGCTTCATGTTCATGCTACCTTAAAGAAAATATAACAATTTCAAATTAAATGTATTATTCATATTAGTTTTTTTTTCTCTAGATACCTTTTTGCGTATCTTCTCTGCACTGTTCCCTCATGAGAACTGCAATAAAAATGAGCTGCTTCTGCAACTTCTCAGCAGGTATTTTGATTGGAGAGTAATCACAGTTTTCTCTACAATCTTTATACAATTTATGTCCTCATCATCTAACAAATAATTAAAAGACTTAAATTGACATCAATATGTATACTTTTCTCTAACAATGCAAACTAATTGTATATCTCTAAAAGAGAAAAATGTTTATTAAAAAAATAATCTAGTGACTATACCAACTATTGAGTTCAAAGCAAAGACACCACATGTGTCTAAATAAATATCAAGGAAGTGTCAGAGGTAAATGAGGAGAGACCAGGTGAAGTGTGTGTGATGTGTTAATTGTATTAAAAAAAAAAATAATAGAGCAAGACAGAGAAGCTGAACTTCCAATTATCCTAACGGTATCTACTTCACAACACATTTTCAAACTTGAAAGAGACATTTGAAACCATAGGAATTCTGAGCAGAATACCTCCAGCTGTGCCTGCATAAATCTTGCACGCTGTACATACACAGTTTATTTAAATACCAAGTAAAGTTATGACTTACAAAATGCATATTTCAGTCACAATAGAATATCTGTCATTGCCAAAAGCTGCTACTCATTGAATGAAAGGAACAGAAAACAATGAATTAAATTAGAAAAAGATAAGAAAAGACAGAATTTTTCATTTGATGTTTTTCTAGACTGAAGTAGTGTGGTTTTTAAGAACAACACATTTATCAGCCCTATGCAGAGCTTACATTTTTGTGCCTCCCAAAACAGAAGAAAGCAGAAAAAGCTGATCCTGAATGCTAAATTAATTTCTGCCTATATAGTGTTTTGGTCATAAGCCGGAATTCACCTTCCACTAATGCTCTGCCCATACCAGAATCAATTTATTTGTGGGAAGAAAAGTTCCCCAATTCTCTGATGATATGCAAGAGCCAAAGCAGAAAAGGGGCTTAGTTCCCCTTCCACATTTTCCCTTTCCAGAAGCCTGAAGCAAGTGACAAGTACGACGCGAACACCCAGGCGAGCAGTACCCCGTCCCTCCCCAGGACTGAAGCAGCAGACGACAGGCAGCACCTGCTGAAGCGACATTCACGTGTGATGGTGCTCAGCCTCAGGGCAGTCTCAGAACATCCCAGTGTGGCTCTGGGAAGCACAGCTCTGAGGGGTGGCAGGGCTCCTGCGCCGGCTGCCCCGGGAAGCAAGCAAACCGCACCACCCGCTATGGCACACGTACACCTCTCCGTCTGCCTTCAAGCCTGCAGCGTTTCAGGTGCCCCCTATGAGCTCTGTCACCTACCTGTGCAAATCACTGCACAGCATTTTGATTAACTGCCTTTCCCTCTGCTCTTTTTGTACTATAAGAGTGCAAATTTTATGCTTCAGTTCATTCCCAATCTATAATGTGCGTAGTGGAAGACTAGAGAGGCACAATTTTTCTATTATGAAGCTCTATTAATTTGTTCCTAACCTGATTAAATATTCTAATTTTTATCATTATTTCATCAAGTTTCCCTGCTACTGAAGTTCTGCTTTACAAACCCAAATAGCAAGATCTCTGTAACCTTCTTGCAAGGGCAGTAATACTTTCTGTTCAATTGTGCAGCTGCTCATCTGAGTACGAATGTAAATGCCACTCCGTACTGCCTGAACTCTCTTTCGGGGTGAGTTTTTTTAGTAGTGATGGGGTTTTTTTTTGTGTGGTTTGTTTTCTTTGTTTGTTTTTTGGTGGTGTGTTTTTGGTTTGTGGTCTTTGGGTTTTGGTTGTTTTTTTAGGGGGTGGGGGGCAGGCACAGTAGCGGGGGGGGTGGTTCGGTTTCCTACTATCAAATGCAACTTATTCACAGCTCATTTAAAAACCAGAGTCACTGAGTGCCTTACACAGGAGCTGAATTCAACAGTCACGTTATTTTATGCTTGGTGTTTGTTTACTTGCTTCATTGTTCTACTGTAAGTCCCCTGCGCTTTATTAGTTCAGGAAATATCTTCAACTTTTCCTGCGTGGCGGCATTGCACACTGCTTCACTGCTTGCCGAGGCTGTGCACTCTCAATTATAAGTAAAATACCAGGAAAAAAACACAATAAAAACGCAGGCAAAAGTCAGTCTAAAACACAGAAACAAAGGCTTGAAACAAATTGCGAAGAAACAAAACCAAGTGTATAAAATAGCACAAAAAACCAGAGAATCAGGTGCAAAAGGCACAGGCGAATAATTTATCAGTTGAATGTACAAATCCTTCCCCAGTAAAGCTGGAGCATCACAGAGCTGTTCCTCACTGTACAGCCTTCCCTGGTAGTAGGAAGATTTAGAGGCTTTTGAACAAAGCTATTTTTATTTCTGCAGCACCCCCACAAGACACCAACAGTGACCCTTATCCCATCTGACGGCCGAACACGTCATTTCGACGGAGGCTGCGGAGTTACCTACACAACGAGAGCCAGGGTACCTCTCTCCAGCTTGCTCACAGCTTCCAACAAACTAAAACACCACAAAAACTTAAATGCCAGCATGAAACAGGTAAACATTAATCATCTGAAGAGCAGCCCTGTGAATATCAGTATTCTGAAAACCACGCTCAAAGAAACTCAACACCTCATCTCTTCCTGCTGTTAGTGCACTACCAGATGCAGCGCCCAGTCCCTTACTTTGGGCAATGAAGTACAAAACCAGTCCCATGCTGGTCTTCTTGGGGGGTTGTTTAGGTTTGAGTTTTGTTGTTGGTTTTGTTGGGTTATTTTGCTTTAACACATATGATGGACAGGAAAGTCTGACTGCATCTTTTATGGCAGAAACGCCATATCCAGCAGGGGGTTATGCTAATTTTC
This sequence comes from Tauraco erythrolophus, assembly GCF_009769465.1. Classification (NCBI taxonomy): domain Eukaryota; kingdom Metazoa; phylum Chordata; class Aves; order Musophagiformes; family Musophagidae; genus Tauraco; species Tauraco erythrolophus. The sequence goes on from NC_141486.1 coordinate 11,073,481, forward strand.
TCAAGTGTTCTTTTTTATTACCTTTCTCTCAGAATCTCAGTTTACCGCCCCTAGCGTGGCATCCTGAATTGTACAACGCAGTATCTTGTAACAGTCTGGAAATTACAAAACAATTCTATTTACTACCTAACAGACTGCTGTAAGAGATTAAAGAGAATGTCTTTTCAGTTTCATTAACATATGTATATCTCAACAGATTTAGCTGTAGAATATTAAATGCATTTCGAAGAACAGTAAATGCTTGTTAGAAAAAGCATTTTTAAGGTTTAACACAGCAAAAGCTGAAGCTTGTCTATAGCAACGGTAATGCTCTGTGACAAAACACAATCCACACAGAAAAAACAAACAAACAAACAAAACTGTCTTTCCCCAACAGATCTTTTTCAAACAGTGATTTTGAATTCTGGCTAGTATGTCTTCTAGAAGACTTTCCATAAATGGTACAACATAACACTAGTTAAAGGTAGCTTCTAAGGGAAATTGTCAAAAACTAGCATCTTCAAAATGCCATAACACACAGAATCTTCTTACTAGGAAGAAAAAAATCTTGAGTTGCAGAATATAGACAAATTCAATTTACCTCCCTTTTATCACACAAACATCAGGTTTTGCGCACTGTGACTGTCGATGCCACTGTCACTGTCTGCTCCTATCCGTTAGTGAAGTCATCAGGATGAGATCCAGAAATGACCATCATTTAGGCACCACGAGGCTGTCTATACAGGCACACATCTGAGAGTCAACAGCAACTAAGCAGGAAAAAGTAAAGGGGGGGGAGAAAACTACAAAACACACATCAGCACCAGCTTTAGAAGGAGTACAACAAATTCACAAGTAGAACAAAAAGCTTTACTTTACACACCTCTGCTGGCTGTTTCCCCTACAGTTCTGGAGGGTTTTTTATCAAGTTTGTACACATGTAATACAAGCATTAGTGATCTTCCTTCTTCATATTTTCTGTAAATGGACAAACACTCCTAAACCCCTGACCTATCAAGACAAGGATTTCCTCTGTATACAACTTACACCTTTAAAATACACATGTGGAAAAAAATTAAAAGCTATGCAAAAGATGGCTATCTAGAGGAAGTAACTGGGATATAGCAATTACTGGGAGTTGGAAACAACTATTTACTCTTCCACTGAACAACTTAAAAAATAACTCACCATGGCAACAATCGTACTTCATAGTAGATAAAGCATTGAATGCTACAAAGCCTTTTCAAAATGAATTATGCACCAGTATGTAACATGCACTTTAAAAAAGTTACTGTACACATTCTCCAACAAAATTTCCTTTTGGACTCATCTAGCATTTGGTTTTTTACTCTATACCACACATCATCTACTTTTCTGACTTCTGTTTGACTCAGATCTCATAGGTCTGGAATTGCTGAAGGAATTTATAGCATTAGTCTGGGCAAGGGACTGATACAAAATAATCCAGTGGCCTTATGTCAGGCCATCCCACAGCTGTGTTAACAGCTTCCGGAGACAGGGACGATTTGTGATTCTGGTGCCATGGTGTTGCTTACGAATCCGTAACGCAAAATCCTTAGTGGTGTAAAAACTGAAATGAGTAAGTAAATCACCCTCTTAAAACACTTTGAAACTCCCACTGTTGCAGGAGACCTAAATATCTGTGGGACTAATCTTAACTTTACCTTCCTTGGCCACGAAGTTAAACAGAGGCAAAGACCAGCAGCTTTCTTATAAAGAGCACACAGTTCTTGGGCAGCCAACACACGATGGCAGAGCAACATCGATGCTTCAGTTCCTTACAGTTAGGTACAGTACCCTGCTAGTAAGAACCCATTCAGAGCTCCTAGAGGAACAACTCCACCAGGATCGATGAGATGTTAAACATAATATCCTGGGACAGTAGGAAATTGCAACGGTGCAAGTGGACTTGTGGGAAAACGGTTACTTTCATAGAAGTAAGATAGCAACTCAGTGGCTGTACCAGTGTATTGATACCGAGAACAGTAACAGCTGTTAAGGCAGATTTCCTAGCAAGAGGTTATAACAAACACAGAAAATTACAATGCTAATTTTTAATGGATGCTTGTCAAGCTATGTCCCGTCCAGAACGCAGATGCATGCCTTCTAAAAACGCCGTTAGCTGCTAAGTTGCATGTCATTTCCTAAAAAATTTTGAGGAACTTTTACGTCTCATTTGAAAGTGATCCCATGTCCCAAGGTCAAAATTCAGAGCAAATTTACTCCGAAACATTGAAGTTTTTAGAGATTAGTTATGCAGTATCTCAGCAGCACAGCACAGTCCAGCGTACGGAGAGATCCACACCATGATATTGACAATCAAGTGGCTCAGATTCTGAGCAAGGTACTCACAACAGGGATGCAATCAGCACTAACACCTACCAACAATGAAGGCAGCAACACATCTTAAGTATATTGCATTGCAAGATCTTTACATCAGCACAACATGGGAAAAAAGAACTGGAGAGCATCCTCGTGCTTCCTCCTTACAGACCGAGTGCTGCAGCTGGTACTTGATGGAAGTGGGACCAGTCAGGCTGCGTCCCCTGCAGACACCGAAGGACTCGGTGGCCAGCGAAGCCCGAAGGAGAGCGCAGTGGCCAGCAGCAGTGCCTCCAGAGGACGTGCATACACAGCAGCACAGACACATGGCTGCAGCACGGATAATCGGATGAGTGATATTAGATATTAGAATGGACAACAGCAACTGAAACGATTCTCCAGAAATGTCTTTACACTCCTGCAAGAAGATAGGAAAGTTTTTCATTTTTTTAAAAAAAAAAACTTAGAAATACAATGATGGAGACACCTTTTTTGAACTACATACCCCTTGTGATGTTCCTACATGGTTCCAGAACTATGACAAAACCACCAACTGACAAGGTTTATTACGTCACTTCCTTCAGTTGAATTGAGTATGTCGAAAAAGAAAAGTTACTTTTTATTTCCTCCCATTCACAATGGCTTTTTTCCCTGCTGTTGCTCAAATTGCATCATATTAAGAGAAAATTGGTATCAAAGTTCCAGTTACGAAAAACGGTAGTGTATTGTCTTCTCTATTCAGAATCCAAACATAAACTATCAAGCTTCGACAGAACAACAGAACTAAGGCAGCAATGTATACTTAAAACATATATACGTACATCCAGGGTAGTTCAGCTGGAATATATAATACACATACGAGTTTCAATAAGTAGTTTCATATTAATTTCAGAAAACATTTTGTAATGTCTTAAACACATTGTTGTCCATTTCACAAATTAGCAAGTAACTTCACCAACAGAAGTGCATGAAAAGTGTGGAAGTAGAAAAGAACATTGGCTCTGTCCTCTCAGATTTTTCTGTTTACTTTAAAGTGGATGCATCTAAATAATATTTAGGGTAAATTTAAACCAAACCAATTCAGAACAATTAAAGTCAATCAGAAACTATCCAGTTATACAGCTAATGGGTGCTCAGGCTAATAAACCTGAATGAGATTGAATAACTAACCATGAAGACATAAAAGAAATTAATTGATGCTGCATTGAAAAGATTCACTTATTATCAGTAACTCCCAAGTTAGTACTGGTAACTATTTGTGGTCCCAGTTCAATCTGAAAGATGTATGTTACACAGAAATTTGAGACAGAGGTAGGCAGTTTCATTCTTGTGGGAAACATCCCAAAATAGAACAAGACTATTTCCAAGGAATCAGCAAACAGTGAAAGTTACTGGGCATGCCTTTCCAGGGCTGAAAGCAGATTTTCAATTGAAAAAAAGAATATTGAAAAATCCCTCAATAAAGTATTAATCAATAATAAGATGCTAAAAATAAAGTAATATATTTTTGGATTTTTTTCATTTTGACGTTGATTTCATAATGCCCTCACAAACAATTTAATTTCACTTTTAAACCCCCCACTATTTCGAGACTGACTTTGTTTCGAAACAGTGCAAAATTCGGTACCGGTAACCAGTGACAGCCTCTTAGCACGGGACAAAGATGACAGCACTGTTACTGCTTCACTCCAGTTCATCCACAGACAGGGAGAACGGCCTCGAAGGGAGAGCAAAGCGTCAAAAGATTTTGCTGGGCACCCCTCAGGAAGACAGTACGAGCTAAAGAGTAACACAGCTCTTGCTGTCAGTAATGCAACCCTGGTAATTCTTCTACCTCCTCGGAGGCATCGCCACAGCTCAGAGACATCGTTGCCACAGACTGGCCTGTACTGGAAATAGTCACAGGTGTTGCAACTGTATGAATCCAGTATAAAACACAGAAATTATGAATATCTAGCATATTCCCAATCAACCAAAATCAGGTTTACATGGGCTTTATAAATGAGAAAAGACTAGATTTAAGGAATACGACAACACGCACAAGAAGCCATTTTACAAGGAATGCATCACCGTGATAACCAGATGAATAAATCCACAGTAACTAAATCAGCCCTCCGAAAGCAAACCAGGACACTGGGATTGAAACCCAAGCAAACAGCAGAACCTCAGGCACGGCCACGTCTCGTCAGTGGCGTGTCGGACACAAAACGGGCCGTTTCAGCTCACGCCGCGTTACGTGCACCCCTCACCTCGGCACCTCACGTACCCCGTGCTGTGAGAGAGACACCCCATTTCCTAATGCCTGCATAGGAGTTGCCAGTGCAAAACAGCAAGTTAGAGAAAACCACCTGCAGGAGCACTTAGATACTGACATCTGTTTGGGTTATAAACGTTTAAGTTACGCCCCTAATGATCCACACAAAAAGTAGCAGCATTGCAAAAGAAAAACAAGCACAGAACTTTCACCTTACGGTGTATCTATACAAACAAAGGAAAGGAACATGGAAGGAAACACAGACAAAAGGAATCAAGACATGGAAATGAAAGCACCTGTTCAGAATATACAGATTTTAAAGCAAAGTGCAAGTAAATAAACACGCTTTTCAAATCTGCCAAGCTAGAAAACGTCGTATGAAGTGCATACAACTGCCTTGGCAAAGCTCACTGCAGTGCCTACGTATCCAGAGGACAGACAGCAAGCCTGTCGTGTGAGAAGGCTGTACATCAAACTTGGAGCCTGCCGTTCGACTGTCACACCCAAACTGGGTGAAAAAGCACCCAGAGGGCTTGGGCCAGCTGCACTGGCACCCCGAGCCCAAAGGCAGGTACCGCATCGTTCCCTACACGCTGCTGCTCTCGCTCCACCTGCGCCTCAGCTTACCTTTAGTCGCACGTGTTAGGGTGTTTGTTTCTTAACAAGGATTGTCTGTGGAAGAAAACCAACGAAATGTTGTCTCTAACCACTGGGTGTCAGCAGAAGAAAGTGCACAGTCAACATCTTGGCCGCGCAAGACGAGTCTCGTTTCCCTGTGCACGACTGTTAGGTACCACAAACCACCTTCACACACACAGCAATTACACAGCTATTCCTGTTGAAGACGACCTAATTCTGTAAATTAAATATTTAGAAGATGATAAAACGATTCCCTCTGCAAACAGCAAAAAAAAAAAAAATCAGGAATTTAGAGAAAAGGAATTCAAGCGAACAAAACGTTCACATTGGTGTCACTGTTAAAATTCTCAGTAATATTCACCAAAATAACGACTTGCCTCAATCCAGGCAAGTAAACACACGGCTTCTAACGTGTTCTACTGTGCGTAACAGCAACCAGGTGTGTGGAGACTGTGAGTACACCATGTGTAACAGAGACTTGGCCATACTTAAAACGTGACAACGCAACTACACAAAACACATATACAGGAGCAGGAAACACAACTGAATCAATTATTTTGTTACATTAATCTTATGATCAGACTTGCAGACTGTATCATCTGGACATGTTTTTTCTTGCAAATGTTCTAGTTACTGAAGTGTTCAGAAAGTTTGTGGCAACAGTAACTCATTCATTCTGGGTGTACACGATCCTATATACATTACACAACCTTGTATCTTCAGAGTAAAAGCTGCTGGACACAGCAAGAGCTCTGACGATGCTTAAGTATAACGCGAACTCAAAGTAAGCTCTGTGACACATTTGGGGCCTACAGAGAATGATGAAAAATAGCTTCACACCAGTTATCCCAAAATTCAACTCATACCAGATGGGACGGTCGATGAAATTAAATTGTCTTACGAGACAAAAACTATCAAAGAAGGCACAGGTGCTGCTGCTTTAAATTTATTTCCTAATTATTAGTGATTTCAAATGAACTGTCAGATTTCTTGAGTTCTGGGACATCAAACACAAAGAACTACATCCCGTTCAGTGTGGCTTGTGCCCCATGTTACAATGACATGTGAAGGTGGTAAGAGGAAAAAAAAACCCACACCATGGAAGTATTTGAAAATCTGTTCTTTTCCTACAAGTTATTTCTCTCATTTGCTTTTCTGTTTGTCTCAGACATATCAAAATGATTTTATTTCTAACTGTTACACCAGTAACAGTTGCAAAATATTTTTTTCCAAACAGACCTTAAAATTTTAAAGCCAATTATGATATCCACTGCAGTCTTTGTGGATTCTAATACATCAACAGAGAGGAATCAAAGAGTTGCTGCACAGACTTTAGTACTCCTCCACTTTTCCACAAGAAACTCCCATCGTTCCGCATTTATACAAGACGATGTGTATCGTGGCCACTCGGAACACCTGTTGGCACATGACCCACAAACTCAGCAAACTGAACTAAGCTGAGAGGAAATAACAAGGAACGTAACTGCTGTGCAGAGGATGGAATTTCTATTAGTCTAAATAGTCTAAAAAAGACTATTTCCAGTGCAGCACTCGAAGCAGAGCACAGCAGAGAAACACAGGGCTGTAAATGGCAGATGCCTTACTCATTCGTGACTAATCGCCAGTTACGATGCTTTGTTAATAAATCACAATCTCATTTTCTATTGTGAACTTAGCAAGTGCATTTCCAGATTGTTTTTCCTCATTACGCACTATCGTTTGGATTTTTGCTAAGATCAGGTTTTCTAAGGGTTTTGAACTAATTTTTGAGTGCGATGGTCCTAAGAGTAATAAGAGTCTCTCAGTAATTGCACTTCCTGTTGGCATATTCTACAATGGAAATGAAATATAAAATAGTCGTGTGACCTGTCTGATACCTCACAGGATGTCTCTAGCAAAACTGGAAACAGAATGCAGGTCATTTGACTCTGAAATGTTCGGCACAGGAAACACTTGAGAGCTTCCTTTATTTAAATCTTAATAATGAAATGTACAATTAGAAAATATTTAATTTATAAAAGCACTTGGGAAAGAAAGCCCCGAAAATTTCCACTTTCCTATTAAGATTGGATTTTATGACATATTTGTGCAATTATGTTTGCAAGTTTTATTTGGTGGAATGATAAGCAAACCAAACAATTTCTTCTACTTCCTCAGGTTAGCTGCTCCTCAGAGTTGCACTTTCTAGGGGTGTGCCACCGTCAACTAATTTTGAATGTTCAGCTTTAACATTCAGCCTTCAAAATACCAGATGGTACTTCCAGAAAAGCAATATAAATTTTTATTTTTCTTCATAAATCCCTTTAACTAGTTAATCTCACACACACATCAAGGCAAAGCATACACCAATATTCCCAGAGTTGCCTGGCAACTACTGGGAGGAGCATCAGAGAAGAAGGAAGCCTGCACGGATGCAGGGAAGTCAGTGTCTCCCTGACACGGATAAAGGAGGCTTACAGCCAGGGTGCCTTGCCAGTTTCCTTATGGTTAACATTTTAACTGGCTCCCATTATTTCACCTTAGACACTTTAAAAGCCCAACACTTACACCCAGACATACATACACAAGTCAATACAATTTCTTTTTTCCACACGATACATGGATTCCCCCAGTAAGATGTGGAAGGACTCATGTTGACTTCAAAAGTCGTTTTTGAACCCTAAATATGAATTGCTGGAATGATGCTGACTTGATGGTGATAACAGGACTGTTTAAAATTCAGACTGAGCTGTTTTTTCCTTCTGGCTTTAAAAATAACAAGTAAGACAAACGTTAGTACTGAAAAGACTTTAGTTACAGAAACATCTTCAACCTCAAGAAACACTATGCCTGTAGTCCAACTTCTAGTCTTTAACATCATGATTAAAATTAGATTTATTACTTGTCTGCATGGCAGATCTCTTCATTAATCTTCAGAGCAGGAAAATGCAAAATACACCACCTTTTCTCAACCAGCAAGCCTTCATCCTCACCCCATGCATCCAGCCTCCCCACTTCCACTCAGAACTCATCTTAGTATGTCCCAGTGCTATTCAGGCTCTCCATTGCCAGCACTGATTTTCTGCTTTGCCACCAAACGCTTGCAGCTGAGAGACGAAGGTATGAGAGACAACAGTATGTTTTGTGCTCCACAGAGATCTTCTTGTTAAGCAGCCACAGGCCTAAACAAGAGCAGTTCAAACAAGCCCATAAACGTGATGTTGAGATTTATCACTGCATTTGCCTGCACGTGTTAGTTTCCCCTGCTTTAGAAACAGGGAACATGGAATATTTTGGAAATATTCTGTGGATCACTCTGCAGTTAGTACCCATATTTCTGAGACATATCTCATGAACTATACTTGAATGTTTCTCATACTATTTACCTTGTCTCTGTCTGTCCTCTGAAAGGAACCCCCTAAGTACACAGTAGCAAACCAGAGTGTCACAAAACATGTGGAAATACACTAACTTGGCTGGACTGATTTGTGTTGAAGTCCATGAAGCTACTTGCAATAAGTCAGGAACAAATGCCTCACTAGAAGCAATAAAACCCAAGATCAAGTACAGAAAAATCCTTCCCCCACTCAGATGGCACTTAATCGTTGCTAAACAGAGATTAGCTCTGAACCAGAAGCAAGAGATTGAATTGCCCTAACAGAACATTTATTGTCAACAGTCACAACTCCAGACATTCGTCATATTTCTGCACAAAAGCACAATAACTTCTTTTCTAATTTTATTATGTTCTTGAGTCCATGATTCCACAAATTTGCATGTTTCACAGTTAAGCATATATTGTGTAAAAAGTTTATCTTTTACTACCTTGAAAAAGAATACAATGAATACCCAAGTTTTGCAGTGAGAGAAAATGGTCAGCTCTGCACTAGCCTTCTATGTTCACTAATTTATACTTTTTTATCATCTCTCTTCTAACTTAACTGTCTTCAAAAACAAGCAACATCCTTACCTTTCCGTAAGAAGTTTTCTGCCTGTCTGATGGATCATGCTTGTTGCACCTCTTTCTGTTTTGGAGACTGGAACAACGTTTCCAGTACTAGTCAGCCAAAGAGCCACAATGCTGACCCTACTACAAGTTGGTTACCCTACACTTGGAATTCTTGTTAGCTTTCTTTCCCACCACAGCTGCAGATCTACACCTCATGCCTACTAATTTCCTACTTACAGGTTCAATTTTCAGGGCGTTTCTGTAGCTCCCGAAGAAAGATGCTTGTGCCTTTAGAAACGCTCTTGCAACACCATCTCCAGTGGTTGTAGAGACTTTCTTCAATCTGCTCTTCAGTGCAGAAACCTGAAATCACACAACAGGTCCAGATTACTCTCATATCGCAAACAAAGCTTAACACATTGCGGCGCAGCTAAATGAAAAGTGCACAGCAGCAGTTATGACAAAATGTGACATTGTGAATTCAGAGTTGAATGTTTCAGTTCTAAAAGCATTACTTTTCAAGCTGTTTTGCTTCTCTAGGATATGATTGGATTCTATTCAGAAACCAACAGGAAAATAAAAGCTTCATTTCAACCTTCCCTCCTACTTAAAATTCACCCTTAACATGCTCTTGAGTACTCTTTTAAAGGAAGTCCATGAAGTTCTGTGTCATTCTTGATAAAATCCGTGAAAGAATTTCAGTTAAATTAATTCAAACATCAGACTAACAGAGAAACTCTTCTGCATAATCAGGCCATCCATCACCACCCAGGCTAAGAAGAGATTCTGTAGGTCTGAAGAATTTATTTGCTGCAAATACAAGCTTGTGGGTTGTTGGTTTTTTTTTTTCTTTTAAGGCTGTATCTATTGTATTTTAGAGACTTAATGAAAAACAACCAAATGAGAGTTTTAGTTCTGCACAGGTGGGCTCCCAGACCCCTGCCGGCCGTGCTCCCGCTCCCCCTCCTCACCGGACCGAGGGAGAAAACCTGAGGAAAAAACGGCGGACTGAGCCGAAGACAGGGAGATCACTTACCAGTTAGCATCACGGGCAAAAGAGACTCGACTTAGGAACATTGATTCAATTTATTGCCAACTAAAGTAGAGTTGGATGGTGAGAAACCAGGACGGAAAATCAACCCCCTTCCCTCACCCCTGCTCCTCAACATCCCCCCTCCATTCCCGACTCCTCCCGGAGCGGCGCAGGGTGATGGCAACAGGGCCCTGATGGGTCCCTCACAGCTCCTCTCTGCAGCTCCTTCCTGCTCACACCTTTACTGGCTCCTCACTCTGCCGCGGAGTCACCGGGATGAGCCAGACCCGCCTGCGACCCGCCGGGCGGCGGCAGCCTCTCCCCACGGCCCCGGCAGCGCCCGCCACACGCCCGCTGCCTCCGGGGCACAACCCGCCGCCTGCCAGCGTCCCACATTCACCACGACACTCTGTCTCTCAGCACCGTCGTCATCTACTGACGTTTCTTCCTTCCCGTTTCTCGGGAGATGAAGCCCACCCGGTGCGGGACGGCTCCTCTCACCCCGCTGCCCCTTCCCGCCCCGGGGAGGTGTTGGATTTCCTCAGGATTCACAGCGCTGACGGCCTCGTCGCCATCCACAGAGACGCTGACTGATCACAGCTCAGCAACCGAACACAACTGACCGAACACGCTTCCGTGCAGGCACAGTCAAACCCACCCAGGTGACCCGAATATTCTCTATTTTCTGCGCACACCCGGGGCTGAAGTTCGAGAGGACCATCCATCGGCGTTCCCTGTGCTGCACAACTCCTCGCACACCCCGTTGTGACTCAGCTTGATGTCTCTTTTCTAGAGCTCAGTAACCGCTGAAGTAACGTTGTGCATCGACGTATCACCGTTAGTGACAGCGTTTCGCCTTCCCAAACACCAGCTGGGAAAGGAGAGGAAAAGCCCTTCCGAAGATGAACATCCAGCTTGCTTCTCCTGCGCTGCAACAGGCCCAGGTTATGCCAAATCATTAACAGTCACCGCAGTAGCAATGTTCTGGTGCGGCAGACAGGCTGAGTTTTTGAGACAGATCTCACGGAACTCGTCACAATATAAAAACAACCACCTGGGCACTGATTCTTGAAAGAAATTCAACGGGTGCTTTAGAGGCTGCAGCTGTGTCACGTGCAAAACCCCAGTTTGATGAGGCACCTTACGCAGAAGACAGGACAGAGCCACCACGTCGGAGAGCAAGCAGAAATCCAGGAAATCCCTAGTCATCTTGATTTGCAGAAGAACAGGAATGACTCCATAAATATCCATATTATCAGTTTAGCAGGAATAATTCTTTCAATAATTAACAAATCTTCCTTTTTCAAATGCTATTCTGAAAAATTCCACTGGGGTAGCCTTAAATATGTCACACTGTGAGAAACGTTGCAGGAATATTATTTACAGAGTAAGCAGATTCTGTTGTAGTGAACACAACTGTGTTTTCTGAGAGTACAATAATACCTCATGAAACATAAGCTGATGGTTCAAGTGTTCACATTAACTTTCAAGACCTTCCTCCCATCCTCCAGTTCACAACAAAAGCTTATTCTGGCCTCACCCCCATCTCCAAAGTAGGCACCAGATGAGTTTTCTCCTGCCTTGGGCCTTTGCGACCAGCCTGCCTTAGTAGCAAACTGCAGGTTGATTTTACTGAAAAACTGTTCTTGAGGGGTCCAGCTCTGCCCCTCCTGGAAGCACATCCACCACTGCCTCCTCCAGCACTCTTGCATTTGGGGAGGGCTCATCTCGCTACATCGGAGTCAAGCATATCATCCATACCGTGCACTACCTGTTCTCCTTTGAAAACCAGATGTTGTATTTGCACTTGTGTTCACCAGAACAGTGGCAAGGAGATTTCCTTTTACTTCAAATTTTCTGCAGAGTCAGTTGTGGAAGGATTTTCATTACAGTTATTTAGTGTAACAGAAATAATCAAGAGCATGTCCAGCATTGTTTATAAACCTGACTGCTGTGGCTTGTGCCCCGGATCCACGCGCTAACGAGCCCACAGGCACACATTAACAGAACACGTGGTAACAGATTGAGTCTATCATGCCCAGAAAATCAGCTCACTCCTATTCACTGAGATCGTGTCTCTCAAGGAGCTGTTATTCCCAAAATGCAAAAGCTTCATCAGATTTTCAAACCCAAACAGCACACTTAACTTCTCCTAGTTCGAAGGAGTCTGACGTTGTAGGGATGAAATATGCATTTATTTCCTATATTAACTTACGTAAACCATTTAAAGGTAGTTCTTAAAAATGCAATAAAATGCCTATAGCTGTGAGTTAACTCCCAAATCCATCTCAAACATTTTTATAAGTGGTTTTCTCTAAACATTCATTTGAAGACAAAGACGTTACTATCTAAATAGAAAGAAAAGGGTCTAATAGTCATTTTACAACAAAATTCAGAAGGCTTGTCACAGCCTTTCTGTGTTCCAGCTTCCCCATTTGGTATTGAAGCAGAACATCGACAGGTATTTTGCTAATTCCTTAACCTTTCAGATCGTTTGCTCTCTTCTAGACTAAATCAAACACTGTAGGATGTCTGTTTTATGTACGTACAATTTACTCTTTCCATCAGGATCACTGCAATAGGCAAGTCATAGTTTTTTAAAAAAGAAAATGTTAACAACACCACATTTAAAGAGACTAACAAGAAAAATAATGTTCATGTTTACTCTGGAATAAATTAGTACACAAGACAAAGTAGATTATAAAAGCGGAATTACGATTTTTTTCTTGCCTAAAGATGCAGTAATACTTTTGTCAAAAAAAAAAAAAAAAAAGACTGTGACCACTCAATATGAAGATTATTCCTAGCCAAACAGACACATATACATGCGGTCTACCCTGAGAGTGTTTTTAAAGAAGATTTTTATACTTCTGGCAGTTCAGGTTTAAAGGTCAGATTTAAACTATCACCATGTTTCAAAATGCAATCTGTGCAATGCAGCATAATGAAATGGTTCAGTAAAGGTGCTAGTGGAAATTCTTTTAATTAGGTCCAAGGCTTTTCAGTTGTCAACATGAATAAAGCAAGAAACATTCTATTGCAAACACAGTGTAAGAAACAAAAATGGATTCACCTTTCACAAAATGGTTCTGCTATGGAGTTGTAGTTTGGTACTTCTTGCTGTCCTGAAAGCAGTTAATTTCCGCTAAGTGAAAACCAGTACCATAGGCTTCCTACTTGTGGAAACTTGTTAATGAATGAATGGACAACAGTAGCACACCCAGCTAAATTACTGACAGCCCACGATATTCATCGGCTGGTGCAAGTTTCCCGTACTCTCACAGCCACCAGACACGCAAGATCTCTCTGGCGCAGTACGCTGCACTGCATCAGGGCTTCATTTAATAAAAACTACAAGTTGACAGAGCGAGCTTATGCTTTATTCCTTGTAATATGAAGCTCTGACTACAACTAAGACTAGAAGATGACACTTATTTGGAAATACATGAAAAATCCATAAGGGTTGCATAAAAAAAAAAAATTACTACTCCCTCTTTGCTATTCCTTGCAACACAGACGGTGGTGTAGGAGACTTGTCAGCAGCAGATGCACTTATTGTAATCACAGTCCTTAATAAATCTCTTTTTTTAATATTGACTATTTTAAACGGAAAGTTACTTCCCAGGGAGTTCTCATGCTGCCAGATTTTCAGCAACATACCAGAAGCAGAAGGTGAAGGAGGGACAGTTTTTCACATTTGGAATAGTTAATCAGCAATGCTGTAGCACACACCTTGATTTTCGGGGCTCTGACTCAAACAGTTCAGGAAGCCTTACCACTAGCAGGTACTGCTGAGGCAAACCAGGGCAAAGAAATGACTTAATCTGATTCTGCTGGAACTGCATCAATGCTATCCAGCTCCTTTGACACAAATGTTAACTGGAAAGACATTTCCCAATAGCCTATGTTCATTTGGATCCTAGGAGTAAAAGCTTAAGCAACAGTTCATTTGAGATTCCCAAGAATCAACAGTTTAGGTAGCAACATCACTGCAAGGAAACAAGAACAACTCACTACCTGAAGCTCTAAAATAATCACAGGACTTCATGGCATGGTTTTACTTGATTAAAAAAGCTGTTCAAGGAGAGGGGAAAAAAAGTTTTAGAAATTTTCCACTGGATTAATTACCTGATGGTGAATGCATCGCACAGAAGATGTTTTTCCTCACTGTTAGAGGATTTAATATAGATTTAGTTTAGCAAAGTAAATTTTGTGTCTACTCAGCAGTGCTTGAATTGCTCACTGTTCACATTAAGTAGCAAAACTGGCAGAACAGTTTGATGTAACAGTTGTTTATGATCATCAAACTGTTGAAGATGTTTTTTAGTTTCTCAGATCATAAATGCATCTATTTAGACCGAGACCAGAGGGGAGACACACTCCCAGAATCTCCCCATCCACACAGGGAAGCAGGAAAAAGAAAAAAAAAAAAAAAGAAAAAAGTATAATGGATTGGCTTTAGAGTCTCCCTGCTGAGATGAACAACTTGATCCACTTACAGTTCCAAACACATGATGCATGAAGGAACTGACAGAAATTCAATTCTTGCAAAGAAGAGCAGCTGCTCTCTAGTGGTCAAAGCCAAATATTAGGCAGCCTGAAGCAGAGGAAAAGACCTGGAGGAGAATACTTCATTATCTGGGTAACTAAAATACTGAAACAAAGCTAAGTAAGACATAAACACTGATCCCAAGCATTAATTACACAGCACAACACGATTCAAGTTAAGGCTTTGTTGCGACAAAATATTAATCCCAGCTGTATTTATATAGCAGTTGTGAAAAAAAAAATATACCATGTAGGCTATTTGTGAGCCACGCCAGTTAATTGAATTTGCTGGCAGCATTTCCTCTGCTACGCTCCAAACATCCTCCAAGATAAAACGTACCTTTTAAACAGACCTGTGGAAAACTGAATCAAGAAATTTCAACTAATAAAAGGCAACTCTCTACTGTTATAAAAGTGAAGTAAAAGTAAATAATGAAAGGAAGGAAGTCTCTTAAAATTTATTACATTCCAAAGCTTGAAGTTCTGTGTTTATTGGTGAAGTCTCTTCTGATGTTCTACAGTGCGCCCACAACAGCTCCTTTAATGAAGTCTCATAAAATCTAATATAATACTTGATTGTTGACAAATCATATACATGTTTGAGGCCCCGCACTCACTGTATCCAGACATTTCTTACATAATTCCATGAAATTTACAAGTCTGTCATTCCTGGGTTGTGGATAATGGCACAAGTGATGACCAGCTGGCAGATTTGAATGTGAAATCAAAATGAAAAACTATATAAAGCCAGAAAAATTCAGGGAAGTAACTTTTATAGACTAAATGCTTG
Source organism: Tauraco erythrolophus (assembly GCF_009769465.1). Taxonomy (NCBI): domain Eukaryota; kingdom Metazoa; phylum Chordata; class Aves; order Musophagiformes; family Musophagidae; genus Tauraco; species Tauraco erythrolophus. The sequence continues at coordinate 11,088,995 of NC_141486.1, forward strand.
ACTAAAGCCAAGATGTTCACAATCAAGATGGACCTTTTATCCAGCGCACACTGTTTTCCAAGAACGGATCACACCACGGATCACAGGGAAATGACGGGATGTCACAGTAGGAGGCATCGGCTATTCACCATTACTTGAGTTCTTCCTCAAACAGACCAGCTTATATTGAGCCCCCTGCATATCAATTTTATTTCTCAACTACACATAGAAAGGTATAGATCTAACTGTCAGCACAATATTTTGAACTAGTAAAAGAAATCCAGCTATTCCCCTGCCGTTTTCTCCTAAACAGTCATCCTCTGACTCAAAAATAACTTCTTACACTCTCACTCACTTTACACTGCTCTTCCCTCCCAGCTTCTGCAGTGAAGATGATTACAGCAGCAAGCCGGATGTATTTTTTCCCATTAAAGGGAAAGATCAAGTATTTATACAACATTTCTATCAAGTTATTAAAAAATAAGTAAATACCAACAAAAAGTTTGAATGAGAAAGAAAATAAATACCAAGGATATGCCCTGAGCAGTGCTAGAAGTCAACGGGAAGCAGTCCATTCGGTAACTCAGGGCACAAAATGCTCAAAGTTCATTACAGCTCACTTGTAAGAAGCCACAGGAAAAAAATCCACGTAATTCCATTTGAAAACAAAAGTTATGTAAAAATGCAGATTTTTTTTTTTCCTAAAGGAATGGATAAAGATGGTTTCAAATAGGAGTACTTTTTCACACCACAAAGAAAGCAGTTTGAATTTTTGCTTCCTGTTCAGATGTACCACAACCTGCACATTTTTCACTTGTCTTTTTTACCCATAAGAGACTAACTCTTTACATGACCTACAACTCGATTACGCTGTTCCAAAACTCGAACTGTGTCCCTGCAGCACTTCCAGCTTAGGTGAGCAGTAGCTAATTTTCATTAGGAGGCTTAAAAATACATCTGCAAATGCTCAAACAATCATTGCTTAACACTCTGAAACAGGAAAGAACTGAGGTAAAGTGTTTTACCTGTAATAATGAGAGTAATACAATGAGACACCTCAGCTGCAAACCGAACAGGTCAAAAGGATTTACACCTTTAAGTAATGGAAGAGTTGAATAAATCATTTCATACATACCACATCATTAGGAAGGCTCTGAAGGTCATCAAAAGGGGTTTCCAGTGTGTTAGTGTCTACATTGAGAATCACTACGTCTTCCAGGGCCATGTTTCTTACTTTCTAAATATGAGCAGATTCAAGAAAAGGGAAAGGAAAATAGAAATATGAAGAGTTAAATCTTAAGCATAAAGGACATAAGTGATGGCATAATATCATGGCATTATGAAACTCTTTGCATTTTAAAAACAACCAACATTCCTGTCTTTCTGGCATCATTCATTTTATTATTCACATTTTACAATGCTGAAAATTAATCTTCAATTTGCAGAGGGAAGTTCTTAACATTGTGCATGCTCACATTTTCGAAAGCAGAGAGTAACCTTTTGGGATTATTCAAGCTAAGATTTATTTCAAGCACCTCTACTAATGTTTGTCTTAATTCTGGTATCCTGTTGGCACATTTTGCAGTTTCCAGCTGAGTCAAGATTTCAAGTGTATCTTTTTATATTTAGAGATTAATTGAAATAACAATAAATAGTGGCTTTCTAGGAGTGAAGAGTTGCAGTAAGTCAGGGATGGGAACTGGTTTCCATATTTCAGGTTGAATTTTGCAACTCAAATAAATACAATTGTAAACTTGTCTGTAAGGAAAATGGACACTAACCAGAGGTTAATAAATGAATAATTAAAATGGGAAAAAAGAGAAATATAACTCCACCATATTGCGGTCTCTTAATGTCCAGCGAGTCTAAACTTTTTACCCTGTTCCCATGAATTAAAAGAAAGAAATGCCTCTAATCTAAGTTTGAGTGTTTACATCATCTGTAACAGTACAGACACACAAAAGCAAAGCACAACCTATTTCTCAAAAGAACAATCATTAGTACTTTTGGCTTTAAGTGTCTAAAGGTATTGGTGATCTAAGCAAATTTAAACATTGTCACACTTTATTTCCCTGCTTAAACAACACTAAATGAATCACTGATACGAAACAGAACAGCATTTAAATATTTAACACTTTTTCCACTAACAGAAAAATTGAATTCTTTTTCTTTTGTTGACTGAAAAATTATACGTATTTAAGCCCTCTTCAAATAAAGCTTTGAAAATTCAAAAAATCAGAAGTGGAACTACAGAATACAGTAATTAAGGAAATTTTCCAGTGACAGTGTAAACAAATGTTTCAGTTCCTACATACCTATACATAGGACCAAACACAAATTATTGAGGAGGAAAATGAACAAAAACATACGCAATTTTTAATTAAGGTTTTGTGGGGTGGGGAGAATCGTTTCCTTTAAAAGAAAGGAACTAAAGCTCCAAAACAATGCCAAAGTTGAGCCTTAGGCATCTAAATAATTACCTTCAGTGTTCAAGGCTCAGTCCCCTGTCTATAAAGAAAACTGCTGTGTACTTGGGGGCGGGAGGGGGGTGGGCAACAACTATAAAAACCACTTTGTAGACATTTAAGTTTAGGTCTTCCATGAGAAATTTCTTTAACTTAAATGGGAGAATATTACATTTAATGCTTTCCATATAAAAAGCACAAGCACCACATGACAAACCAGGTACTTTCCTCTACATTTCAGGAACCAAAGGTCACTCTGCTGGCTGCATCTGATAAACTCTAAAGCAATCCAGGAGTCTTGCTCCTTCTAGGAGTCCGGAAGCACCAGACAAACTGATTTGCTCCTTCCTGTTTCAGAAAATTAAAAAATCTCACTTATACTCAGAGGAGTCTAAAAAGCTCCAACAAAAAGGTCTTGCAATGCACTTAACCAAAGCCAGAAGCTTGTCAAAACTGAGTGCTAGTAGGACAAGACAGAAGGAATTAAAACCTTCTCTTGATTCTTGCTGAAGAAGCAACAAACATGTGCCTGAACTTGTCAATGGGTGGGTTTGTAACTCTGGTGATCAATCTGCACCTTCCCTTCAGCAAAACGTTGGGCTTTTCTGTAGCACAGAATAAGCTCGTGACGAGCGGAGATCTGCCAAGGAGTACGGCACAGAAGGATGTTGCTCGTGGTGCAAGGACTATAAATGCTGGTCAGTGTAAGCATCTCCACACACGGCCCGGAAATAATTGTATCCAAAAGAAAGACCAGTATTAAACTCTGCTGTGTTACACCTTTACATTGTGAAAAGCATAACTTTACTGTAAAAATTCTCAATATTTGTATTAAGCCAGTGGATTTCCGTGGAGACAAAACCTCAAATTTAACAAACTTGAGACAAACTTGATTTATAGCACCTGTCGTGCAATGTATTTGAAAAAACATAATTTTTCAATTGTCCAATTGTGGCTCATCCTAGAGAAATGCAGACTGACCAGTTCATCTTAATCCCTACCTGTTTAATCATCTTTCCTTTAACGATAATCTTTGATAAAGGGTATTATCAGATGGTTATAAGGGCTTTTGTCAAATTATGAAATGGTTCTTTTGCTAAACATAGTACCTATCAGCCCACCTGACCTGGAAATAAAAGTATTTACTCTCTTGTTGGAATTTTAGTAAGAATTCCCAGTATCTGACATGAAACCCCATCGGACTCTCCGAATCACAACTACATGTAGATCACTTTCACAGGTACCGTTTGCGTGTCGTCACAATTTTCTCAAAATACAAAGGGACAGCCACTAAGGCACACGCAGTCACATTCCATATTTCACAACTTCCTGAATATCTAAACAAAATTTCAAAAATGAAGTGATACTTGTTAAACAGAATGGACTATACTCACTATGTTCATATTTTGCTGAAAAAAATGTGGAGAAGCAAAGAACAAGAGGAAATATGAACGTAACGGTTTCCTTATCTAATTTTACTACAGACTGGGGATTTGCTGAGTCAAACGAAGTGATTCAGTCAAAATGTGCATCACATATCATTACTGCAAACCTTTCTTAACCATCCTTCCCAAACCACTTGTAGCCATAATTAATCATCTAAAAACCATCAAATCGAACTAACATCTACACCTGCCTTTTATTTTAAATGTCTCTTTTTAAAAGAGTGGAGAGGTATGGAAAGCTGCTTTAACAAGCACACTGAACCCATTGTTTATGGCCTCTATAAACATGGCTTAGTAAGAATTACTGACTTAATCAGAGAGAACTTATCTCCTGGTGAAAAGAGCACTTTAAATTTCAGAAATGGCACCTTTACTGTGAAAATCTCTTAACTTTTCAAACAAACTCCAGGGGGCCTTAAACACCAGGTCAGTAAATAAGCAGCGGTTCGTGCGTCTGCCCCGCTCACAGGCAGCCAAACACTTCAAGTCATTTAAAGGTTTTATGTGAAAGTTTCCAAAAACATTTAGAAACTATATTCTGATAGAGAAGTATTAAGGGGTGCTCCTGTCTCACTCAGATCACATGCTAGAAGCAATATTCATCAATAATACTAACACCAGTTTATACTAAATGTTATTATATTATCACTGTCTACAGTTGGCAGGTTTTGAATTTCCTACCATAAAAAAAATCCTAAGCTAAACTTCTTTCAGAGGAATAACTTTATTGAACAGCTCATTTAAAAAAAAACAACACGTCACACAAAAACCCACCACCCTCCCCCCCCCCCCCCCCAAAAAAAAAACAACAAACCACCCCACAGGATTGCATAACTTCATGGCTAAATTGGTGCCAAAACATAAACCAAGCTGATCATGAAGCTTCACGACCAGATACAAATGTGATCAACATACCAAAAAAACGTTGTAACAGGAAAAAGAAAACGTATCTTCCACTAATTCTTTTGGAAAGGTAAAACTCTTAATGAAATCTAACATTTTTAGTAGCTAGCTTGTATATCATATTTGAGATTATTATGAAAGTACGATTCACAGTGAGTCTAAAATCCATTTGCTTAATGACTTGTCTCCACCGAGTTAATAGTTCCCATTTATTTTCTTAAGAAAAACACCACAACGCTGCAGACAACAATGTGTCAATCTGGCTGCCAGAAGCAGGAAAGGCAACGGATATAAAATTTTATTATTTCATGCCCCAACAGCAGCCAGAAGGACTTAATGAAATCACCCTTAGATTTACAATCTGAAATAGCTATTCAACAGACAAACCTGGTTAGGCTGGATGTGCCCCCTGACCTCGCAGCCCTTTGATCCGGGCGCAGCAGGTGGGCTCTGCCCCCTCCCGTGCATCTCCCACTCTTCCGCCGATCCCCCCCTTGATGTGCAGGACCCTGATCCTGTACAGGTGATGCTCGGGATCCTTATCACAAGCAGCTGTTGCCAACTGAGTGACAAACATCACCAATCTTGGTGTACAATTGAAGAAAAACCTTCTACACGTACTGCTAAGTCTGCTCGGCACTGCCCTGTCTGTCTTAGAACTTCCCCCCCAAACATCCTCAAACACAGAACCTTGTATTAAAACACGGTTATTAATCACTTCCATTTCTCCAATAATTGGATAAAAGACAATTCCATAAGTCAGTTCTCATATTTTTAAATGTGTTTTTATCAATGCTCCTCAAACCACGTACAGCCAAATTTACCATATTTGTGACTAAATTACATTTATTTTTTTAAGACCTGGATTTAAGCATATATCTATAACCCTTTCATTTAAACCCTGTAAAAAAGCCACACTTCTCCAGTTACAGCTAGAAAAGGCAGTGATTTACTAAGTATAAATGGATGGAAAAAGCTAAATATTACACCTCACCCCAATCAAAAATCATAATTAACACTACTGCTGGAAGATGCCAGTGGTCAATGAACTCTCAGGGTGTCTTCTGCTGCAAGAGGCAACCACATGGCACTGTCAGGACTAATCCAAGCGGGTGCCACCCACTTCTTGGAGCTCGTTAGCTCAGACTCCATGCATGCTAACTGGCATGTTATCAGAGAGGACCACAAACAGAGCATCCTCACAGCTACCTGAAAAAGACCAGGTAAATATGCCAAGAAGTGCTTCCAGAACATGTGCGTGGGGTTCGGAGGGCTGAACACGCAGCTTCCCACCCCCGGCGTGCGTAAGGAAGGGACGACAGACATCAACCGAGATCACCTGCCGCGTCCCAGCATATTAAAGACAGCATGAATTTTAGTGAACCTTCTTTTCCTAACATGAACATATTTGCTCCTACCAGGTTAAAACAAAACAAAAATCTGCTCGTAGAGGTTTTATGATATGCACAACTGTCCTTTATGCTCAGGAAAAATGAAAGAAACTCTAACACTCTAACAAATGCAATGTGGTTGCACGCACAAATTCCTTCTGGATAATCTTGCAGAATTAAAATTCTGAAGTCCCAGAAAAAGTCCTAGTGTGACTGGAATATTAAAAAAGAGCATAAGAAACTTTTCTAACCATTAACTCTAAAGCCTGGGTTTATGCCCTGAAAGGGTGTGCCCACGACAAGGGTGGGCATTATTGTTACTTGCATGGCTGGAAGTCTGGCACGGAAGAGCACACTGCCAGCAGCTCAGCATCTGACAGCTAAACACAGCTATCCCTGACGTTAATCACAACCACATGTGCCTAAATTCCAAGAGGTAGTCTCCCAGGTCAAGGGCATTCCTCCTCCATCAGCGCCATCACACTAATAACCTTTGCTACAGAACCAGTTGCTGAAACAATCGTTTACTATGACAAAAGTAAAAGGCTGCCCAAGTTTGACACCGCTTGTAACACAAAGGTCAGTGTAATATAATTTAAACACTAAAATAGCATACAGTACACAGGTAGAAAATGGAACAAGATTACGAAAGGGATGTGTTCATTTGATGGAGTTTCGTTTTCCTATCGCATTATTTATCGGTACTAAGTACTTATCTTCATCTAATATGAATTCAATTAGTTCCGTAAGCACGTTCCATTATTCATGGGATAGCTCCAGCCTTGCTTAGCCAACAGCTTATAAACTTTTAGCCTTCTTTGAAGTCACTTTATGGATTGCTAAATGGAAATCTTATAAAGAATGACTAACTAGGTGATGATAGAAAAGCTGAAAAATAAGAGCACAAAACACAGCTCTATATTTTCTACCAAGATTTTCCCTCATAAATCAGTTGGAGCCCTCTGACCTATAACAGGAGATTATCTTATCTCACTGGAGAACATTTCAGTCACAGCAAATTAGATTTAACAGTCAATGGATACGCTTGATATTTTAATCATAAGAAAAATTTGTCATTTTCCATTAAAATAACTGTTCCTTCTACAGAGACCCTGTGTAACACAGGAAACTGCAAACTAACTTCAAGATACAAAACGGTTTGGAAAAAATAAAATCTTTCAAGGTGAGAGAGCGAGTGTATTTTGTTTAAAATTGTTAACATTTCTGCTATGTTACTTCCAGAGGACCCATTCCAAGATAGGGATAGCAAAAACCCACAGAAACAATATTGAAGCTAGAAATTTTTTTTTTTTTCTACATTCTACATTCACTCTCCTCTTTACACCACAGCTTTCTCTGTGCAAGTTTAGGCTTCCACTAACATTTACACAACAATGACAAATTCTGCAATGGGAGCTGCTGGAGCAGAACCACGAACCTGTGTCTAACTGCAATGACTCCCACGGGGCTCGACCGGAGATAAAGAGTCCACCTGTCTTAACTTGACTAGAGGACTGGGGAATTAATCCCTCATACTGAAATGAGAACATGTGGATTAACAAAACACTTCTAAAGATCTGTTTGCTGAAATTTCAGCATTTAAAGAAAAATGAATACTGAATGACAGTAGGTTTTAGTTGCAGTTTACAGAATTATTTTGATATGGGAGAACAAATATATTTTATTTTAAAAAATACGCAACTGCTATATCATGAGAAAAAAAATACTGTTGTTACTGAGTTGTTATTCTAACAAATAAACCACATCATTTTATACCTACATATGCAGAAAAAGACAAAAAGAGCAAGGTTTCAGCATCAAAACCAGGCCAAGAGGTAAACTAGTAATTGTCCAGCTCATGTGACAAATGTCACCTTTCCTTTGCCCAAGGCACCGAGAACGCGCGCAGTACTCGCCAACAAACACACACCATAGCCCGCTGTGGGGTTTTATTTTATTTTTCAATGGAAAAAGCAGGGTTAGCTGGAAGATGCATTTCTGTCTGGAAGTACTCAATTTATCCTTAAGAGCAGAGGGAGGAGAGAAGACAGTTTGGTTTATTTATTTCATTTATTTCATAAGGCACTTTGAGTAACTCTACTTCGCCGAACTGCGTCTGTGTTCCAGAATCTCTGGCTATTCAAAAGCCATCCTGGATTCAGTATGAAACAGATTTTTTCACAAGTTACTAAAACGGATGAGAATTGCCTCCTCCAAGAACAACTCCTTTTTTTGAGTTCTTACAGATGGAGTTTGGAAGGCCTACAGAGCTCTGCAAGCTGAAGAACTGAGACAAAGGAAGAGGTAATGGGTTTATGTAGCAAGGCAGGAGTGAGACATGATGCAAAGCGACTCCAAGCCGTAAGCATTATTTTTTTTTCTATACCCATTGCCGGGCTAACCACGTAGCTCTTTGTGAGCAAAAATATTTGTGAGAGCTGACAAGTAGCCGTATTGAGATATTACCCATGCTCTACCACGTCTCCTCCTCCTTTTTCAGATAGATTGACACGTAACAAGCATGCCAATGATCACCTGGTAGAGATATGAGGCAGAAAGTTTCTTGATCAAAATGAAAAATATACTCTAGATCACTACTTCCTAGATATTACCTCAGTCCTGTCTATGCAGTGTTCAAGTGCAATTATCAGAAACCCCTCTGATATAAACATGATGTGCAAACAAACATACATGTTGACTTATTGCTTATTCACTAACACATTGTACTGCAATTCTGTACTGTACCGAGCAATATAAAGGGCATGAAAAATCATCTGTACCCAGGACAGCAAGGAAAAAAAAAAAAAGAAAAAAGAAAAAAAGAAGTCCTGCATGTTCCATCTAGCTACCCACGAAAAAAGTGACTTCTAAAATTACTTCACAGTAACACTGGAAAAGGCAGAGTTCACAAAGCATACCAGTCTAAGTTTCAACACAAAGACATAGAGGATCATTGTCACATACACATGCCCTAGTGAAAGAATGTTTCATCAGTATTTCCCGAGATATTACACACTTTTACTGACAATATAAGAACAAATATTCTAGTAATATGCATTACTTTATGTGATGCAAACCCCAGTTTAGTAAATTGTTATGTATCTCAAACACTAAGCCTCAATTTCCAAACAACAGGTCTCTAAACCAGGGACACAAGTCAATTAAATTCAAGGGCGTTTGCAACTGGTACCAGTTCAACACCGCCTGCTCGTTTCAGAGCCTACAAAAAGGCAATGCTTTCCGTGCAGGAACACCTCTTCCCTGACGGAGCACATACACGTCGTCTGGATGTCCTGTGTAAAGGGGCACAATCCATAAGGACTGGGATTTTCACAGGGATCTAAATCAACAGCTTATGTTGTCCTTCAGACACTTTTGAGGAAAGTCATCAACTGGTTCACCAGTACTGGAAGTAAAAGCAAATGTGCTATTTCCACTTCTAGAGTTTTTTAAAAGTCACATGAATTACTCTGAATTGTTTGTATGTGAAGCTTTCTGTGAGGGCTGGTTTTCTGCCAGCTTTGTGTTAACATTAACAGCAAGTTCCTTCTTTTCAGATCTTTCGAACATTAAAAAAATTACAATCTGTCTGCAAAAGCCTAAAAGAGAACTGTAACTGTCAACATTTTGGTTTAATATCGACTCTGCCTTTGTGAATGCAGAGTCAAAGGAAGGCAAGTCAACTGATGAAACGAAGCGATGGGATGGAGAGGAGAACACGACGTGAGCCCGTCCCCGACTGCAGAGTGTGCCCAAAGAGCACAAGGTATCGAAGGCGACTCCCTCGAGATTTAATGTGATCGTGTGTGCTTAACTTCAATTCTCTCAGCACTCCCAAATTAACAGGATTATTGCATTTTTAAGCATATAAATGAATGTATAATTGCTTGCAGAATTTGGCTCGAAATCATAAAACTATATATAGTTTCAGAAATGGTGAGAAAGACTTACCTCCATCAAACTTAAATGTATTCCGATGAGGTAGGGCATTGGGGCACTGCAAAGAGGGAAAAAAACAGTTTTACATTCTCATAACACTGGATTAACACGTATGACTTGTAAAATTAGCTACAGGAAAATATGGGGATACTGGATTAGAGTTTGCTTAAAAAAATTAAAAAATATATATATAAACAAACCACACATGAACAAATTTTTATTCCATATTTGAAAGACTTTTTTACTATGCAATATCCTTTCACTACTGTAAGACTTTAATTTTTCTTGACATTGGAATTTCCAAGTGACTAAGTTAAGACAGGTATATAAGGATAGCTATTAAATATATCTATAATACTGGCATCTTTTTAAAACAAAACAAAATGCATTATTACAATTTTCAAAAAATATCGAGACTTGTTCTAAGAGTATTCTTTAGAAAAACTGATCATGTTGTAGTGTTAAGAGGTTAATTTAATGCATACATATCACCTGGTACTCTAAGTTCTAAATCCTTTGAATACGGATCTAGATGCATTTTAAATAATTTATTTTTAAGTATGAATCTTGAAATGTTTACATTCATAAAAGAAAAATATAAAAATTACTCTTGAAGATTCTCATTAACTCCAGAGTTGCTGTGATATACTCTGATACCATTAGTCCCTTCAGAACACAAAACTTCAATACCCCAAGAGGCTCTTAGGCCAAATTTGTGGCCTCAGACACAGGTGTGATCCTTCTGTTATCACCAGAACGCTGACGCTCCAGGGAAAGATTGATCTTTTCCGTCTTCTCTGCCATGATGTCACCAAACACCAACACGGACTACGTACACAAGACGAACACTGAATGAAAGTTGCATCTTTGTGTACACTGTATTTCTAATATTAAGCTTATTAAAGGACTCCCACTCGCCTAATCAGGGAAAGCTTATATTTGCACGGCTTATTAGAGCACATCAAAGAGGATGCCAAAGCTGCTAATTGCAAATATGGCATATACTGCCTGTTAAATGGAAAGCACACAGACAGACACAACTTTTAAAATAGCACCTCATTTCATTTTGGATACAGAAGCTCAAAGAACTCATTTTCAATTTCAGATGAAAAAAAACCGAAAGAAATGTCACTGTACTGCCTTGGATTAAAATATCTTCCATATTGCTTTGATAAACTGGTGCCTATTGCTCAGTAACAGAAGTACAGTGCTGAAAAAACTACTGCAAGACACCAGACCAGCAAAAATCACTCTGCTTCTCATTTCCATGAGAAATATATTTAAAAAATCACTGATATACATATTAATATTTATCACGTTCATTAATATACCACCTAAAACTGCTGCTCTGTTGGATGTTGTACCAAGAGATGGAAACGGCCTCTGTATTGGACATTCTACATGAAAGCACCGTGGGCTTTTTTTTCCTTTTTGAAGCCATTAAACACATATAACTTCAGAAAACCCTTGCAAGTTCATTGGTACAACACCAAAGCGCCGCGTGCCGCACCGCAGCACAGCGCACCGGAGTGCCCGGCGGGATGGCCCTGCCCAGGCTTCACCCACGCAGCACCTCACGACAGGCAGCCCAGTCTGTACCAGTCTCGGTACAAATCCTGAAGGTTCTGCTCCCCGGGAAATCCCACAGATGAGAACCAGCACATACATCCAAGCTCTTGGATAGAAATTTTTACCATACAACATGATAACACGCTTACTACATATGGATTGCTGCTCAACCGCGGAGTATTTTTATTTGTGATTTTGCACGCTTCGTTTGCGACAAACGCTCTCTCTTTCACCTGCATCTCTTCATTTCCAATGGCCACATTCCAGGAGCAAGAAAATATCCAATAATTTTATATTCAAAGTATAAACCATTGGTTTAGCTGCCAGCTGCACAAATGCTCAGCTTCCCCGTGTGCCTGGCTATGCTGCGCAAGACTCCTCCAGCACGCACTGAGGTGAATGTGTTTCTAATTAAATAGTTTCATAAACACGACAGCTTCAATCTCAAAAATACAAAGTCTGGACCTCGGCAGGAAGGCTTAAGACTGCAAATGTCTCATCTAGTGGAACCTTGGCTAATGTAATGAAAGGAAGCAGGAAGAGTGCAGTATTCCAGAAACCCAGCCATTTATTAACGTGTCCAAAAGTAGAGCCTGTCACCAAGCATAGGAAAATCTGAACCTGGAAAAGTTAATTGTATCATGTCCATCTTTCAATCCTCCAGTTTATCAACAAAAGAATAATAGGAATGCTTAAACTCTTGAAAACATGCACCCCCAGCAAAATTTTAAGGAATTACAGGAAAGATACAGCTCAGCTTTGGATGCAATGAATCATCTTTTCAATTTTTTAGTGAAAGACACTAAATTTAAAGGTAACACAGCATAAAACTATCACAGGGATTGCAGAAAAGCTGCAGAAACCTGACTTTTAGCAGTGTTTTAAAAGCTGTTATTTCTTTCAACTTGCACTACTAAACATTGAAGAACTCCAGTCGGGTGCTCAAGGGGCTGCACAGCGCATACACTTGGACAGACAGGAGGGAGCAGGAGGAACAATCTGATGCTACAGAACTACAAAGAGAGGGTTTAGCCTGCCCACAGTAGTAGCTCAGGTTTTGCTGATTGATATGAAAAAGGAAACTCTGAAGCAGTAATTTGTTAAAGTAGAACGTGCTAGTTGTGCAAACACTTGTGTTGGTTTTATGAACAGTTGCAGAGATTTCCACCAGGGAATGAGGTAGAGCACAAAAAGACATCGGGTGTTTCTTTAAGAAACTTTTAACACATGGGTGAAGAAGTGGATCCCGCGGCACTGGGAGATGGCACTGGAGCACAGAATGACAAGCAGACACGGTACATGCTATGAAGAGCTCCAGAAGACAGATAGCATGTTTGATGCCGAAGAGAGGATGGTAAACGAAGGAGGTTGACAAAACCATACGAAAATATTTCCTGCAAGAACTTTTTCAACACATATAAGCAATTGCTTGGCTTGCAGAAGTCAGAGGGAAAACACCGCACAGCCAGAGCTTGGGCAAAGATGCCAGGAGCTAGAGCGATGAATAAGAAAGGCCACGTTTCACATGAAGCAGAAGAAACACACACCATTTAGAAATGGATTAGATCTTAAGACTGACAAAGAATCCCAAGTTATGGGAATATACGAAAAGAAATTAACTCCGTTTTATACACAAAAGCCATTGTTTGTAGTTTCTGAAAGACACCAAAGAGGAATGACAAATGGGAGGCACTACAGACATCCCAGCAGAGAGTCAAGGGAAACAGAGGCAGGTTTTACTTCACGTGAGAGGTGGCAGGCATGGAGAAAAGCAGATCTGTGATGCATCCATGGAGCACTTGTTTTTGAAGGTGCATTGGTGTAAAATTTGTTTATCGAAAACTGCATTAAAATAACCATTACCGTTCATCACCAAAACGTGGACCTTAAAGTGTTTTGTCCATGGATAACAAAAAACCAAAAAATTATCCGAATAACTATTTTATCAAAATTCATTTTGTTTGTCAGAACGGACATTATAGTTCAATGACACACGAATGGCAAAGCAAAAGCAAAGGTATTTTAAGGACAATTAACTACGATAGCGCCTTATACTCCCAAAAGTTTAACTAAGCAAACATCACAAAAAACCTCCATGAAGAGGTAAAGAGCATAAATATTCCCAATAAAATCTACCAGAGAGATTATATTATATGCTGCTGTCATCACTCACCAATCTGACTGAAAAGGAAACACACCGAAATGTAAATGTTAAAGGTTCATGTCAGGCTTTGTAAATTGCTTTTATCACCATTTTTCTTTATCACGTGTTAATCATATGCTGGTACTGAAGTCCTCAGCTACCATCCCGTGCAAGGGAACATGCTGTGCCTCCTCCTCCTCCCCATTCAGAGCACACCTCAACAGTTCTCCCTAACTGCTGTTCAGGTCCTGAGACATGAACTGCTCAAGCAGTTTTTAATATCTCACCAGGTTAGATGTGAACTTCCAAGTGAACTTCAGCAAGACACATGGCTTGTGGAAACAGGAGAAACACTCGGCGCAGCCTTTAATCCTTCGGAGACCCACGGCAGATCAGAGACTGCCCTTCAGACCAGTCTGTACCTACTGCTTGACACCTCATCAGTCCTGGGGCTTCTTACAACCTCAACTACTAATTACTCAAAGCTGTTTGACGGCAGCCAATATCCATGAAGAGCAAAATTAACAAGTATCAATTTCTACCGCGCATATTTCCTGCTTAAACAAAACGCCTGCCTGAGTCTTCCGGAACAAAGAGAAAGGTTATTACCAATGCAATCAGTGTTATTTATAATCAAATGAGTTATATAGGTAAACATCAAATCATTAATGTAGCAATGCATAAGCATGAATATGGATATTGTGGACTTAATGGCCATATATTGCCCATTTATTACCGTTTCGTTTTTACAATTTCTTTAATTCGTTCCTTAGGCTAACTAGAGACCTCTTAATTATGCTCCCAAGAGGTGGGCAACTACTAATTGGAAGAGAAGCAGGTGAAATAGAGGGACATTTCCTCCTAAGTGAAAAAAACCCACCCTTAAAAAAATATTGCAATTCACCAGAAAAAAATAATGTAAAACCCAAGATCTCAAAAAGCTTCATAGTTTACAAGCTACACAGCGATTTGCACCATTTTCCTTCTTTGTTCCAGGAAAATAGATCAGACCATGTTTGCTAAGGTTGTGGCTTGATATACAAATACTGACTTAACACGTTGTTCTTTCACACCAGTAGTACTTTACTCTCCAAAGTAGCCTCCTGATTTCTCTTCAGATTACTCAGCGAAACGCAACAGAATTCAACCCAAAATTTATTGGGGTAATTGATGCAAATTAGGAAGTTGACTGCATAAGTTGGAATGATGTAGAAAACGTACAGCTAAGAAAGCAGAAGAGCAACTACACGAGCTTTTAGTGAGTGCACAGATGCACCAGGCTAAATCGAAACGCCTACCAAGAGGCTCCTGAGGAAGGAACCATTGTTTCCTGAGCAGCAGGAGCACTCGCCCTCCAGTCACCCCCTCCACCTGCTTAAAGGAGCATATTGAACTATATGCAGATTTAGAAAACAGGAGAAAGGGACTTAAAAAAACTCCTGGAGAAAGGGAAAACTGCACCAATAGAAGCGCTTGCTCAGCAGCTGTGCCAGGGTGCTCTGAGAAGGTGGCTCTCAAAATGTATTAGTGCTGGCTGCTAAGCAGTCCATCTAATAAAAGACTGCTTTAATCATCCTAGAAAACATACTGTTGCTTCTGGTAAAAGCCCACAGAATAACCCAGGTGACCATGCTCTGGGACTCCGAGAACATCCTAGGCCGTGTTACCGGGTCAGCAAAGACAGGCTTTTCTTACAGGCTAACTTTAAACACAGACACTGAGAGCAAAAGGGAAGAAAACAGACACAGTGGGAGTGTTTTTATGCCACATGAAAAATAGACTGGAAGAAGTAGTGAGGAATTAATAGATTGTTTCTCTGACATCAAGAAACTTTTAAATTCCCAACAAAATAAACAGACAAGATCTCGTCAAATTTAAGCAGTTGTATGTGCTTGGCTCCTGATGCTTGGTGGCAGTATCTCCTTAACCAGTATTTCTGGCACCTGCTGGCATGTATGTTTTTTTTTTAAAAACCCACCACCTCCCCAAAACCCCAACCAGCAGTGCTTCATATGTTTCCTGTGTTGTTCTGTATTCAAAGGAACACACACTTGTGCATTAAGGTGTGAAATCTAATGACAGGATTCTCCCCAGTTTCTAGTCTCCTTCACCCAAAAACTTTCCCTGAACGGAAAAACATATCAAAGAATGGTACCTAATTCGAAAATAAAAATAAAGGACGGCACTCTTCCCCTTGCTTCCCCTCAACCTCTGCCCTCAATTAATCTAAATGATAGAGATCAGATGACTGAAGTAGTTCCAGATACATGAACGTGTACTACACCACTACTACGGGCTCAGCATTCCTAGCACAAAGAACAAGTGTATCAAATCCCAACATTTTGAAGATACAGGCTTTTGGCAATTTTAATTCTGTAGTTAGGTATGTGAATGAGGAATGCAGATGAACATAAATATGAGGTTTTAAAAAAAAATCCTTTCAAGACAGCAATGGGAAGAAATTTGCCCCCCTTCCACATTGTAAGTTAAAAAAATTAGCAAAGAGCATGCTGAAAACATGCGAAACCACCGTGTTTTGAAAGTACTTGGTGTAAAATGTCAATAAAGGACAAAATACTATAGAGAAAACTTGAGCTTTGACAACGTCACTGAAACAGATTCATACTGAGCACGTTTGTGGCAGAGCTGCCATTCACGGGTAACCATATCCAAGGATCCACCTTTTCCTCACGCACTTCTCTCAACAGCCAAAGGCAACTCTCCACACCGAGCCTTGTGTCCCCCAGGAAATACAAAAATTTTTAGATTTCCCAACCATGGAGCAGTCGGGACCTTAGAAGTTTCCTTTCTATGAAAAGTTGCCACAGCAACTCAAATGATTAAAAGCAAATAACCACAGGTGGAATACACTTTTTTCAAAAACTTCCGAAGATCGTAAGTAATGCAGTCGATGGGCCCTTCTGTGATTTTCACAAAGAGCAGGAGAAGATTCAAAAGCACCTTATACAGCACAGCCAACAAATGGACACAGTCAACTGACTGAACATGATCTTTTGTATTCATAAGAACTGAAGAATTCTCATTACTTTAAGTTTTGTTTCCATTTCAGCTCTTTAAAATTCTTACATCATATTTGCAAAACAAATAGCCAGGCAATAATTAAAATTAAATTAAACTCTTTCATTTTAAATAATCTCAGGTCATTTCCCTCGAGAGGCAGACACCGATGAGCAGCAATACTGCCTTAAAGCAGAGCACAGAGCTGATTTCTCAGTCCTCCTGAGCAAAAATGACGTCTCTAAGTTCACACGGTTACAAAATAGATGGACTCTATTTCGAGAAATATATTTATGGCACATAAATTGTTGCTAAATCGACTTAAACAATTACAGTATGTGTAGCTACCTCTCCAATTAAAGTTCATATCTGGCCAAGGTAACCAGTTGTTGTACCTGTGAGCATGCAATTACAATCTGCCTAATAATTATACATTTTGAAATCATGCTTTTCACACACTGGCTGGCTCACTCGTTATATGGACAGGGTGTTACGCCATGAAAGAATTCATTCAGCAGAGCTCAATGACTTGTGTCTTTATTTCCTTGGGCACACTGCCCAAGTGTTTGCTTTTTGCACACTTCTGCTCCCAACCTCGGGACCTGGACGAAGCCCCTTTTACCATGTCTTTGTCAGAAAGTCGATGAATACCTAATCTCCAAACCCAGCATAAAAGCCTCTCCTGGTCCACATCCTTGTCCTGAGAACTCCTAGCAGCATGTACCTGAAGAAAAAGCTGGCAGCAGCAGCCTTCATGTGTTAATTACACGTTCGAAGCCCATTATGCAGAGAAAGGGCACCTGCTGGCAGTGCAAATGAGTAGAACCTGCCCTTCCTGTGCAGCGGGTGAAGTGAAGGTTCATTTCTACAGGAGATAATAGTTTTTAGATTCCGTTCTGTGTATCCTCGACATAGGCACACTTAACATTTAAACCACCTGCAGAGGAGCAAGCTTCCTTTAAATCTACATGTTTCAGTTCCGAGCACTTCACTGAAGAACACCAGTTGTCCTGACTGGTTCCCTGCTCTTGCTTAACCGCAGAGAAAGCGTCACACGGAACACGATCACCCGTAAACACAAACCAGCCAACCTCCACACCAAGAGCCACGCTTAAAATATGGTGTCATATGACACAGTAAGTTTGTTTGGTTTTTTTCTGAGAAGAACCTTTAAAAGGCCAGGGCGCAGAGAGATGCTGTTTCCGTGTTCCCGAATCCTTCCCAAACGCACATTAAGCACCAGACCCCCAGAAACGCTCCGGTGCAGAGGGCGGCCCGGCAGGCACCGACCCACCGCCTGCCCCGTGTCCTTCAGCACTTGGCTGCGTGACCATGCAGCAGCAGGTCCATGCTTTCCTTTGTGCTCTCCTTTTACTTCCAAGCCTGCAGAAGCCCCTTGTTTCCCCTTACATCCCTCAGTTTAACTCCAGCCAAGCTTTGGCCTTACTAAATCCACCAACAATTCCACTGACTCTTAACAGGGCTTGAAACTTTAACCTCTCAGGCAGCCCAGGGTAAGGCCACTCTTCCCGGGCAAACTTCATCTCCCTGCCACGTACACAGAGGGAAGACAAAAAAAAAAAGAGCAAATCTCAGAAAGTGAGCATGGGAAGCAGCAACTAACAGCTCAGCAACTAAAAGCCGCAGCATCTTAAACCTCCTCTTTGTTAATTACTCGGAGTGCTCGTCCACCCTTGCCGTGCACAGCTAACAGGAGAGATGATGTCATGGCTGATTAGGCTCAACTGTTCGACTTCGCACCAGAAAAGAAAGTAGAATCTGAGAGACTGTTTGAGGGGTAGACAGGCTTCTGCACTACTAACCACTTCTGCACTAACTAGTCCAAGACACGAGCCTAATGACATGCTCATCTGCAGACCTCAACAGTGAAGGAGGCTTCTTAGGCCACCTGGACAGCGTGGAATCACAGAACAGGTTGGAAGGAACCTCAGGAGGGCAACTGGTCCAAGCTCCTGGTCAAAACAGGGCCGGCTTTGACATTATGGGAGGCTGCTCATGGGCTGTGCCGAAATTAGTCTGTCATTATCATCATGATAATAAACAAGTTTTTGAAAAGTTTATATTTATTCCACTAAATAAGTAAATATCACGTTCTGAACGCAGGCTGATAATAAAAGATCTTCGCAGGCAAACTAATAGCTTTCCCTCACCCTTTACAGAAGTTCAGAGAAGCAGAAAAATTAAAGTATCTTCTCCACTGCATCCTCTGCTGTTGGAGTCTTAATTCAAATTTTAACATCTAACACAGATATACTGAAAACAGATTTTAGTTACCCAATATCTAAGTTGCAGCATTCCACAGTAACCACTCGTATTAGAGTATTTCAACATACTGATAGACAGTTATATCTTGCTATGAAAATATATTTTTTTACTTACTAGGTTGGTTGCTTCCTTCATATGCCTATATATTTTTAGAGTAACAGTTGCATCATAAGAGGACTTAAGACTTATTATGCAGAAATGTGAAAACTGTTGTGAATTTAAGTGATACATATGCATATATAATATATATACCTACACACATAGATATAGCCTTACCAACAGTAGTCCAACAGATGTGGGGGCAGGACAGGAATGTAAACATGCTGCCAGAACATCGGGTAGAGCATGGCTGCAGACCCATGAATGCAGGCAGTTAACTGAAAAACACATATTAAAACGGGATCATAAATGAGACAAGCCGAAAAAAGTTAAGTTAGAAGAAAAAAAGTAAAGAATCATTTCTGCTTTCCTATCAACATGCTTTATTACAAAATATACAGTGCTCTTGTTAATAAAAAAAAGGGTATTGGTGGGTGAAGCATGACTGGTTTAGAGTGGTTGTCATTGCACTGACTTTGTAAACAGCTGAGAATATGATTCACTCAACAAAACCTGCAAAGAACACCCAGTGTTCCCTAAAGCAACAGAAACATGGAAATGGAAACACAAAGGGAACCAAAAAATAGTAACAGCAAATCCCCCAATCCTGGTAATTACCATTCATCAAATATCGTAAAGCTGCATTGGAATTGTAACACAAACCAAAAAATATTTGAGCTCAAGAACATACAATGCAAGTTTCTGAAGACTATATCAGACTAAACTCAGTGATTAGATTTTTATTATTTAAAAGGGATTTTTATCTAATTGCCCTCCACCAAATTTTTTGATCCATTGAATTTCTCAGTTGTATTTTTTAAAACTCATTTAGAATTGTTTTGATGTTGGCAGGTACTGAATGAAAAAGATCACAAACAGCAAACAAGTGCCATGAGGAGATTCCTCACAGAGCCCTGGAGGAAATTACGTCTCTCAATCCTACTTCAAAAGATAATTAATAATTTGGAAAAGAAGATAAGCAGGATATTGGCCACATTCACTAGGGATATTAAAATGGAGAAGGTAGCAATCCTCACTAAGGAAATCTCAGCAAAAATGAGAGTCAAAATACTGTAAGAGGAGGATATGAACATACACAGTTGGGAAAGCAAAACCAGCTGATCAATCAGAACACTCATACAAATAGGGACATTGAAGAAAAGCCTGAGGTGACAATTTACAGCTCAAATTAGAGACAGATTTTGTAAAATCATTCAGAACCCAAGACTCAGTATGCCGTAATCCCATATAGGACTTTAACAATAAAAATTTCACACATAAAACCTCTCAAGGCGAAAAGCCAGAATTTTAAGCTATACCTTGTACCTAGTTGAGAGATACTGTCATTGAGGCTAAACCAGATGAATAATCTGTCTGTTTAACAATGTTTTTGAGTTCCTATCATCCCTATCACCTAATCAAGGAAAATCTAACACTAGCCTACTAAGCCATATCAAAAATCCCTTGTCTCCCAGCATTCTGACCAACAGCAGTCGACACAAATTACTAAAGCCACTGATCAACACATTCCAACAAATACCATAAAATCGGTATTTCCATTTTCTCCATCCAGCTCACACCTCATGTGCCAATGAATTCAAATAAATACATTGCCCTGTCTCTTCATTTTGGGCCTGTTTTCCCTCACAGTTTTAATGGGTGCTCTGAGTTTTGAGCATTTTGAGACAATAAACAAAAAAATCATCTCCTACTTATCTTCTAAGGGCCACACAATTTTCTATATTTCTGTCAAGTTCCCTGCCTCCTTAGTACCTTTACTAGGCTGAAGGAAGAGGTCTAGTCTACCCTGCTTTCCCTAATTGAGAGATTATTTTGTACGTCTGTTAGCTCTTGTTACCCTTCTCTGCACTTTTCACTGTTTTACTTTATCATTTTTATTTGGAGCAGATAAGAATTCATGCAATATTCACAACGTGGGCAAGCCATGAACATCTCTAGTGGCATTATGCCTTCTTTTTTGTTCTCTACTCCTTTCATAATAATTTCTTGGCTTCTAAGCCTTCAATTGAGTAATAAGCTGGCATTTTCATAGATGGATCTCTCTCTTTTTTTAAAAAAAAAACCCTCCAGTATCTCTTTCTGAGTGGTAATATTTCAGTTATTCAGACCACGACTGCTTACACGGTTAGAAGTGTTTTCTCCCACAAGCATTATTTTATATTTATCCATGCTACACAACAAAATGACTGCCACAACATTTTCTCCCCTTGTTAAAAACTGTTTTTCATGAAGATATAGAAAAACTTCCAGAATAGCACTGTCAGACTGCTTAGCAAATTCCAGGATTAGGAAAACTGATATTAGCCAGTTATTTACCCTCAAGAGGATCAAACTCTTCTATGCCACGAAAATTTCTTCACTAGCTTTGAAGAATTCAACATTGTTCAATCTTACCTAGATAAAAATCAAGATTTGAGGCATAGATTTCTTTTGCAAAGGTCGCATTTACTCTTCCCATGAAAGCTACACAGTCACTACTCGCCTTAGCACTGCTTGATTTGGCATGTGTCCTAATAAGAGGGGCCACAAAGCAAAAAAGGATCCCAGTGCTGATAATACGTCTCCATAAGCGAGAATGTGCAAGAATTTAAACTAGATTTGAAACACCATCCTTAGAAACAGCATCTTTGTAAGGAGACAGGGTATAGCAAGTATCTAAACAGGTACCTGTTCAGTCTTTCTGCGTAAGAAAGCTTTTTATCAGCAGGTGAACATTATTTTATGGTCCATATTGGATGGAAATATTAGTATGTTATGACACTAATTAAAGCAAAAGTTAGAAGCTACTAAATCTTGAATTTATTCTATATTTATGACTCATGAAACACTAAAGATTTATCCCTATCCCATTATACTTCCACTTATCTTTATATTATTCCTACTGGAGAAGATGCTCCTCTCTCACAGATTAGACAAAAGGCATAGCCTAGCTCCAAAATATGCAGCAGGAAAAAGGGGCATGCTTTCCCACTGCAGTTCTTCCTCTTACATTCCTAAATCCTTTATGTTTTCTGTTCCTGTTCTCCAAATCAAAAAGATGTCTGAAAAAAAATGCTATTTAAAAATTGAATTCTTCGTTAAAAATTGCTTCTGTGAGGATCAAATGGATTGTTTCCTGGCATTATTATATGACACGGTTGCCGCTGTAGAGAAGTGAACTCAGTAATCCAAGGAGGCCCCTTCCAAGCCCCCCTCCCATTGGTTTTAAAACTCAGCAAGAAAAGATTAAACAGACATAATGCTCAACACTGCAGACATCTGAGCAGAACCTGTCACTTATTTTTGAGATGTACTCCCACCTTGCTATCTGGCATGAATTCAAATAACACACTACCATGGGTAAGCACCAGTACTGTCCTTCAACTCTGCCAAGATAAGGGCTCATAAAAAAGAAATAGCATATTTGCTGGAGACCTCACCTGATTAGTGATTGCCATACAGAAAACAAGCACTTAATAATAAGGCAGCCTGAGAAATGCCCAACTGTCAAAACTATAGGAATCCAGCATTTTGAAATAAGATTAGTTCCACCACCTCAGCTTCCTGCAGCTGTTGCTAGAGAATGTAAAAAGACAGCTATGTAGGACAGACACCAACTCACTAATTCACTTTTTACAGTTATTATATTTAATACTCTAAAAGCCTTATTTGAGCAAATTAAATCAATGGGATTTGGTCATAGATACAATAATTACAAATTGATGCTGAATTACAGCAGGCCATTTTCCACATGTTTTACTCTCTCTCTCCTGATGCACACACACCGCGTGGTTTTACAGATGCGGTACCCAGCTACAAATGTGCATTAGATACTGGGAAAAATGACCACCTTTTGAGCGTTAGTGAGATCATCTTCTGCATTACTCAGGGCTAAAAACAAAGTAGAAAGCTTAAGACTGAGCTACCCAAGAACAAAGCAGTGGAAGCAGGGCTGCCGCAAAGGCTGGGGCTGAAGGTCAGGACCGATTCCGGCAGGCTCTAAGGACAGCAACCGAGCTGGTGGGAAGGAAGAGCTTGTACATGTAAAGCTGTTGTAGGACAAGAACTGTGCCAGCTCTCAGCTATGTGGCATCACTAGGATATTTGGTGATGGTATTAATCATATGTTGTCTTTTCCTAAGGACCACCACTTCTTTATCCTCAGAGCCCTGAGGCGTGCCAGGAACCACCCAGGGAATAAGAGGTTGTGTGCCAGAGCTAGCCACGACATGGATGAAGCGACACGGCAAGCTCTCAGGAACAGAACAATATCCATGTCAAAACGGTGGGGTTTGCGTTGTACTAACTATCAAAAAATAACAGCAAAATTACATAAAGAAATTCACCTCAGTATGATGGAGCCAAACAAACATCACAGAAATTCACAAGTTTAAGTCTTTTAAGAGCCATCAGGCTTCATGTAAGCCACAACCTGCTGCTGCCTTCATCACAGGTACGGTACCTTCTTGAGGCAGGGCTGCATGAGCAAGTTATGACAGAAGAGAGAACACTGGATACACGGAAAGCTCCTCTGCTTCATCTTTGCAACAGTGTGCTCCCACCAGCACGTGGTCTTTCACCAAGCACAGGTGGGGGTTTTTGCATTTTGGTTCTTATCTGGCTTTTCATGAGTAGTTAGATCACAGAATCAGTAAAGAAATTTAGTATTCATACTCCTTTAACATTTTGAGAAATTATTTGAGTTTCCTTTTGTAGGAAAAAAACCCCCAAGAAATCAGCAATAATTCTTCCATAGGTTCAGTGAACATGGTTTATAAAATACCTAATAAACACAGCCTCATTCGGTTACCTCTAAATCTGATTCAATTTAACTATATTAAGGATATTTCATATCAAAATTTGAATTTGATATGATGTATCATGGCACAGAATTCATTCCACCCTAAAGGACTTTCTACCCAGGACTGTTTAATTTTCTCTCTCTTACCTGATATTAAATTCAAGCCCTAAGTATGAAGTGTGCCGTGTCTCTCAAAGTTAAAAGAAATCAACCGCAAATAAGTCCCTTGCACATCTTTGTTAAAAGACTAAAAAATAAAAACAAAGACAGCAATCCCCCTCCCCACCACACCACCCTCGCTTTACTTTGAGAATTCTCAGTTTGGTACGTTTCCAGTTACAAGGTCTTGGCTTCCGCTGAGCACAGTTTGAAATAAAATAATGCAGCTTGTTCCTACTGCTGGAGCAGGCAGAGCGGAGCGTGCAGGCACGGAATCGCTGGCTCCAGCCCAACGCTTCAAACCTGTCTTACACTGTCACTCCAGTCTTGGAGCAGTTTATATATGAAGTTGTAGGATAAGAACACACAGTAGGAATGCCCCTCCCTACCCAAGAACCAGACATGCTTTCATCTTGGACAGAGGCAAAAGGAAGAGAAACAGCAGAAAGATCGGAGAGAAAACACAACCCTCCTCGTGAAACGGCTCATTAGGGACGGCCAAGTGACAGGTAAGTAATTCTTCTTCCCAGGCTCTGTCACAAAGGGAGAGATTAAACCAACCAACCACCGAAATTCTGAAATGCTTTGGGGAACTGCTCCCTTCTTTCCTGCTCGCTGATAATTTACTGTTCGTTGCATTCGTTCGGTTTCTGAAACAAACACTTCCCTCTTCCGCTTTACGCGGTTCCCAGGCCTGCAGGTATTTTGCTTGTTTTAGTAGGGAGGACACAGAACACTTGACAGATATAAAAGTTAATATTTTACAAGTTTTCCATGATATTAAACTTTACAATACTTAAATTCTTTTGGTTAAATGCGGGATTGACTGTAAACTTTTAATAATTGTTAATAGGTCCCAGAGATTACTCTAACTCTCCTCGTTTCACTTACCTTTCAAAAGGATATTGGAATCGTTATTCTGAGATGAAGGATGAAGTCTTACTCCTTCATTTTTCTGCCCTGTACGAACAGGCCATTCTTACATCATTGGATGTACAGAATTTCAGCCTTCCAGAGTACTTACAACTCCATGAAGCAGTTTTAATCTCAGACACAAAGTAGGTCATTGTGACAGTTTTGGCTGGGATAGAGTTGATTTTCTTCAGGGTAGGTACTCTGGGGCTGTGTTTCGAATTGTGCTGGAAACAGTGTTGGTAACACGGGGACGTTTGGTATTGCTGAGCCCTGCTCACACAGAGCCAAGGCCTCTTCTGCTCCTCACCCCGCCAGCGAGGCTGGGGGTGCACAAGAGTTGGGAGAGGGCACGGCCGGGACAGCTGACCCCAACTGACCAGAGGGATATTCCAGACTATATGACGTCACGCTCAGCAGTAAAAGCTGGGACAAGAAGAAGGAAGGGGAGGACGTTTGGAGTACTGGCATTTGTCTTCCCAAGTCACTGTTACACGTGATGGAGCCCTGCTTCCTGGAGATGGCTGAGCACCTGCCTGCCCACGGGAAGTACTGAATGAATTTCTTGGTTTGTTTTTCTTGCACACGTGGCTTTTGCTTTCCCTATCAAACTGTCTTTATCTCAACCCACAAGTTTTATCACCTTTACCCTTCCGATTCTCTCCCCATCCCAGCGGGGCGAGCGAGCGGCTGCGTGGGGCTGAGCTGCTGGCTGGGGTTAAACCACGACAGTCACGGTCACACGGTAAGACACTAGTTAATACTGCACAAAAGGGAAATGGAAGCTGGTATTTCAGAAAGGACTGCTCAAGTACTTAGTCCATAGCACCAGAAAGAAAATTTAGTTAAACCATCTTGTGGTCATCATTCATGAAGGAAAGCAGTCAATACCCATTTACAGAGCAAACAGAACGAAAACTTAACATTTTCTTTTATAAAGAAAATCCACAATCTTATTGACTGCTAAACCTCGAAATGCATAACACAAAACTTTGAAGTGAATCAAGCTGTGTGCTTGTTTTGATGTCCAGCCATTTTTATAAGAGAGTGCTCTAGAGTATTTAGTAGCTTTCATCTCTCAGACCCTTGATGGGGCCTAAGTAGCATTAAGACTACACCTTATTAAATAAAATTGCAAAAATGTCGATTGTCAATGTATTTTAACCCACTCCTTCAGTCCATCCAGGTCACTGGAACATCCATTTGACAGTATCATTTATTTATTTTTTTTTTCCTGTTAAGTAAATTACAAAAAAGGGACTTCACTACGATATAAATATTTGAACATCTATGTACCAAACAACCCCAAGAATTCCTGTATCCAAAAAAAATTTGTTCATTTGAACATTAGAGGCCAACAGAAGTTCAGTAAAATCATTACATAGAACCACAGAATTGAGTCGAGGTTGCAGAGCTGAGGTTGGAAGGGGGACCTAGAGATCATCAGATCATTTCCTACATATTACTGTCATTTAGAAAAAAATACTGTGAATAGAAGAAATTATTCTGCATTTTACTTACAGTGCTCAGCTTACTACAACAAATGAGGATGCGGCGTTCATACAGCATACTGGCATAGAGATGCAGCATGTTGTTGACATCGACTGCTACAAAATACTCTGTCAGATTCCTCTGGGAAGAGAGAAAATAATTTTTGATTCATGATATTACAAAAACAAGTGTCCTTAACAAAAAAAAAAAAAGACCAGATTTCATCCTCCTATTACACTACATCAAGTATGGAGCTTAACCAGAGAAAGCAGCATCTTACCTTATGTCAGAGTACTTTTTAATTGCAGTAACTTTGCCCCAGCTTTTGGGCAGCTAGGTCTTGGAATAATAAAATTGATGATGTTTCACATACAGCTTCTTAAATACAAGATACTTCTCGGAGAAAAAATATGTTCTCTCACTTTAATGGAAACTTCAAAGCTGCCTGAGAAGGTACCAAAAAAATCTCACAACCCAACAATAAAAGCAGGTCTCTTAGAGGACAATCCTAACATGGCAAATTCAAATGTAAGCTCAGTCTGTGCTAGAACAATTCCGACAACTGGAAATGCACCCGGGCATCTAACACACCGGCTAAACGCAGCCCCATGCCTGTCTGCACTCCCACAAACGTCTGCCCTTGCTGGAAGACAGAAAGCACTTCCTTGGGGGGCTGGGGAAACTGAGGAAGAAGACAGAGAATTCACTCCGAAAATTTCAGTGGATAGCCATCTCTGATGAAGAGGCAGGGTTCAAACATTCAATTTTACTTGACTAAGCGGTATGTTTATATAGCATAAAGAAAATTAATTGCAGTAAAAGAATATTGTAAGCAAAGCACATTTGCAATCTGCCTTAAATTATGGCTACAAAGGCCAGGACACAAGCAAGTAACACCACTGAAACTTTACATCTACACTTCCTAGGCAACACAGGTTTCTTCCGTGCTTTTGCTGCTCAGAATATTAAAAAGTACTATGTAAAATTTATGGTAAAAAACTGAAATTCAAAAAACAGAGCAAGCTGCAGAAGAGGCTATCGTCACTTCATCCCCCACATCACCCCATCAGCCAGCAACATTATCCATTCATCATTACCAGTGTCACTGCCCTGTGCACATGCTGCAGTGGCATGAATCATGCATCATTTACTAAATAATTAAGATGTCTTCTAATAAACAGCAGAATGTGAGCCTAAGATCTTTACTATCAAAACTAGAAAGCCACCATGTAGGTAACTTGATCAAAATGTATTATGTCCTCCTGGAATGAGGGGGTTTTACACTTCACAGCAAACAAAAAGGGATTGCTGTTTGTAGAGGATGTTTTCACTTCTTAAACCACAGAAATTTTAAAAAGGGGTCTGGTGGAGGAAAAGGTAATACACGCAAAAATGCAGAATTAGTGAATTTGTTTCCAAATAGCTCCTTACAGATATGAAAGGGTTGCTATATGATAAAGACAGTCTTGCACAAAAAGCACGTGTGAGAGCAAAATTAGATTAGTCATGAATTCAAGTGCAATCTTAATCATCGTTAAATAAAAAAGTGCAGAAAAGCAAAAAGCAAATATGATTTAGAAACTTAAAGAAGCTCAACAAAGCCTATTAGCACTTTTGACAGATCCAAAGATAACTCTAAAACCACCAATACTTGGCCTGAGAAGTCTGCCAAGATGCTTCATACTGTGCAAAAATATGTTCCACAGCTTGCCATCCAAACACAAAGAACCAAAGAAAAATTAAGCATTGTATTTGGGAAACTTTTGTACCAGTATGTAGATAGATAAAAACGAAGCTCATTACGCCTAGTTTCAAACACGTTAAAATAAAACAATCATTCAGGTCTTTGCTACAGAAAATCTATGGCTGCAGACAGGTAGATTCGAAGAAGAAAAAAAAAAGCCAACACATTTTGCCAAAAACCTATTAAACTATCATGTACTTTTTCTGTATTTCTCATCCCATCTGTGCTGATTAGCATGATATTTTTGTCTAAACATAAGCTGTCTTCTCTACGGCTCTTCTTCCCCCATCTTTCCACGACGCCAAAACACAGTGCATGACGACACAATCACTGCAAATTGGGTGAATTAAAAGAATTTCTAAGTAGCGCTGAACTCCCTTTGATGCCACCCAAATTAGGGGCACAGCAAGAGGAGCACCTCATCCCTACGTTCTGCCTGGAGGTGTCGATGTGCACGTGCAGGGATGTGTTTACAAGGCAACAGCATCCAGTAGTGAGAGGAAAATAGATACGGGGACTTGATTTGCAATTACTCTTCCATCAAGTTTACTGCAGTGAAGTACTGGCTTTGACACACAAACGGACCTTCAGATGGAAAGATTTGTAAGGTTTTAGTCTCCTCTGCTTTCAGAAATTTGCCAGTGACACCTGCGAAGCATGTGGGCTGCATGGTAATGTATTGATACTAAGGAAGTTCACGTGTTAGCTCTAAGTTTTATTTATAAGAAAGCTGTCATCTTTGAAGATGAAATTGGGACTTAGACATGTATTTTGAAAGACATGTCTCGTAAGTGACAAAACCATGAATGAGTTAAATAAATACAAATGAAAGCGTTCCAATTTGCAGTATAATTATTGCGTGTTTTGTTTCCTAGAATTAAACCTTTCTTGGGAGAGTAAGAAGTGGGATTTTTTTAATAAAATATGGGCACAGGTATCCCTGCTCCTCTCAAAACTCACTAAGAGTGCTACAGAATTCCCATATGCCCCTTTTAAAGCTCATTCCTAGATCAATCATCTGTTCGACCATTTGCTGTCTAATACCAGTAACTGCACACGCTCACTGACTACTGAGATTAATAAATAAATATTCATGTACTTCTCTTCCTCCACCATCTAATGAAGAATTTCTTACTGAAGGAACAAACCAATGAGTGGTTCTCTCCTCTGCAATGAGTGAAGCTCAAAAATAGTAACATGGATTATAGTCCACTTAATTTAGTCTGCTCTTGAATGGCTTAATTTACAAAACTTCAGAAAAATAGGTAGGAAAAGACGTGAAATGTGTGAAAAATCAGCCCTTTTGAAATATAGGGCTGAACGATAAAAAAAAAAAAAACACACCAGAACATCACAACCAAGAAAACGTCACCGTTTCAGCCTGCTAACATACCTGGTGTTTCTGAAACACAATAGATACCACTGGGAATTGTACAGTCTTGCACTGTGTTGCCTGCCACGAACACCCAATTGAGTTCCGAAGTCACAATGCATTTACAAATCTTTCATATAACTTAAATCTTTTGAAAAAGTGAATGCTTAGCTGGTACATAAGTGTCCACGCTAAACGTTTTTGTGACTCATTAAACATATTGATGTGACACAGAAGTTTGTTAACATTCCAAACAGAGTTCTACACAGTTTTCCACTAATCATCACCTACAACTTCCAAGTTTGGCACTACTAAAACTTTTGCTAGTATAGGTTTTCAAACGTAATTCCTGATGAGATATGCAGCATTTTGAATAAATCAGGCCAACTGATTAAAATCTGTGAAGATTTATTCTCATTCAATGTCCTTGTATTATTCTGTAACATGCTCCAGTTTTACACGAAAGTTGCATTGACAGATAAAATCTTCATAAGAAAATACACAATATTCATTAGAAAAAAAAACATAAAAGAAATGTCTGACAAACAGAAGACAGTCAACTGCAACAGCAGTTAGATCAATGGATTTAATTCTTAGTATTTTGCTTTCTTACAATAAGCCCTGCCTTTTTAAATTAGTGTCTGGGGTGCCCTGGTTCACCCCAGACACTGCAGAGTCCATCCTCCCCAGTGCCATCACTGCACAGGACACCTCCATCGTCGCAGCCACGCTCCCTCTGAGGCACAGCAGCACCACTCAACGACTCAAAGAGGATGCTTCTCCCATCACACGGCACTCCTGCCCATGAAGGCTGAGCGTTCAGCTTTCAAAGAGTTTCCAACTCCTTCTGGCCCAAGGCCTCTGCTTTTATAACAGCCTTTGATTCACGAGCATTCATCATGTCTCCTGCTCAAATGTTTTGGGAAGCTGACTCATACCTTTGAATATAAAGCGAACATCACCAGCAGACATAACCAACAGAGCAGAAATACAGCTACGCTTCCCGAAGCCTTTACTCCGTAGCGTGCTATTAAGCTGTTCCACACCCGTTAAAGCAGGCCCAAGGCAGATGATCTACTTTTAATCCCTGTCACTGGTTTCTTACCATCACTAGCTCATTTCTCTCTGCCCTCCACTTCACCAGCCTGTAAATTGGAAATATACTTCATTCCTTGCTCTCCAGGTGATTTGAGGCTTATCAAACAAAAATTGCTCAAGTTTGAGATGATCAGCATATAAAAGAGATTAACATAAAACGTAACCCCTATAAACAAGTAACTTCATGTCTGGATTAGGACAGAACATACTCCAGACTGAGAGCTGGTGTAGAGTCAGGAGCCGACTCTTCAATTACTCCTAATGTATCATCCAGTGGAGGGTGTCCCTGCCCATGGCAGGGGGGTTGGAACTAGATGATCTCTAAGGTCACTTCCAACCCAAACCATTCTGTGATTCTGTATTTCTGCAAAAATGAAGCACCTTAAAGGAAAAAGCACATCTATTAAATTTACTGACAGGATATGTGTCAGAATGAAAAGTCTACAATACAGAAAAGCTAGCAACTGTGTTTTAAAACAGAAACAAAAAGCCCCAAATGTTATCTGCTACACAAATCATCTGCAAATGAGATTAAATGTCTTGATGAGTCCTTTTTCTTTCTTTTTTTCATCCCATAAATTGAGGAAGATGGCACTAAGGCAGACTGCAAAACATTCAAGAAAGAAAACTGAGATGTCAGGCATAGAAATTTGGCTAAGAGACATAGCAGGAGCATATTAAAGAGTATTTAAGAGAAGCAAATGCCAGCATTGTCTTCCCACAGACCTATCATTTGCCTAGAACTCTGAGGCACGCTGAAACACATACAAGACAACTTTGTGAGGCTTAAAAAGTCTCTGAAATAGTGGCCCTAAAGAAACCAGGTATGCTTGACGTTTTCAGAAGGGACAGATCTCACAGACCGATCATTTTTACTGGCCTCTCATGTCACTCTTTCAGAGGAGTCTCACTGCATGAGTGGCAGATCTGCTTTTTTCTACTCACATCAACCTGTCCATTAGCACTTTATCCTTAACACGTTTCAGCTTTTAATCATAAACGTAGATTGTCAACTCCTGAACGCTACTGTGTAACTATGACACAGACGGAGGATGTTATCACAAAAATGACCGTCTGAACAACTACAGCTAATAATCCAGCTTCAAAGCAAAGAGCCCAGATGTTCTTCTGAATCAATACAAAGTGTTTTCAATAAGGATATACAGTATCTGAATTCTGACAGTACCTTAAAGAATAAGGCAAGTTAACACCAAAGTGGTACCCCATCTTCCTCAAATACTAACAATATGGATGTCTGAAACATCGGACTACTCCACAGAAGACACTGAGTATCAAGACCATATCCTCAGCTTGACTCCTCAGCAGCCAAAACACTTTAATAAACAAAACCAACATACTGTATTGAAACAATTTTTCAAATAAAGTTAATTTCAAACCAGTATGTTGTCTCTCCAGTCTTAACAATTACTTCCCAACTTTAGTTTTCAGTTTAAGTTTCATGTGGTACTAGAAGCCTCACATGTCAAGAAAACCCACAAAACTATGTAAACAGTATGAGGTCAGCAAGGGGAGAACAAAACATCGGTTTGGATGCAGAAGAAAAATATTGCTTCTTCAGTTGTGAAATCATTAAGCTTCTTTAAAAACAGTCGTGCTTTGGAACTTACGAGAAGACAGACCCTGATTCAGGTTAGCTAAGAAGGTGAAATACCTGAACAGATCCTTGTCTTCTTTTTGATACAAATCAAAGTCTTGATAAAGTGGATGAAATTCCTTTCTATGGTAATCCTGTATCTTTATGTAAAGGATGACTCTTGCAGTACTCACTCAAATGGCAATCACAAAACTGCCTTGAGATGACTTTCAAGAATTTTTCACAGGCTTATTGTAGTGAAAGAATTTTTACACAAATCAACTCCACCATTGTTCTCTGAAATGCCACAATACTGTTATATACAGTTACCAAATCACTGTCCTTCCCCCATTTTGAGTAGGCTAAAACTATAGATGTGTATTTTTAATTTCCCCACTTATTAGAACCAAGAAGTCATGGAATGTTAACAGTAAGTGATAATATAGCAGTGATAAGAATAAATAATAATAAGAGTTTTATATTTTTAAAACAAACATCTTGACTTACAGCTTAAGATAATTATGCTGTCCATGTCCTGTTCGTCTGGTATCTTTTCTTAATTAAAATGGCAAGCATGAAATTCTACTCTTATGTTGTACTGCAAAAGGCCCGTTACTCCTGCACTTCTGCAGTTGGCAACACAGTAATTTCTGCCCAATACTTATATAAACTAACCACCTAAAGTTTACTCCAACATCTAGCAATATTTTATAGAATATAATCTATTACCAGGCCAAGCTGAGGTAACAATGGTCGTCTGTTTGCTGCTGACATTAGACAGCCATGGCGAAGCGCACGGCCCTCTCGAGTACTCACATTTTCAGGTATGCTGGGAAGCTCTCTGATGTCAGGCACGGTAAAGTAGGAGTGCTGAAAAAGAGCAAATATTCATTATTGCAATATTGCCCAAAGCAATCCAGACTTCCCGCACGGCGTTAGCAGCAGCAAGAACGGCAGTTGCTCAGCGAAGGCGAACGGCAGAACGTTTGTTACCGACCACCAGCGCGACGACTTCGTCACGGATTTCAAAAGCTGGATTCTCAGATCACACACACAATATGAAACGTCTTAAGACAGAAAGTAACAAATGCTCCTGAAAATATATATCACTTGTTTTTGTTCTTCAGAGGTGCTGACACGGGCAGGCTCACGCCGTGTACGACACATGCCAAGGAAACTCCAAGGCAGCCTGTAATTCCATCCATCTTTCCGCAGCCCACTGCAGGTTGCATGAGGGGCTGTAGGACACAACAGTGAGTCTTCTTCTGACTTAGAGCATCAATAAGTTTCGTTCAAGACAACGCTGGAGTTATTGAAATTTACTGAGAAATGTTTCCTAAAGTTTTATGTCTACTTACCTGAAAAATATTACTAAAGTTCTAGGTCTCTTTTATACACCTTAAAACCCACATTTTGAAGACTATATTGGTCTTACAATTTCATAATCCATTCTACTGTTATATTTTTCAATTGTCTGCAGTCCAAGAGACCAGGTTCACTCCAGTTCCCAATCTGACCATGCATGACTTGCATGATTCTCGGTTAGGGCTTTGAGAAGGGAAAGGAGAGAATGCGACGTAACTGCTTTTGTAAATTGGTGTGGTACACAATTTATATTATTTTTAAGATTGTCACGATTTGTCTTAGGGCTATTTACTAATTATTTGCTTAAGCTTTACAGGCTGTTCTATTCTTGGCCTAGTTCCACAATTGGCACAATTTTCTTGTCTGTGTACCTCAGACATTTCAGTGCTTCATGAACGACCTATAACCTGAAATAGCAAGCGGGTTTAACAGCTACACTGAATATAGACACTAAATGCATAAACACAATTTTTTCCTTTTTGATATATCACTGGTTTAGTTTGGTTGCAAAGATGCAATGCAAGGATACAGGAATAGTATATGCAACTCTATCACATACAAGAATCTCACCCCAACCCCAAAATAGGCTTGTAAACAGCCAAAATAAAAGGTGTAAAGACACCACAGCTCACAGTCCCTCGCCTGCTTTTTCACATCCTTCCTTGCTTCATTGCCCATGAAATGTCGGAGACAAGGGGAGGCCGGCAGCATTCCTTGAAACCACTGGTATGAAAAAACTGAAATATCCCAACTGATCACTGCCTTTCGAGACAGCTCGTGCCCTAAAACAGAAATGCTGTTGATAAAAGCACAGCCTCGAGAGGACTGGGACAGGGCTACTGCCAGCTGGTGACCTGCCGAGGCCAAACAACTGCTACCTGTCGACTGACATTACAGGGTGAAGTGATGAGAGAAGCTGCTTGTTGCCAAAAAGTACTTTAGGAGGGAGGGAAACAAGAGGGAGAAGGGAACTGTGGCTGCACACACCACTAGTTGCCATGTGAACTCTAAATGACTAATTGGCAACTGCAGCAATGTGCATCTGAAGTATTGTTTCACTACAGCCTGCAACGCGAGGTTGTTCTGCAAAAATTAATTCGAAGCGAAAAATCCCAGAAGACTAAATTCAAAATACAATCCCATCAATAAAATCCCACATCTATTCTTTCAGTGTTCTTTGATTCATTTTCTCACAAGACATAAAAACAAAATAAATCCCTTCTTGTGTGAGTCTTTTTCTTGGGAGGAGGAAGAGGAGAAAGAATTAGAAAATGATAAACAGTTAATACTCGAAATGCTACGACAGGTACGTGATGTTTGCTTTCCAGTCTTGTCCCCCTTTCATACTTGCAAGATCTAGGAGTTCTGCAGAAGTGTGGACAATAAACACCATCGTGCTGCTCTGTGACCTCTTGCAGGTCACCGATGATATGGTGGGAAATTTCCATGGGGAATACACACAATCTTCCTCCAACCAAAGAACGGCCTTTCAAAGACATCTGAGGTTAAGGAAAGGGAAACAGGGGGCCCCAAACGCAAAAAGGGGAATTTCAGAGCTCTGTGTCCTCCCAGGAAAACAACATCTGTGTACCAAGTTGCAAAAAGGTGAATTGCTTTTGACATTCCTCTATTATGATACGTAATGAAAATTTAACACCTTAGGTTACACCTCTCCCCTTCACTTACCACTCCAAGATGAACAGAGGTTCCTGGCTCAGGGATGGTAAGTTTATGAAATGTTTCTAGGAGCTCACTCCTTTGACTATCCTGAAAGAAGAAAAAAAAAAAAAAAAAAAAAAAAAAGGAATACTAAGTAGGCATTGCTATAACAAGCTAAACTCCAAGACAGAAGGAAGGGCAATGTTTGTGGAATTGGGGCCTTTACACACTTGCAGGTGTAAAGAAAAATGTGAAAATAGATTTATACATCAGACTACAAACAGAAATAAATGTAGTTTCCTCTGACAGCTGAGTTTATAACATTATCTTTTTTAGAATACATTTTTTTCATATGTATTTCTACATATTTCTGCAACCTACTGAGTCACCAAGCTATGCACCACCCAGTTGCTCTGCTCAAAGCAAGCCAGTTTTCACTGCAAGTCCTTTACAACTCATTAGCTTAAGGTAAAGCCAAATGGATTTAATCCACCTAGATGAAGACATCATCCTAAGTGCTTGTACCTCAAACACGAACGATTCTGACAAATGTAAAACACAATCGTTACCACACAATGGTAATAAATCAAAGCAGCAACCTAACTGGGAAGATTATACTTGCAATATTTTAGATACATGAAACGAGGCTGGATGTTGCAATTGTATATGTGACTTCTCTGTATCATGAATTATCATTTATAAACTAGAAGCAAATTTTAATGGCTTAGTTGGTATCTTTTCACTGTCTCAGGACTGAATTTTACTTTGTTTCACTTTAAAATCAAAACAGCATCTGAAGGGCTTAGGCTAGATGATGTTACGTGGGTGAGCATTTTGGATCAGTAAGCTTAGTTCTACGCTTACTTTACACAACAAGAAAACTCGGGTAAGACATCTGTCGGATTCAGGAAACACTGCAACGTGGGAATTGCATGGATGTGCTGAATACAGTTCAGGTAATCCAAAAGTCTGCACAGTACGAGTGACTGCAGGGAACACATTAACCTGTGTTGCATCCACAGTCACATTCTTGGACTTTATCTTTTCCCAAAAATCATTTAAAAGCATATATTTTTTTTTTTCAAAGGCACTTGCCAAGTTTTCAGTTTGGCTGAATAAGATTTTATATATTACTGCATCATACAGACTAACAGCACTTCTTAAAACAGCTTCTTTTCATCCTCTTTCCCTCATTTGATATTGGGGCAGGGAAAAAGAAGGGTTAGTACTTTAGAATAATACCTGTCCTTTTGCTGAATAATCTGCCAAGACATTGAGCAGCTTATAAAAGACTTCAAACCACGGGAGGTAACTAAAAAAAAAAAAAAGAAAGAAAAAGCATACATTTAACTTGCTGAATCTCAGTTAACAAATCCAAGATTGTTGGCCTTTACTATACAGATGCATCCCAACAACAGCCTCCACTGGACACGACACCATAAACATCTGCTAGGAAAGCCACATCAGACTTTCCATTTGAAGGAGAACACTGCCAGAAGGTTGAAACATCCCCTTCCTTTGAGGGCTGATCTTCAGTACTTGCTCTTCCCCAGCGTTCCCAGCCACCCGTGGGCACCAAACATTCAATGTCAGAGCAGCTGGAAACAAACTGGGGTGTCAGGCAGGTCAGTGCTGGGAGCAAACCTTCCCTCTCACCCTGTACATAACAAACATGCAACCCAATGGAAGTTTTAACCTGCAAGATAAACGTACATTAATGTGTCTATGTTCATGTACGGGTGGAACATTTTTAACAGTAGTTGTTTCCCAAAGTATCTGCTGAAGAACTTGTCTTCCACACCGCTCCTGAGGGTCCCATAAACAGCAGCCAGCCAGCTGGTTTGGTTTTGAATCCTGATCCAACAGAAATTGTATAACCAGTGTCTCAGGTTTTAACTGCCAAATCTTATTCCACATCCTACATCATCATCGTCAGCCCAGCCCTCAGTCAGGCCAAACAGAAACTTCACCTCGAGCAAACTTGCACTCCGCTTGGAAAAGTAACAAAGAAACTAGAAGACAAACACATCTTTTCCATTTACATTACATTTCCATTCCACGGAAGAAGACAGACAGCGATGTTTCTCTTCCCTGCAGCACGCCTTGGTAGGATTTTGTGCCCCGTTCTCGTGGCACAGTTCTTTATGCCAATTCCTTTTTCAATGCCAGCACGGAATCCCCCCTCAGCGGCAGCGACCGGGGAAGGAAGGTTGTGTGACGCACAGACTGACTCTTCTTTTAATCACAGATGCTTTCTGAAGCAAATGGATTCTATTTTGATATAGTTAGACAGGATTTAAAGTTTTTATAAAATATGACTGCATCCTGACAGCTATAAAGAATTGAGTGCCCCATCACCCCCAGCTGTACAGCTTTTAGTAATAAATGAAGTGAGAAGCTATATATGAGACAGATAAAGGGAATGGCACTCCATCATTAACATTTGTTTGAAGCCTGCAAATGCTACTGTAAAATGTAAGTAGCTTATCAAAATACACCGATAAGCAACTTAACTTTTCATGTTATGTGACAGTATTATCGTTTAAATTAATATGCTTTAAGCATCTTTACAAACTATGTATTAGAATAGAACAGAAAGACAGACAATTACCACTTTAAACAGCATTTAAGTTTGGCATTCTATTGTAAACAATCAAGAAGGATTAGCTGGAAGATAAGTTTCTTTCTTTCTGTTTAGTTAAATAAACTTCAGCAGAGTAAAAAGCCATTACAAGAGTAACAAGAAATCCTCTCAAAACCTATCTGCTAAGTAGAGATTAAGAACCTGGTAAACAAATCCTTGCAAGGCATCTATCAAGAGAGTTTGAAAAGACAGAAGACCAAGAAGGCAGAAAGCTCCCTGACGGATGAACCCAAAACTTCTTGCAGGAGTTCTACCTAACTGCTCGGGGACCTTGCTGGAAAACTACACTTACAGAATTAAAATGAGAATCTTTTGAAATATTATTGTGTTTGTAACGTATGAGTCAGTAGAAAAATAATAACCTAAAGTGAATCAGCTCAGCTTCTGTGTGCCAGAGCTGCTGCACCTCTCTCGGCGCCCGCGGCGAGGACGGACCCAGATCCCCGCAGCGCAGCACGCGGCGCACGCACCCACCAGGGACACTGCCGAGCTCCCAGAACAAAGTCAGGTTGTGTTCCCTCTTCAAAGACTGCCATACCTGTCCTGTCGGGCCTCTTTGTCCACAGCTAAACCTCTGCCTCGCCACAGATCCAAGGGAGTCTTCTCCATTACCACAATACACCAAACAAGACAAACCCATAGGTTCTATTCCGAACTCCATCCAAATCCAATTTTAATTCTTTCACTCAGCACCTAGGAAATAGCTTCTACGACTCTACTAACAATTACCCAGCTGAAGTCTCCTTTTCGCACGTCAAAACACCAGCAAACCCTCCGTACAACAGGGAAGGGATAGTCCTGGTGCTGCTACACTGCTCACTCCTTGTTGGCTTTCCCTTTCCTCTTCACTCGGATCTTACGATGAACTTCATTATTGGCCTTCATTTAACACTAACTCCTCCTTATTTTAATTCACTTTTTCCAAATAACGGCTTAGCATTCCAGCATAACTGCTTCTCTTTCTTATTTTAGGAGTAACTTTCCATTTTGAAGAGAGAAGCTTCACAGTTTGGAAGTTGAGGAAATTAGCTGGTATTTGAAGCAGAGCCCAACACCACACAGTACACAGGGATTTATGTAGCTCTTGCTCAAGAGAGGTGCAAGACAAGATAAAACCAACCAACCCACCACAAAATCATGTAAATTACGTTGACAACCTCACTGCAATTTTCAACTTATTCCTTTGTCACTGTAGAATTCAGGACCTCTCTCATCCTGAAAGCTTTTTATACATTAGAAAACTACTTCATCCTGCCATCTTCGATACTTTTACTTCACCCGTGTTATTCCATGTGTTTACTACTCGAGAGCGACACAGTTCTGCTTTTATTAGACTAGCTAAAGTCGCAACAAAAATCAAGAAATACAGTTATCTGAATTTGTGTCTAGATTTCTGCCAAAAGGAATAAAGAAAAGATGTGTATTTTTTTCTTATGAGAAGCAAATCCTCGAGGCAGCCTTTAAACACCCCCTCCAAAGAAACGGAGGCTGAAGTTACAACCAAAAACTTTCTGTACCGCATGCAACTTAAGTAGCACAACTGGTAGCACTACTGAAGATTTATGGCTTATGACTTGCTCATATTTAATTTGTAACCAAACACTTCCCCTTCCTCTTAGCTACCTTAGAACTTTTGATTAACTCTTGTTTTCACAGGTCAGAGGTTAAACAAAGGAAGGGAAGCGCTCGGGAGTGAAATTGCCCAGAGCCCCATAGCGTGCGAGCGCGTGCACTCGCACACCCCCCCTCCAGCAACATCAAGAAGGTGACAGACGAGAGATTCTTCAAGGGAGTTGAAGTTCAAAGACTCCAATAAGCATAAATCAGATTGTGGTTGAAGACTAAACAAAAATAAAAGGGCAATCTGAAATTTTACTTTTTTTTTTTCCCAATTTTACACCCCTTTTCAGTTTCCTCCAATGTATATACACACACACAGTGACATATTTGCCACAAATCACAAGAATCAACTCAAAGTCTAATCAAATCAGGCTTCTTCAAGCTGAGAGATGAGTTCAGCGCTCTGCTTTGCTCTCCGGTGCGCGATGCAGCCCCGGTGCTGGAGACAGACCAGTCCGACGGGAAGCAAACGGGGGCACAGGAAAACTGCTCGCTGTGCCGCGTAAGGTCTGCGCAAGCTCTCGGCACGAGCTGCACAGTTCCTTATTCAGTCCCTCAGATGTCATCACCTCTTAGTGCCCTCCTCGAGAGTACCAAACATCATTAGTTGCACTTGTCTCAGCAACTCGGGTCAGTCCAAACCTTCAGCCAACAGTGCTGTATTGCAGTCTGGGAACACAAACGTTTCCAAAATGTGGCATTGAAAGAACAGCGGGGCAAACCACCGACTGACAAGGCAGGCTGAGACAATGGGGAAGACACAAAAAGATGCAAATCGGCACGCTAACCAACGCCGGCAAGGCCTGCGGTAGGGTGTCTGCAGCTACGGAGAGGTTCACCTTGGCTAGCGCGGACTTGCAACGCGGAGCAGAGCCTTTCGTGCTCCGACTCCGCAGCCAGCGGCAGGGGCTGCGGGAAGGCAGGAGGAGGCAGACGACGGGTGCGCCAGCAGCTGCCAACGGCACAATTCGCCAGCCAGCACCGCTCGTGCAAGCCCAACCTCTGCTTCAAAAGTTACACTGAGCAGAAAATGTCATCACCCAATATTAGGTGCTCTGCAGATGAAAATGCTGGACCACAGTCAACTTAACTTTGAATTTTTCAACATATTAATCCACTCGTGCGCTTTAACATATGAAAGGAAAAAGCTACTCTATCACAGCAGCACGTGTGAGGTCACATCTTCTGACCTCCAGAAAGGACTGCAACCAAAAACGGGGCATATTAAGCTGGCCCTTCCAAAACAAAGCAAGTGCATTGATATGCACACACATGCACACACAAACCATGCATGTACACACACATATATGTGCGTACTGTCCTTCCACAGGAGAAAGGATGCAGTAAGAGATGATCTAATAGAACTTCCTTTAGTGATACTAAATTGCCAAGACCTTCCAGCAGCCTTCCAGTACCTAAAGGGGCTACAAGAAAGCTGGAGAGGGGCTTTGGACAAGGGGCAATGGCTTTAAACTGAAAGAGGGCAGATTTCGATTAGATAGAAGGAAGAAATTTTTTACAATGAGGGTGGTGAAACACTGGCACAGGTTGCCCAGAGAAGCTGTGGCTGCCCCATCCCTGGAAGTGTTCAAGGCCAGGTTGGATGGGGCTTTGGGCAACCTGGTGTAGTGGAGGGTGTCCCTGCCCATGGCACGGGGATCGGAACTAGATGATCATGAAGGTCCCTTCCAACCCAAACCATTCTATGATTAGCACTGTTTAGCTCTATTATAGTGATTGCCTAGATGTAAAGACAGGCAACTAATTTAGTGAAATGGAATTGTCCAACAGTAAATAAAAAAATGGAGCATCTCTAAGTATAGCAAAGGGAAAATATTTAAGCAACACATCTACGCTGGCATCCAGCTGATTTCTTTATCAAGTAAAAGATGCCTTCCTCAGGAAAACACAGCTGTTTCTTATCCAGTTCTGAAGCCTTACTAATGAAGAGAGGTTTTGATAATAAATATACTTTCTTTGAAATGTGAAAATTTCACCATTATCATTTCTTTTGATATTTTTTGAGCGCTCATTAGAATGAAGGAGAGTCACAAGCCATGGCATGTACCACTCTAAATCATTGCAGCTATCTCATGGATACCATGTACACCCAAGGTCAAGTGTACAGAGAGGCTGAGCAAACAGGCAAACACGGTACGGAACTGGGAATTTTACTTGTTGTTAGCAAGGTAAACCTCCAATGAAGTCAACTTAAAAAGGGAGAGATTTTCCAGTCTCAGTTGTAACAGACAATCGTGAAGGAGGAAGCAACAGCAAGATAACCAAAGTGTACAAGTGCATTGTGAAAGCTGAGCTCCTCAAAACAAACTCCCATGGAGCACTGAAGAGTTTAAAAACACATCGAGAACTTCAACAGCAAAACTGCTACATGTTCCACTGAAGTGGAAGCAAACCCCAGTGGCAAGGGGTACCTTTTAAAATGATTTATGAGTATTTGCTAATTACCATAGCAACTGTTTATAAAATTAATTTTTAACATTGAGAGCTCCAGCATTCGATTTTACTGGTGTGCTGACACCATTAAAAAGCAACGCAAACACTTCTGGAAAGGCACCTGTACTACCGTTCGTTTCCTCTGAACTCTAAAAAGACAAGTACCACCTTAGCTCACACAATTTCTAGAGTACTAGAACGACTTCCAGTCCATATACAGGCAGAACTGCATTTTTGTACATATATCTTTGTCATTTGAAATCAATGAGACTGAGTAACTAGTCTACCATCAACATATTCAACACAGCATCTCCTCACAGACTGAGATGTAAGCACAAATAACTGTCATTCCTTCCATTCACACAGATTAGAAGTGGAATTTTTAACATCTATTTATTTCTGACACATACTATGTGTTCTCCTAGCAGCACCACCTCCCTTGCAAGACAGAGCAGTCTTTTCCATTTTCCAGATGGGCACACTCTCTGCAGCGACAGGCTTGTCTGTATTAGCCACGATCGGAGTCGAGGAGCTCCTGCATCTCGACCTTTTGCTCAGTACAATAATCTACAGTGGCCCAGAATACTGAAATCTGTCAATAATGAGCTTGGTGCTTATACAAACCACAGTATGCATCATCACTAACTTCACTGGAAATACTCCTGATCGACAAAAGTGTAAGGAAGGGGAAATTCAGGACAAGCATTTCTTTTGCCAGTACGACCTGTGCATGTACCAGTAAAACACACCGGTGCTTCAGTTCATGGACTCTGAATAATTCATTCAAAACATGGATGAGCTGGTACTTCACTGTGGCAGTGAAAACACTACGAAGCCCAGCAGGTCGTGATGTGTCAAAGCGCTGACCTAGTGAGTGAAACTCCTTTTCCTGCACGATCACACTCATGCGATGCGAGTGACTTGTGTCAACAGGTGTCCGTACACCTCATCCTCTACATCCACTCCAAGCAACATCACGTGCCAAACTTGAAATCTTTAGGAGAGGAATGTGCAAGACAATCTCAAGTAAGATTCAACAAATTGAAAAAAAGATGGGGTTTATTATTATTACTACTATTATTAATTTCAAGGTATTGACCCAATGAATGTTCCTAGTGAAGCAGAACATACGTTTCCTCACTCAAGGTACTTGCAATACCTGCAGGACAAATGACAGGTCTTTGCATCTGGAATTCAGAAGGCATCTCCGTGGATGTCCCATCACCACCACGTTTGAAAGAAAACGAGTACGGAAAAACATATCAAAAATTACCTCAGTATCTTGGAGACTAGTTATCTTAAGACTTCTTGCATTTAAAGATAAAACTCTGCAATTTCTACTTAAAACCAGTCCTGCTTCTTTCCATCTTCCTGCACCTGGTTACTAGTGATACTTCTCCCAGACAGCTTTATTCCTAATGTTAGCAATCATATTCTACTTCAAGTTAATAACGGGGATTGCAGATTCTGATTATGAACTAAGTTGTGTTTGCCAGTCACCATGCTCATTTATGACACGATTTTAAATAGCAAAAGCACAGCCATCAAAACACTTTTTCCTTCCCTTCATTAAAATTGTGAATTTTCCTTTTTAATTATTTTTAAATTTCACCTTAATTTTTAACAGCTAAGACTTAACTACATATTTTTAAAAATAATCTTTTTTCCTCCCCTCAAGAGAGAGCTGAGTCTTCATATATCTATTATTTTCCTTGCAGTAATACACAATTAATTTTTTTTTTCACCTTCCTTTCCTTCCCTCACCCAATGTTTCCAGTATTTTTACAAAACGAATTTGAAAGAACCAAGACATCTCTGGGCTCATTTGGGAATTTCCGTAGGCTAAATTCCCAGTTCAGCCATTTATGTGTTCCAGTGTCTTCCCCTACACCTCAAGGAACTCAGTACATCATTATTCTCTCTTCTAGACTCCGTCTATTGACACATTCTCACACTTGTAAGCTTAAACACATACACACATACCCACGAATCTCCATAGCAACATCTGTGCATGTTGATGAGACGCAGGCTTACCTTCCACAGGATCAGCCAACAGCTTTTGTGAACATCAGCTTTTATTTTTTTTTTAAATCTCAAAGTTTTGTCTCTGCATTAGACCTCAATCCATTTTAAACACCCCTGCCGTTGTAGGGAGCCATCCCAACACTTCCCTTGTCTTGCTCTCCTAGGATTTCTTCCCTTTTTGCATTTTCCCCAACTCTTTTATAAACTTCCCTTCGACTATCAT
Source organism: Tauraco erythrolophus (assembly GCF_009769465.1). NCBI lineage: Eukaryota > Metazoa > Chordata > Aves > Musophagiformes > Musophagidae > Tauraco > Tauraco erythrolophus. Next base: position 11,133,393 of record NC_141486.1, read on the forward strand.
CCACGAGTGATCTTTCCATAATTCCATGAGGTTCAGTTAAAAGCTCTGTAGCTTAAGCTACACGAACATATTTTAGAAGTATTTAACCCACAGAACTGCTCACGCAGGACGTGCGCATCTCATCTTACGCAGCATCTTAACACAATGTAGTTGTCAACAGAAAGTGCTTACTTTGGTGACTTGCCACTGGTGTATTAATAACAAAAGTCAATTAAAACATTCCCTTTCCTGTTTTTCTACCCAGAGTGACCAAGCACAAGCTTACAGTGAGTCTCACTCGCACAAAGACCCCCAAGTTCACTCAACACCACTGTTGAACCCAACCGCCCCCAAACAGCGACGGCGGCTCTCGGAACAGAGCAGCGTCTCACAAAAGAGCTGAAAGGAGCTGAACTCACCCCGTTAACAACACGAAGCCAGAAAACTGCAACAAAGATTTCTGATGTAACAATTTTACATTTTAGGCAAGCTAAGAAGCACAAGGGCAGCTTGAGATAACCGTTCCAAGGGCCTTTTGTTAGAGTGCTAACATCTAATTGGGACGTGGCGAATGGAACTGAAGTCTGAGTTTGACAAAGCTGTCACCCTCTCTTGGACTCTTTGTGGTCACTCTAAATCATTGAGAATAAAAAAAAAAAAAAAGTCCAGTGCAGCTGCACTGTGGAATTTATGTAAATAAAACGAATTCAGAAGAACTTTAGCATTACAGTATGCTACATCATGAAGCATCTACCAAGCCAGCACACAGGAACCTCCCCTGCTTCTCCCGGGGCACTCTGCAAAGGAAGAAAACAACATATTTTACAGTCTGAAAAAGAAACAGCTTTTCCATGAAAACCATGTCTTGGCCTGTCACTCAGAAATGTTTTATACAAAAAGAATCTGTGTTTTAAGAACCTGAAGTATTACACGTCAGACTGCAAAACAGGAATATCACACCTTTTGGCTTATAGGACCATGCATAACATCCTATATTCTGCAAAGAAAGTGTACATTCACAGTCACATAAATATAGGCATAATTTAGAATGTACAGAATTTTAAATATCTTCAATAGTCAAGCTTTTTTCTTGTGAATTACCTATCACTGCAAAATTTAAGAAAGTTTATTGAATTTTATGATAGAATACTTTGTGTTTCATTTATTTCAGAAATATCTTTAAGGTCTGTTCTGTTGTTGGGGACTTTGTTTTCCCTCTGGTAGATCAGTCCTTTTTAAAAATTAAAGATTTTTAACTTCTGACACACGAGTTATTCATACCACCGGGAAAACGTGCCAAGTGATATTTCTCCAGTCAGTCACACGTTGAAAAAGAAAGGGATTCATCCAAGAGACAGAACCTAGGGTGTGTGGAAACAAAATGCAAAACTGTGAGTAGATTTTGGAGAGTACATACATGTCTAGAGCCTGGGGCACAGGATGATGGCAGAAGAACTGTGCAATTTGATCAGCTTTACAGCAGTGCAAGCGCCTCTACACGTGGCTTTTATGGAGTAGAAAGCTGCAGTTCTTACTGTACCCAGCTAATATAAGCACAGCTGACCAGGTACACCTGCCTTCTCAAATTGAGCATGCTAAGATGATTAACTCTGGAAGATCAAGTGTATTATCTAAAAAAAAAAAAAAAAAGAATAAAAAACACCCCACCTTCCTGTTTTTTAGTGGATGTAAAATTAAATGGGAAGCCCCTTAAACTCCCAAACACAATTATAAGGTCTCTTGTTCCTTTTCAGAAGAGAGAGTTGTAAATCTTTGGGGTTTTTTAGTTTAAGACCAAGAAAGAAACTTCTCAACCATGTTCAAGAGCAAAGGACTGAAGCAGCGACACGAAATAAAAGTATATAAAGAAAAAAGTTTGCATTTACAAGGCAAACACTGACAATTATGTCTTTATACTCCCGTTAAAACCACAGGCAGATATCCCACAAAGCACACTTGGTGAGAAGATGGGTACACCGAAGTGTCTGACAGGTTACAATACAATTTATAAAGTGCAACAAGATAGCCTTGGAGTCAAAAAGACAATTATGTTCCACTTAAGGCCAACAGAAATACATTGAACACTGTTTTTAGTTGTGTGTTAACTTAACACTGAGTTAAGTAGAATGCTCTAAATAACAAGTAAGAAAAGGGCAGACGATGGCCTTAAACTAAGCCAAGTTACAGCTGATACCGGCACTAAATCGCCGGGACATTAAAGTAATTGCTCCCGAAGTAGTTAGTGCAGTTTGCACACAAGGCTTGCTTTCAAAAAAGCAGGATGCGTTAGACAACACAAGAGCCTAAAGATCACCACTGAAGCGACAATACAGAGCAAGGATTCCAAGGGCTTAGCTTGTCAAGGAATCTCTTCTCAAACCATGTTTAAAAGCACACATGAAAGTGCTGGAAGAGAGAATTCTAGATGTGGCAGACAATCAGAGATCCCGCTAGGTTTGAGACATCTGGCATCAGTTGAAATCCATCACATTTCATTTGGGGATCAAAGACTACTGTTAAGTCTATCACAGGTTGAAATAGTAGATCCTGAACAGCCTTTTCATCCCAAAGCAAATTAACCCTTTCTCCTTGACCAGAGAAACAGCTCCTTTCATTACAGACTCCAACCTTATGTGCTTGGTGAGCTACGTCCTTTAGTGCTAAGTTTGAGGTGAAATTCCAGTAGAATTATGAACTTCTTATTATAAATCAGAAGTGCTCCCTCTATCAGCAAAACGCGCCATGTGCTACAGCACGCTGCTGCAGGGAGCTCCACAAGCCATGGCACTTGGGCACAATTTGTACCAGAATCTGTAAAGCCAGTAAATCGCTGAAGAGAAGAAAAATTATACACAGCTCTATGCTGAAGAGCCACGCTGAAAGGCAGGGAAGGACTTTTGCTCAGCTACTAAAGAAATGTGCCACATATTTAAAAGTTGAAGCTGAGAATCAGGTGTGTTTTCCATAAACTCTGTCTCTCCCAAGGCCTTTTATTCTTGAACCAGAGAGGTTTTTTCTGCCTATATACATTGGACTAGTCATTAGTCACCAACCTATGTCGAAGGCTAAGGAGAAAATAAAAAGGTCTGAGTCCCAAAAACTCTGAGTTAAGTAACTCTGTGTAATAAAGGCAGCTCAAAAGCCATCCACGTCATCACTGGCCACAGTGGTTCAGAGGGTAAGTGACTTCCAACCGGCCAACACATTCCACCTCTGGAGCAACCAACCTGGTGTAAGACCAATGTCCATCTCCGGGAAAGAACAACTCACTAAGACATGAAGATATGTTTAGAGCGGAATAATCAGAACTCTCAGATCAATATTTAAGGAAGGTAAGTAACAAACAGCAAAATCACAAGAAGGCGGCCAAGGTTTCACTGGCTAATCACACTGTCACGTGAGAGAGAGAATCCTCTGAGCCACAGAAAGGAGTATCTACTTAATAAAAGCTTGCCACAAGGTAAACTTCTCAGTCTCACAGAGCAGCACCATCAGCTGATTCAGAAAAAGGAAGGAGAATCATTTCAATAAACACAAGCAAAGTTTTAGTAAGAGGCAAACACTTCAGGATCAAGATGGCAAATATCCCATTTCTCAGTACACAGGGGAGATGTACACTGAGAAAAACTGATGAGCCCAGATGTTTTTTTCTTTCTTTAACAGATAGCATTATATCATTCCAACACCAAAGCAGCAAAGCTGGATAACGCAGCTTCATACCGGTGCATGTTCATAAGACCACACTGGTTCTTTGCACGTTGGTAAATTAAAGACAGAGAAAATTGGGGTAGGGAATGAGAGTATTTCAGTAACAAAGAAAGAATAAACCAATTACACATATCCCTTTTCTGGAATATTCTCCAAATCACTTTTGTTTCCTACTGGCAAGAAACAAACAAGTGCAGCAAGGTCTTTTATAGCTCCCTTGCACACGGAGGGAACTTCACTGCTGTGCAGAAATATTCCCATGCTCCGTGTAGTACACGTCTCCTAACAATAAGCAAAGTTTGGTCCCCAAGTCAGTTGGTAGCAAGTCAGAAAAGTTGAACTCAAATCCAAACACAGCGGAAAAAAAAAATCAAACAAGAAATTCATTATTATTCCAGTGCTGTGGTGGTACTTGGAATTCATAATTTGGGAATAAGAGAAACTGGGATAGTCACATAAAAATCACTTCACTTACAGGAAATAAGCATTTGTAATACAAGATGTGAACACAGTCCTTGAAGACTATAAAGATCAAGTCATAGAGCCTGATATCTGATGGAAAGTTGTCTACGTCTACAGTGTACAATGTTTTAGGATTCGCAACAAACACTTAGATGTAAAAATAAGTACATGAAGTGACAGGACTTGACTCTTCACCTGAAGAAACACCACTGATGAACTTGATCAACAGACTTCCTGAGAACGTGAGACACAAATTAACAGAAAATACTCTCCTGCCCTTTACCTGGCTAGAGGGCACAATTTTTATTTATGAGACTTCTTGTCTAACAAGCAGTTTAAACAAAAGACTAAAATAGGAGATTGTCCACAATCATTTTATTCTCCACACTCAAGCTGGTGCACCAACACGAATTAATTCTAAAACACACTGAGGTAAGTTAGTGTTGAGTAAATAATACTGGTACTGCGTAGTTTGGAGGATGACCTGTCCCTTATCAAGTATGTTGATGAACAGTGGGGGTTATAAATTAAGATTTTTATTTCAGATCCATGCACAATCCAGACAACACTGCCTCTACGAAGCCATATAAAGCCCCTCTCCTGTTATTACTGCATGGCTGAATCACATTTTCTATTGAAACAACATGCAGAAGTCAACTCATGCAGCTTCTCTCAGCAGTTCTACCTCTCAGAACAGCCTCTGCTTCTCCAGTTACCACCGCATAACCTGAGGGCTCCTGCCACGTCTTGGTTTTGGAAGGAGGAAGTCGCCACGTAATCTCGTTGGGGGAATGTTGTATATGTCTGTCAGCAAGTCCAGGATGGTCTCACTCCTGACATGCATTTTGTGAGCCTTCAGACAGCAACGCAAACGTGACCCATTTGTGGAAGAGATCTATCCGTCTTGTACTTCAACTACTTCCTCCCGGCTGTTTTGATGCCAGGGAGCCGGGTTTTCCCCAAGGTGATGCACTAATTCATTCTGTATTAGCACTAAAATGGAAGTTTCCAAGCGAGTCAGCCAGGGCCAAAGGTAATAAAAAGTGACATGATTTAATTACTTCTGTTACAGTTGTTCAGCAACTAAAGAAGGTGAGACATGAAGCCCTAATTAATTAAGCAAAATTGGTTTCTGGTCAGTAGGCAAGAGCAGTGAACTAGCTGGACTAAAATATAGTGTTCTTAGCTTCATCCAATTCCACCAGTAGCAATACATTAGTATTACTAACACTTGACATTTTTTGTTGTGATCCTTCTCACTGATATTTTACGAAAGTGTTTTGACTTGCAGTCAAGATTAAAGCTTTGCCAAAATCTGCAATAAACTTCCTTTGACACACCTTCACTGTTCTTTAAATTCACTAAAAGTCACTTAAATTAGCACTGCCCTGAATCGGTAATATAGAGGGAAGAGGAGAAGGAAGCAGGGGAGGTGTTTCTTTGTGTCTCTGAAAAGGACAGCATCGAGAGAGATCAAATAGTTATAAGTCATAACTAACTTTACATTCTGTATTTATTTGTTATATTCTGGAAGCAAATACTGTTCTTGTTTCACATTTTCACAAGTTCTGTGAAGAAACTCCAATGATGTAAGACATCAACAAATTGGAGGTCAGAACTCTGTTACCTAGAGGCAACCCAAAACCACCACGAAACCAAAACAAGACAATATCACAGAACTGATACTTTCACTACAGCAATATCATAATTCTTGCTCCAAGAGGGAATATTCAGAATGAATGGCACTTATCACTGCTATAAAAATCACCTAGAGTTTGTTCAGTCAAATCAACTGACAGTTCCAATTCAGAACTGTTACATGACAGTAACTGTTCCATCTGAAATCTAATTTCCATCCGAAATCTGATCTTTGGTCATACACAAAAGGAATTACCTTGAGGTATAAGAAGGTAAAAAAGACGACCAAAAATCATGCATGGAATATTATATAAATGACAGCTAAAATCCTAACTGGTCTGCCTTTCTTCTTCAACAGATGATGCACCAATGAATAACGCACCTTTTACCTGTCCATCCTTACCTCTAGCTCTTTCCTAAAACCATCGTGAGGATTCATTTCTCCCTTCTGCATATATTCCTCATGCTATTAACTTTGTCCTTCACTTTCACTTCAAAAATACTATTAATAAAGTAATAATTAAAAGTTTCCATTAGGAATGCTCTGCTATATTATAGCAGCGCTCCGAAGTCAACATCCTTGTGCCTCTGACTGCACTTCCATGAATGCAACATCCATGAACTCAGATCCCCAAGTTTACTACTGCTATGACTAAAAGCAGCAGGCAGCAGAGCGAGATGAAACAAGAACAAAGGACTGTCAGCAGAGAAGCGACTCTTGGATAAGAGCCCTGCATTAGTTTATATGGTCAACAGCTTCAGGAGATGTACGGAGTAACAAAGCTGTGGAAAACTCAGTCCAGGACAGCAGAAGTTTCTTTCCCTTGCCTCTGCACATCTCATTATAGTTTTCAGAGTCAGCAAGATAAATTTTCTACTAAAAGGAGAAATGGAAAACAAACACACACACACACACAACACAGCACCGCTTTCCCCCAAGGGAACTAGTCAGAGTTCGAGGTTCTAAATGTCTGAGGCTTGGAGCAGTTGCAATATTACCTTACTAGATCAAACAAATTGTCAAGTGTTTAAATATACAGCACAGACTACTCGTGCTTTGGACTCCACAGGCAAGACAACCCAATAACATCTTTAACTTAGAACAATCACCTAGATCTAAAGTGGTTTCACTATAGCTAATGAAGTGAAACACACACCTTCAGAGAAGGATTCATCCAGCCTCCCAGGCTGGCAGTTAGAGTGAATGTAAATCACGCTCTGGAGCCTTCTCCTAGCTCAACTGACTTTAATTTTCCTGTGAATATTATGGCCAACAAGAACTGTGAAAGTCTGTGCATGATTTGTTGCCACCTCTGGACAAAACACGAATCCCTTACATCCCCAGGCACTCCCAGGTGACGGTGACAAGCTCCGCACACGGAAACGCTTGCAACGCCAGGGCTGCTGTAACTCGCGGAACTGTAAAACAAGTTCACAAGTTTTCTTTAAGGATACAAACTTTAAAGACACAGAGGAGTACAAGTGTTTAGAATAACTATAGTCAGAGCAAGAATTCTGCTTTGACAAGAATTGGAAGAGTTGACAAACAGCCCAGCCCTGGAAACAGCTCATTCTGGAAAGCGTTAATCCATGCCTGCAGATCGGAGAGCTTGGGACACATCACCTCCCTATGAATGCCATCAGAAAGCAAGTTGCCCTTAAAGCCTTCCCATGTTCACATTCCTTTCCCTGTCCTACCCCTGCTCGGGGATCCCTCGTTCTCGCACAGCTCCTGACACCGCAGCAGGATGCAGCCCCAGCAGCACGTGCAAGAGAAGTACGGAGGAAGCCTCTGCTGAGACCTTCACCTCCCGCTCAGGATCAACGGACGTGGCAAGAGGGGAAACACTAAGAGTTGAACCGAAATGCACGTTTCTCCAACACATATTTTGCACTCGAGAACTGCAAAGCTTTTTCCCAACACCACTGTTGCAACAGCATTTGGGAACAAACTTCCCACAGCTACAAAGCAGCAGCGACCTATTGGTGCAGGTTCTAGAGCGGGATTTGGAAGCATTTTACTATTACACTCCTCATAATTCAAACTCTGTTTTGTGTCTGTCTTTATAGGTCATTGTTGGCCAGATGGAAAATATTAAGGAAAACGGATTGCAACTAAATCAATCGGCTGTAGTCTGCTGCCAAAAGGCCCCAGGCTAACTACAAGCAGATTTGCAAGCAGGCTCTGCTCCGTTACAATCCCAGATCTGGCACATCCTTTGCCCTGACTAACAGCAGGAGGGCACGGGGCCAGCTGAGAGCAGCTACTGTGCCAAACAGACTGTGCAGGTCTTACTGCTTGAATGCTTCCACAGAAAAGGAGAATCGATGGGACTCTTTGTAAACAACTCCCTGTACTTTCTGGCTGCTGCTAACTCGAAAAGTACTACAACTTTATCCCACTACAGAACTAATGCAAGTACACGGCGCGGGCTTGTTACCAAAATCAACGTGCAGAGAAATAAACACCAGTGTTAAAGGATAACACCTAAACTCTCAACTAAGAATAATGATGAATATACACACAGATATAATGAAAAACAAAATCTAAACAGCTTTTCTCCCACATCAAGCACCATCTAGGAACAATTAAAAAACAGCTGAAGAGGAGCCAAATAAAGTATTTATATTAATATTCTCTGCAACCTCTTACTTGCAAAAAGAGACTTAAACTTTATTATTGAAAAACGGACTTTTAATGTTTATTTCTAATATATATTTCCCAAGAGATACTTTTTTGTTTGGTTGTTTTTTTTGTACAGCTCATATATGCAGTTATCAATCAGCAGGTCCCATTTATCTAGGAAGTTCAGTGGGAAAAAAGGTATTTTCCTAATTTATTAAGCAGCTCCCCTCTCACGCATTCCACATTCTGTTCCAGATGCCCATGGCTGCAGCACCTGCCGTGCCCAGACCAGATCAGGTACAGCTAAATTGATTTTCCTTAAGCACGTTATCAACAACTGGGGTCTGGGGGAGAGGAGCAGACTGGTTGGAGCTAAAACTGTTTTTAATAACAGTAGGATTTATTTTTCTTTTTGCAATCGAGATCAAACCACACAAATAATTCCTGTTTCCAGGGAAGAGTAACAGCAAAATTGATAGAAACAGAGGGGGATTTCCGTTTCAAACATCATCACAAGCTGATCACATACAATAAAGCATCTGCAGCAAAGACTTCACATCCCCTATTCCATCCATAAGCCACGTGTCCACAGTGAACAGAAAACAAGAAGGAAGGTGTGCGTGAGAAGGCAGAACAAAATCCAAGAATGAAAATATCTGATCTCTCAATGCATTTCAAAGCAACGTAACCAGTGTCCTTCTACTACCTACAAAGATGTCTGTCTCTTTCAGAGCATCTGTCATTACAGAAACATCCAGAGCTCAGAACTCATAATGTTTTCTGGCTTTTCTAAATCTTTTTCCTATTGCATTTAGTATTCCAATTTTAATTCATTTGTATTGACGATATCAGTTAATTTGCAACTATGACTAGAGGACCCAGCACAAACCGGTAACGCTTTGGAAATGTACATAAAAATGAATCAAAAAGGGTAAAAAAGACTGGAAATTTTTTTTTTAAAGTATCTTTTTATGATGGATTTACTTTGGTACTATGAAGAATTGCATAAACAGACCTCAACATAGTAAGCATGCTGTATATATTTAAGAACAAGGATGCCTAGAAATATGAAACCTTACTCCAGCCCTGTCCGTTTGCGCTGAGCCGTACCTGCAGCTTGCCAGTTTTGTGTCTGTGATTATGAGGTGTGCGGATTAGCAAGGTTCTACCGTATTTAAGTTTCAACAAAAATACTTAAACCAATTCAACCATGCTCTAAACCTTCGAGCTCAGCTAGCAAAGCCTTTAACAGACCTACCGACACCGAGTGAAAACTCCAAAGCTTTTCACTCAGTGTCATTTAATATATTCCCTATTGACTTGTTATTTATCAACTACATCTAGTTGAAAATAAGAATTCATTATTTATGAGTTCAGTGGAATCTACCCCTTTCAGTGTCAGTCTTAACACTGAAAACATCAAAATGCATTTCTACAGCTACAACTATGATGTTGGATACAATTTCAAAGGAAAAAAAAACAAGAGGAAATACTGTGCACACTTTTCACATATTAACAAAACAGAAAAATACAAGCCTCAGAATCAACTGGATTCATGAAGACTTGAGTTCAAGACACTGCTCTTTAGACAGACATTTATATATGAAAATATGTAAAAACCTCTTCTAAAGTTTTACGCACGTACGCACAGATGAATGCATGTTCTTATGAAATACATACACACAACATCGTGATCATGAATGAGCACAAATATTATCAACCATGGCAATAAGAGGGCCAAGAAAAACTAGGAATAGACTTCAAGAGAGCTTTTTAATGATGGGACAGAAAAAATGCATTATCAGAGAATGGTGTGGGTTGGAAGGGACCTCAAAGATCATCTAGTTCCAACCCCCCTGCCATGGGCAGGGACACCCTCCACTACACCAGGTTGCTCAAAGCCTCACCCAGCCTGGCCTTGAACACTTCCAGGGATGGGGCAGCCACAGCTTCTCTGGGCAACCTGTGCCAGTGCCTCAAATCACATGCTTTTAATTTTTTAAGACTATTTTAATAACTGTATTTTACTCAGTGTTGCAGAGAGTATAGTTTCAGAAAGCTAATATAACTTGAGAGACACTTCAAAACTTATTTAAAGATTCTTGAGCAACTCGAGATACTAAGACAACCTTACAGGCTTTCTGAAGTAAGTTTCTAGAGTCTAAAAAAAGTTTAATGGCAGAGATGAAAATAGCAGACAACAAATAAGCAGATGTAATACAAAATTTTATTCTTCTTTTCCTGGAACAGTATTTTTAAATAGCTCATCTCTATCTTGTAAAACTTGTAAAGACAATAAAGCAAAACCACAGGAAGTTTGAAAAAACTATACTGGAAACAGTGTATCAGAAAGCAGAAACACAAAGCAGATAGCTAAATTTAATTGATGTCAAGCTCTCTTTTCACTAGGTTCATCACTTTTCCATATATATTCTGACAAGTAACTGAAAATAAAAGCCAGTGTCTGTTTAAGCAAATCAGCAGGGGTAAAAACCCTAAACTTTTAAGATGTAAACTGTTTTATAAACATGTCAAGTTAAAGCAAAATGCCTGCAACAACAGGAGACCCCTTCCAACCCTGCATACTACAGTCGTGGCGTTCTCACATTTTCTAAGCCACTTTAGATCAATTTCCTGTCATACAGAAAAGGAAGTCGAACTGTTTTGCTACAGTTAAAGCTTGTAAGAAACTAGAATTTCTGTGAAAGAAGGTCAGACTCTAGCTACGAGCCTTGCCTGCCCTCTCTTCTTTTCTCTGTAAGGCCCGTGCAAAGGAACTGAGAAACGTCCGCATCAACTTACTCACATCTAATGCATGCGCTGAATCCACTGCTGGAAAAAAAAAACAAATAAAAAAAAAAAAATCTATGAAGGAGGCAGAGGCTCAATAACAACATCTTCAGTAGGTACCATTTTGTTCTACTGTTGAATCAGAGAGATCCAATTTCTCATAATTTATACATGTGTTTTTTGTAGCCTCTGCCAACGTGTAACAGAACCAGTTTGCTATTTTCTTTCATCTCTGAAGTGTCTGAAGAAGCACAGGGATGCCAGGGTCGATACACCACAGACTGTCCAGAGTGTTCCATACCATTTCCAGCCATTACCAAACATCTTTTTGGAAGGCTTGAAAGTATCATATAGATGCATATGGAAGCAAAACATTGGTTTTGCTTATTACCATTTTATTCAACATACAACTATAGCAAATCCTCATAAGATAAGGTCTGGATTTTTTTCTTATTTAGTTACACAGTAATGTATTTCTGCATCCACACAGAAGCCTAATGGCAAAAAGTGAAAGGGAAGAAATCAGGTTAGAGAGATAGAGAGGGGTTTGGGTTTGTCTTTTTTCTTTAAAGGATGTCTCTGCTCTGGGGTTATGTTCAGTCATACTTGCAGCCTAGACTTGTAATTACAACTTTAAATTAGCAACAGAAATTCTTCTTCTGTTGTAGTCAAGCCTAGGTTCGTTGTAAGTTCTCTTCCTCTCCTTTCAAAAAAGTGGATTATATGTAAACTTTTTTAAAAAAGTAATCGTAAAATAAAATTACATAAATGGATAAAAGCACTAATCTCATGCAGGCTACAATGAACCAAGTGTAACCTAACCTTACCAAGAAAAAGCACCCAAAATCCACTTAGCTTGCCAGAATAAAAGCACTTAAGGTAATGGTCATGAGACTGCATGTTTATTGCATGCCACAAATGAAAACTGGGTGCAGAACTCAGCAGTCCTGGTATCAGGTTGTTCACTGTGCTCGTTCCCTTCTCCATCATCCCATTCACTCCAAGATATTAAATTAAAGTTTGTGTAGTCTACATATACCAACGGCGAGACTGGGGAGGGAGGAGGGGGATATGACACAAACAAACAGAGCATCTAAAAACCAGTAATTGCTCTTCTTGCAATCAATGTCAGCAATCAGGCAAAAAAAAAAAACAACCCATGTACAACCCACAAGTGGGAAAACAGCAAAAGCTTAAACTATAGTTGAGTTAAATCTTTCTCAAAGCAGCACGCAGCCAGATAGAGGGCTTTTTTATTCTGCTGTGCAGTAAATTTTTTTTAAAAAATAATAATAATAATAATAATGAAAAAAAAAGTTGTCTACTTTCTTACCAGGTACAAAATGGACTTCCTATTAATTTACTTTTATGTATGCAAAGGAAAAATGCAAAGCATGAAGAAACTGTAAATCAGGTAAGAATTTTTAGTTAACAAGCAGAATTCTGAGGCTCAGCCTTCCCATATATCAGACTACTACTAAATACATTAAATTATTTGTTGTTAATGTGACAGTCTGTATACTCCGCAGCAGAAAATTCCTATTAACGCTAGTTCAAAGCATGCATTAGAAATCTTTGTGGTTTTAATGTTCCAAACTTTCATCCAGATAACGTGAGCATAGGATGTCCTTCCTTATTCATCTGCAAATACTCCTTCACAAACAATAGCTACAGAACTTTTTAGAACAACAACAAAATATCAATCTTTCTAATTAAAGTATTTGATAATTTCCATAGGTTATTACAGAATTTCTACAGGCTTGAGCTGCCATTGAGCTGAATTACTGCAGCCAGACTCACTAACACAAACAAAATGCTCTCCACTATGTGCAGGAAGGCAGCAAAGTCAGCTCTGGAAAAGTGGGTGGAATCCAGTGAAACTCAAATTATTTCAGCTGATGAGGAAGTAGTTCAGGAGAAAATCCAGCTCTGAGGCTACAAGAACCAGCACAAGAATTGAAAGAGGATGAGAAAGACTAAGAAAAGGGTGAGAATCTCACACCTTCAAGGGAAGAGGACAGCTACAAGGCGGAAGCAGCTTCCAATTTCTTCCACCACCCTTCCTCTCCATCCCTGGAAAACAGCAGTCAGTACTGGTTCAGGTCACACTGTCCTTGGGAGAAACAGGGTTGATTTACCTTTGCATCTACCATTTTCTTCTTTAAAAAAGGCCCACGGAAAATATTCCAAAAGACATATCAGCCTTACATAGTGTGCACTTTTACAAAATCAAGCCTTTAAGAAATATCTGAATCAAAATTGTAACATTTGTGGGTTTTAACCGCACAGGTTGTTCAAAGGACATTGAATCGGTGGGACTTCACCCCACAGCAGAGAAACAGCATAAAGTTTCGTTGTGAATCAGTTAAGGACATCTCATCAGTTTACCATCTATCTGTTCCACGATTCTTCATGAAGATTACTTTGGTTTGCATACCTTTGTTTAGCTTAAAAATAACCAAAATTTCTATTCTCCTTCGTGCATCCCATTTTACACCTACTCCTATCACCAGATACACATAGTAGCAAAATCACTTACTGATGTGATGGTACATCTTACTTGGAAAGTGCAATTTAGTCAGGCAAGCCTTCACGCAGGCCAAGTAACGAATCCTACCACAGAACCACCTGCAGACACACAAAACCCATTGAGGGGAAAAGCTTGTAAAGATGTAAATGCAAGAACAAGGTTTTGTCAGTTTAACCCTTTTATAGTGGGATAATCAGATTTTTAAGTACTATACAGCCATATTTTTTAAAAAAAAAAGTTAAAGTTTTAAAATAAAAATGTCTTTTTCCCCCTCTCCCTTTAAGTGTAAATATTTTTCTGTGGCTTTTGGCCAAATCAGCGAAGAGGGAAAATTCAGACAACAGGACAACTATTTAAAAAAAAAAAAACAAAAAACCCAAACACACAAATATTGAATTTTCTCCCCCAAAATAATTGAAAAATTTGTGGAACTAAAAGCAGTGTTCATTTTTTTTCCCTTTGCATTTGAAGGTATCACAGCAGAAGTGTGTTCCGTTTCGGAGGCACATGCACAACCAGGGGTGTAAGGCCCTTAACGCCGTTTGTCCCCCATGCACCAGTGCCCTGCCAGTTGGCAAGCCGGAGCCAGGAAGCTGTCAATTCCAATCAAGTTTAGGCGATGCAGCCCTATTAAAGAAGTCTTGCTGGTTAAGGGGCGTCCACTGTTTCCAAAGCATGGGAAAAAAAAAAAAAAAAAAAAAAAAAGAAAGAAAAAGAAAAAAAAAAAAGGGCTCTGCTTTCCTTAGATTTGAGCTGGCAACTTTCACTGACTGGAGTTTTCAAGGAGCTATGAATGAGCTTAACAAAGGAGTTCTGTGGCTAGTTTCTGGCTGAAATCCATGTCAACAGTTTTTAAGGTCACAGGTCACACTAACTAACATTTATTCCCAGCAGACCCCGCTCTAAACACAAGCTGTAAGTAGTACAAATTTGGAATTTTTCTGTAATCCCTTGAGATATTCCTGATCCTTCCACATGTTTCTGCTCAATTAAAAACAATTCTCACTTTGCACCACAAGAGAGGCCCCTGCTCAGAAATCTTATTCTATCCTAAGAATAAATGGACAAAGACTGCAATCAAAGGGAAGGGAAGGGGGGAGGAGAGGAACTCACAACAAATCACACCAAAAACCTCAAATAACTCCATACAGAATCACATTCAGTTAGTTACATTTTCTGCCATCTGTCACAAACTATTATAGATTCATTTCTTTTTATCTTAGCAAAAGAGCGGTGCAGAGCTTCGCTATTTTGGCCAAGAGGGATTTCCACACAAATGTTTCTGCATTTCACTTGAGAAGAATGATTTTCGGTTTGGGTACAAAAGCTGAATGCCCACCAAAAACTTCAAACTACGTGAAATTGAAATCAGAGTTGCACATACTTACAGCACCTTCTTAGATCAGTAACTTCACCCACTAAGTTTGTGAACCAAAGCAAAACTACACAAAGTTCTACCTTACTTTTTGTTTACTTCAACAAAACTCGGAGCAAGACAAAAATCTTTGACTTATAGTACGATTGCTCCTTCCAGCCGTCACAAACAGGCGCTAGAGCTCACAGTCTAACAGATAGAACAGAAATCCTACTAGTTAATAATATTTTTTTTTAAAAAGCAAGGTACCTATTATGCAGTTTAAGGAATGGAAGAGTTCTTGTCCACCAAGTCTAATGACTCCAACTGACTCCGTACGCATAAATCTCGGGGCCTTCAGGGCAACCCAGCCTGCCCAGTACCAGCCACTTCCCCAGTGCCGTCAAAGCAGTAACTACCATCACCTCATTCACGTGCCAAGGATCACGCTCTCTTCTCAGGAAGCTTTTGCCATCATTGCTGTAACTTTTTTTGATAGGAAGGGAAGAAATGGCATATAGGCAGCCTCGGAGGGGTAAACAATGGTGTATTATCTGGAGGCATTTACCTAACGC
Source organism: Tauraco erythrolophus (assembly GCF_009769465.1). Lineage (NCBI taxonomy): Eukaryota > Metazoa > Chordata > Aves > Musophagiformes > Musophagidae > Tauraco > Tauraco erythrolophus. Next base: position 11,149,055 of record NC_141486.1, read on the forward strand.
TTCCCAAAGCCGTTCTTACAGTACCTGGAAAAAAGAAATTCTGCAAATTTAATACAGCATTAAATTGACCAAAATCACCTCGGTGAAGAAACTGCAGTTCACAAAGCGACACGTTTATCTGCACAGACAGACAAGTACAGACTCCTCATCACCATCGCTTCTTCTCAACGGAGAACTGTCACAGACATTCTGTCCAGCTTTAGAACTTGAGAACTAGTAAGTCATAATATTTTACCAGCTTAGTGACATTCCAAAAAATATATTTAAATTTAATTTAAATACACAAACCAATTTATAGATTTTAATACTGTATCATACACCAGTACGATTCAGACTAGATTAAGAATTTAGTGTTTTACACAACCTGGCAAGTTTCCTCAAAAGTGTTAAACCACTTTTATTAGGATTGCTACACTGTGCTGTGGACGTGCTGGGGTTTTGGGGGTGGTTTGTGGTTTGTTGTTTGGTTTGGTTTTTAAAACCATTTTTATTTCAGAGTCATATTATTCAATTTTTCACATTACTGGCCTCAGAATCTTAACTCATAAGAGACTACGGGGCAAGTAACAGCAAAAACACCACTCCAAAACCATCCCGCCAAATAGTCTTAAAGAGCACAATTATTATCCTTGGCCTTATGTCTACTTAATACAAAAGTTCAGTCAAATTGATATAAAATTATTATTTCTTAGTTAAACTACTAGATTTCTTTTTTAAACTCAAACACACATTGCCATAAGAGCAGCACATGGTTAATACCAGGGTCAACTTAGTGAACACGCATGTAATTTTTTCATCTATACAAAAAAACAGCGCTGTTCAAGTCACAATTTTATTACGTTCCATAACCTGAAGCCATTACACTGACTTACACATCTAAACCAGTTCACACATTTAAACAGGTTACCACACATTCAACATTGCCATTATTCTTATTTAAAAACAGTGTGTTTCATAGACATGTAACTTATTTTAAAGTTTAAATCGTCAGAATATAAAAATCAACACACATTTGAAGAAACTACTGGATCCTGTGGGTTTATAACCTGAAGAATTGTCCAAGCATCAGTAACTGGGTCCTTACACTGAATTTTGGAAATATTTCAGAAGATAAAAATAGTTTTTAAATATAAACTTGGTAGTTTTATTAGATAAACATTCTGCAATAAGTGTATCAAAAAAAAAACATTCAGACTGAGTTAACAACATTTTTTACATTCCTAAAGCAGAACTTTTTTCTTTCTTCATGATTATACAGAAGTTGTCAACAGTCTGAGATTCCAAAACATATAAAAGTCAGAAGGACAAAAAACCCAGCTACAATAAAAACTGATAGGCACTTCTAAGTAATGTCTTCATATAAGACCTTGATATCTTTCTCCAACGGGAGGAAAAAAAAAAAGAAAAATAAAAGGAATTTCATTTTTCAATGCCTCTGTAGAATTTAGAATTTCGTATATTCAGCAGTATCTTCACAGCTTTATGTACCCTACCTTCATTTTCTTCACCCATCTTCAGACCACTCGAAACAGTACAAGTGGAAGTATCATGCTTATAGTCATTTCAGCTATGAAATTTTAAACTTTGTCCCCCAATGAGCAGGACACATACAAAAGTGTTTGTCCACTTAAGCTTTGAGAAACCAGATTGTAAATTAAAACTCTACTCCTTTCAGTACACTTACTGATACTAACACAAACTGGTTTATGCATCTCTTTCCCCTCAAAGAATAATGAAATCCATCAATGCCTGTGCCTTTTACAGAGCTCTAGATCAGAGCGAGCCAAAGAGCCAAACACAGCTGAGCCCCTGAACAACAGTGTCCATCATGCACCCACCAAACGGGCGTCTGCAGAACTCAGTACAGCTCCAGTGGCCAGAAATTTGAAAAGATGAATAAGCTAATAAGGAGATCTAGCATTAAAACAATGAGGAAACAAAAATTAAGAGCCTCAGCATACAAAATACTTAAGAATCAGAAAGCATCTATATGCTTTCAGAATATATGAAAGAAGAAAGATAAATGTATACTGCTGTTTTATCACTTATCTGAGATCCTATCAGTAGGTCAGTACGTTTACATCATCTTCCAGTACACTCCAGGCTCTCTTTCCCTAATGAAAGAACATCACCTCTCTACATACACAGAAGACGTAGAAAAGATGAGAAACAAGAGTATATGAATTCCAGAACAAAATTAGGAGATGTGCCTGACTAAGGAGTCGAAGCTGTCTCAGAAGAGAGAACAGCAGTTTGGGAATGTCTCCACACTTTTTTTTTTTTTTTTTTTAAATAGAAGATAACAGCTCTTCACTAAATTCAGATCTATACTATTCATCCTCAAAAGCCCATGCCAAGTTTGATGCCAAGTTAGATTAAAGCAAACCTCTAGAAACAACAACAAAATAATCAGCTTCTTAATGCATATCCAGTAGGATTTATTTCATTTCAGTTAGAATCCTGAAGTCCTTAAATGAAGTCTTAGAAAGCAAAAATCTTTTGGCATGGAAATTTTTCTAGGATATTAAAATTACCAAATCAGAACCTGATGACTTGGACATTAGCTCTCAACTTACTATGCATTCATCATTTGCAAAAGAAAAGAATTAAAAAACGTGTTTTAAATTTTGTAACATATTGCATCGAAACAGGTAGTCCAGAATTCCAAAACCCAGGAGGTTTTGATGTGTGGTATGTGAGCTTGCGGGGTTTGCTGAGGTTCTAAACAGGGAAGTGAATTTGCAAACCCCACCAGACCTCCCGGGCCACTCGTTCTGTGCCTTTGCCCGCCCTCTGCTGTCTGAACCCAGACAGGAGCCATCTGTGCCACCCAGCGCTCCGCCACCCTTACGCACAACATCCCATCGCTGTAGTTTCATGATTAGCTAGAAATCAAGTGAAGAAAAAAGGAAACAGAAAAAAAAAAAAAAGACAGACTCAGTGGTTCTGCATTAAAAGAAAGTCACAGAAAACCTAAAGATGCAGCCTTTAAACTTAATCAAAGACTTTCATAAATCCACAGCAGGAATAAAACTATGAAAACTCTCTTGAAAGCAGATTTCTAAACAGTACTGGTTAAAACAGCCAGCAGAGTTACTCTGTAAAATGAAATTGCCTTTCAGCTGGCCACGGGAGCCGCAGCCACGCGGATAACTTCACTGCTATTGAACTCCAAGAACTGCCTCACTGTACTTCGCATCCACATGAAAAAGTCTCTGGGTCGCTTTAAAACTCGAAGTCCAAACCTTGACTTCTGGCCTCCTGAGCACTGTCTCAGCTCTAAACTTTGCTTCCAGACCTCTGTAGAAATATTTTAAAGCACCAGCTGAGTGAAAAGAATTTCCTTTTTCTCCCGTTCCTCTTCAATAACGGATCTAAACGTGATTATTTTCCGTCTCCAAAACATTTTACCATGGCCAGATCCACAAAATCTCTGACTGATAAACATGTGAATATCATGTCTAATAACCATCAATCTCACTTAATTCTTACACTATCACCGAGCGTAGCAAGGAACACTTGAAGCTTGCTGCCAACAAATCTGTAATTTAAAAACAAATAAACAAACAAACATTCTTTTTGTCCTCGTTTGCTTTTTCATATCACTCTCCTGTCCTTCAGTAAGTTTTGACCCACCCATTTACCATGCAGCACCCTTTCACTCATAAAGGTCACTGAAGATTCACATCAACAATGGGTGCTGCAGTCCTGCCACTAGAGCAAGTGAATCTGTGTAATGCTGATTTACATTCTTTACTGTCCTCTAAAACTCGACGTTCACTTGCATTAATGATGAACTTTCATTTTCTCGTTAGTTCATAGGAGAAAGAAGCAACAGGAATGAAGCTAAAAGTCTCAATTCATCCCCTGCTGTAAATGCACTGAAATTATTTAATTTTTTTTGGTTATGAGCTGAAGCAGAAGGCATTTAACTATGACATAACTCCTTCATTCCTTCTTGGGATTCATTCAACATAAGGGAGCTGACAGCAAAGAACTCTTATCCAGGAGAGATCAAGAAGGGACTCATCCTACTCCTCATTGAGATTTTCATTTGAAACTGTGTTTCCCCTTTAATTTGTCATTAACAGAAAAGTTACCTTATGTAACCAGACACTTCCCACATGGGAGTGAATCAGCACCCCAACCATACAGAGTAGCAGCTACTGGGAACCAGCCAGGGAAATACCTTCCTGCCTCCAGTATACAGTCGGTATTGCTGCACTGCCATAGCTAATAAGAGTTGAAATATCTACTGGAGAACAGAAAGAAGGAAGACAGTGAGAAAACACCTGTCATCCTGCCTCCCACACGATTAATTACTAATTTTAGTAGATTCCACAATGATTTCCTCAAACATGAAGCTGCTTCAGTGCAGGCCCAGTCAGCAGATCACTGCCATCAGCTTAAGTACAAGGCCACAAACAGTTGCCACCTTCACTAGTCTAATGCCAGCACAAATGGCACAGACATTCATTTTAAATACATAAATCAATCCAAACCCTATTCCATGGCATTGCCATCTACAAGCCAATGAAATGAGAAGTGTCCTTGTACTTAACAGGTGCTCTTATATTTTGCAACATCATCCCTGAAATTCTCCAGAGGGGTCACATTCAGTAACATACACACAGAAGGTCCCATTCCGCCACGTGCAACACAGTACTCGAAGGACGAAGACAACTTCTTCTTATTCTTACATTGAATTCTCTCACTTGAAAAGCAAACCAGAGATGACTGAGCCAGCTGTCTACAATTGTTCATAGAGGGAAGTGTCCTCATTTCTGATCGCTTGAGCAACTGTTCACTCACCTAGCCTGCTCTTCATGCAGTTAACTCGAAGCTATCTTTACCTGGGCCATTGCTCCAAAACTTCCAATTCTCATGAACATCGAAAAAGCAGAAAGCAGAAGACAGACCATTGTTACATTTGTTCAAAACAAGACAGGCTTCATGCCATGTGGAGATCTTCGATCCATAGAAGCTCTTAATGGAACTAACACATTGGTAGATATTAAACCTGGTTTTACTTGCATCATTTCTTGCAGCAAATGGAAATAGAAGACCACAGACCATGTATTTCAACATGTCTGTGGGAGGTCATCAAAAACTACTCTGATAGAGCTTCTTTGCCTGTTTTATGTGGAACACATTGTTTCCAACTCCCATTAACAGTCCTTATTATGACAAACTTCACAAAGCCCTCAACAGGACAGAGTAAAGCTCATACACACAAACTTTCAAGATGCGGCGAGCATCAGTGACATTCTCTCAGTTACCAACAGATGCTTTGTTAATAAAACTTGCATATACAAATGTCCACAAAATGTCTTAACAAGATCAGTTGTGACAGCTAAAGATAACAGCTGCCATCATGCTATGTCATATCAAATTACTGCAAAGAGACTTTTTTTTTTTTCCACGTTGTTAACTCAAGAACATTGACTACAAATACAGTTATCTACAGAGGAACACAAAGTGCAAGATATTTTGCATCACTTCTGCAGAAGAGCAGTGACTTTGAGGACCAGATAGGAAAACAATTTTGAACAGCTGGAAATTATAATTGAAGTGTAACACAGTGAAGTTAAACACTGTTTCCCAGAGTCAGCCAAAAGCCAAACCACAAACCTACCTTAAGATACAGAAGCAGCTCTTGGCCCCAGAAGATAAGCGACAGAATCCAAACCTCTGTTTGCTGTCAATGTCTGTAAGCACAAATGTGAAGTTCTGCCCAACTTGGTTAACGGCATGGCTGAAAATAAAGAGAGTAGAGAGGAAAATATTAACGCTGAGCTATCTCCGTGTCAAAAGTATCTAGTCCAAGTCATTGAACCTGTAACATTTCCTCTTTCAGCATTTTTTTTTTGAGAAATTAATTTTGAGAGTATAAACCCTCCAGAAACTTAAGTTAGTTGCTCAGTGAGGGAGGTGGCGTTTGGGTTTTTTTTTCCTCCCCTCATTTTTTAAGTGTGGGAAGATACTAAAAATGCATTTATCTTTAAATCAAAATGTTTATTACTGTGAACCATCTTCAGTGCAGTACAAACTGTGCAAACAAAACCCATGTTCTCTCATATAACCCAAAATGTTTCTTTATTGCTCTTCATTTGAAAATTGGTTTACTCCAAGAGCAATACAATGTTTAATAACATGCTAAGCTTCTTCAACACTCGGGTATTGACTTTTAGAAGCTTTACTATCCGTCTACCAATTTTGCATGTATGTCAGATACATCATTCCAAAATGTTCAGCAACTGGAACCCTGCCAGGTGACCCCCCTTTAGCAGCTAGGCAATCACTTGAAAGAAAAACTTGAATAGTGTGCAAAGGAAGAAAAGATAAACTAGAATCAAAAGTATACTGTGCTAAAGCCAGCCATGACTATAAAAATAATTTTGTAAGACTTCTATATGATTTTTCAAAATTAAGAGTCATTTGCTTTATCTGTAAGATATTAACAGCTCTCCAAGAGTAGCATAAGGGAACTAATAACGTTTTTAGACATTGGCTCCCACTCATACCACAATAGAGAGTATCACTATAGGAAAATTTGCTCAAATTGGAAAAACAGAGTTTTGGAAAAGAAAACAAAACAAAAAACCACAACAACAACTACCACAAACAACAAAACAACAAGAATCAAACCACCTGAACAAACAAACAAAACCCCAAAACCCCAGCATTGAAAGATTCATGTCTTTAAAAACATTATAATTCACATCCGTATTTTACAACTAATAGGTGATGCTTGAAATAGTAAGGTAAGATCAAAATAAGATGCTTTACATTTAAAGGATGGCATTTTCTGAATGCTGTTTATTATCAAAATTAAAGACATTCTTGAGATATTACCACATTTGTCTAAAGTTAATCAAATGCCTAAGCACAGCGATGGTTGGTTTCATACAAACCAATCCCAATTCACCTCCCAGCCTGCGGAGATGTTGTTTTACAGTTTAACAGAAATTTTGACATTTAGTGGTGAAGCTGGGACTGATATAACTATTAGAGAACTTTTCATTCTGATTTTAGATCTATCTGAGACCTCATAACAATATGAAATTAACACTTATTTCAGGGTATGTTCTAGTCTATTTTAGGTTTACTGAGAAAACTGAGCAGCATTTACACGTGCATCTTTACAAGCCAGTCCTACCAACAGCAACAAACCCCACTACATCCAAGGCCATTTAACTAACAGTCACACGCCTTAAAGGTGAGCAAATATTCTCTTGTATGATGCCATATACAATGCAATAAACAATTTGAGTGGGAGATTATATACTCAATGCCTAGAGAAAAAAAAAAAAAAAGAAAAACAGACTTTCAGAAATAAAAGTTGGATCCAGATCGGAAAGATGTCACCACCCAGCTTAGAAATCAGTGGATTCCAAACAGAGAAGACAAAACAGTGCTCCAAATTCACAGATGAACAAAAAGAGAGAGATCTGAAAGCATTTCAGTAGTCTGAGAATTAGACAGTGTAAATACTATCATCCTACTGAATTTTATATGTCAACAGAGCAACCACTTCCATAAACCATACTGAGCTGCTAGGGGATACCAAAAAATCCCTTACTGGTGGTGTGTTTTATCTGTAAAGCTTGGATGTAATGTTACTATGGTGATTTTAGTATGGTGTATTAAAAGGGGATTATATGCTTAATTTTAACAAGGTTGAGAGTAAAGCATGTGTGAGAAATAGCATTCTAGCTGACAATTAAAATTATACAACAGGGCAAAAAAAAACATGCTTCATTTGCAGCAGAGAGAAGCTTGTTTATTAAACAATTGTAACAAGTTGGCAAGTTCCTCCAAAGGAAACCTAAAGATTCTTGCATTTATGTGATCTGCAGAAAGCAAATATGCCTGACAGGTCTTGCTCAAGTTTCAGTTGTCAGTTCTTCGCATGACACAGCAAGCTTCCCAACAGAAAAAGGGCTTTTCTTAAGATCTTAATATAATTACTTGAGATTCACAGCTCTATTTTCAAATGGGAAGAAGGTCTATTTAGAGCCTAACAGGGTGGAAGCACCATAAATCTCATCTCTAAACGGGCAGATAGAAGCTAAGGTTGGAGAGAAGGGAAGAGAGGAAGAGTGATTTCTTAAAATTTCCCCATCACTAACTCTATCGACTAACACAAATTAAGCCTGATACGAAATTTGACTGAGGTGAAGTTCTTCACTCATGCAGTTGGAGAACAGCCTCTGCCTTGATCCTGCAACCGTAAGAGTAGAAAACTCATGATCTACTACCTAAGGGAAGGGGCAACTAGTCCCTGGCAATTTTTGAACACTGGCAGCAATATCTATGTAAAAAAATCAGGAGTCTGTGTCAATGAGTGCCAAAACCTTCAGCACAGAGAACTATCAGACATGCAGATGATCTTGATTTGCCTCAAAATCTTGATGTCCTATCATCATTTGAAGTTGTGATCTGCTGAAGGCAACAGTACATCTTCAGCTTTTGCCACCTGTTTTCTAAAACATGCAGCCTTACAAGAGACACACGCGTAGGTGAAGACTTATGCTCTTTCTCAGCACTTGTTAAAGTGGTACCATTGTTTAACATTGAAGGCAGAAGAGCAAGACTCAACCCAAATACCATTGAGCACATTTCTACCAATCAAGAAGTCTCCACTGAAAGCCTGGCATACTGCTGCCCATAACACAGATCATAGTTACATAAATTAAATTTCCCCAAGTAAAAGTCCTCACAACCAGGGTATAAACTGAGGACACGACTCTAGCAAGACTTGAAAACTTGAGTTCTAAAACTGACAATTCTAGTTTGGGCTCTGAGTTGGTGAAAGGAAAAGCAGTGTCTATTCTGGCGCGATTACGCATTTCCCATCATTTGTATCAGTATCTCTTCATCGTAATTCATACTGACCATTTTTCCACAGATTCTGAAGAGACATCTTACACAGAGTATTCTTCCAACAGGATGTACTATCCCATGTTCCTAAGCTACTTGAACAACGAGCCACTTATATTCAGAATAATAATTTTAAAACGTCTCAACCCTGCAAAGAGATTCTAATACTAAAATTGTGAGGGCTCACAACAAAGCACGCAAGTTAACTGGGAACAGTACCTGCGTGGTCTTTACTGAAACCACTTCAGTGCTTCTCTCTCTTTTGGTTCAGAATGAGCAAAACAATATACGTTAAAAGAACCACCCCGAGGACTAAGAATTACAGGAACTGGAGATCTGATCCAACACACCATTTTTCAGGCACATACGGAAGGATGAAATCCCACTAGAGAGTGTTAGTCAACTCTGGAAGACATGACTGTAAAGACCTTTCTGACACGTAACTGAAGACAGTTATTTCTTCTAGAATCAATTTCATCTCAAAGTAGAAAAAGTATTTGCTGAGAAGACTCAGGGGAATATTAAAGCATTGTCTGAGGTAATGTCATTATGGGGCTACCTGCTCACTATTTAAATAATTTTAAATGCAGTATAAGAAATGTATAAATAAATACTCAGTAGTTGGTTGACAGTAAATAGGGAAAGAAAAGACCAACTAGTGCAAATTTGTCATTTGTTGAGTTCCAGACTAGCCTCTAAGAACAGGTATTTGATTGGTCCTAAACTTGGAAGTAGCTAAAAGATGAAGGACATTTTGCACTTAATGCACTGTGCTTTTCTCTTTATCATAGTCACATTAAATTCATCTGCATTCAGTGATATAAGACTGTTTACCTTCTTGCTGTAACTGGCAGGTTAATTCCCACGCACAGTTCAAAGTGAAGTCAAGTTTACATCACAGAGGACTACAACAGGTAGTACAACATGCCTGTGCACACACCTACACGTGTGTGCGTGTGTGTCTTTTTACATCAAGAAGAGAAGTAGCACATACATCTCTTGCAGCTGCCATATCCTTAACTTGGGATGTCCTCTACCTTCTGGAGCACTGAAAGTTCATTCTTAATTTTAAATTATTAAGTATGTTATGGGTTACAATCTCTCCTTTGTGTTCAAAATGGTTCGCTTACAGTCTTTTCAGTGACAGTCTGTGATATTCAGTCAAACAAGCGAATCCAGAAATGGGAATCGCTTTTCATTATGTTCTCATTTGCACCCCATATGGGTTTTCAGTGTTCTTATCTTTCAAAATGTTACATTGCTGAGGAAAAACAAAAACAACAAAACAAACAAAACCCCTAGGTACAATAAACCTACACATAGTAAGCATAAATATTTCTAGTAGAAACACATGCGTGAGAAAAATATATATAAGTACTTTCCCACTCCCTCTCCTTAGGAAAGGAAGATGATAATCAGCAAAAAGCAATTCCAAATTTAAGAAGTATTTGTGGCTTTTAAAGGTCGTCTGAGTCAACAAGCACTGGTGAAGTAGCTCACGTTGACAGCCTGGGATATTCAAATTCTCCTTTTCTGTACGAATCAGGTACAGCAGAGGCACTCGGCAGTAACAGCTGTCTCCAGCAGTGCCCACCAATGTCTCCCAACCCTGATCTGCAGGAGCCACCTGGAGGGCTGAAAGAACCCATCGTCTGCCTGAGTCATTCACGCTTCCAGCTTCCTCCAACCTCATGTTACTACATCGAAGGACAAAGTGTAGCAGTGGTTTTCTTATGTAGACTGCTGTCTCTGGAGAAGCACAGCGAGATCTCATCTCCAGTCTTAGAAACTAGTGAACAGTATTTCGAGATAACTAAGAAATAGCAGCTGGCCTGGGGAAGGGGAGGGGGGTGCAGAAATTGAACAAAGGCTCAAATGAGAAGTGATATTAGAAATGGATGTTGATTAATCAAGAAAATCAATTTCTAATTTCTACTGTAAATATCACAGATTTCACTGAAACGAGAAGATTTCTACCAGTTTAATCACAGTTAAGGTCAAGTTCATCAAAACTATTCCGTCTGTGAGCTGACCTAAGACAAGTGATGCTGACCAATTAAAGGATGCTCGTAGATGATACCAGCAGTGGTGCATCCTTTCAAAATTTCAATGCTTGTTCTCTTCATGAAAGCATCAAAAATAACTCACAGTAAAAGCAAAACTAAAAATCTAAAAAAAGTTTTGGAGTTCTTTAAATCATGAGAATTAAATATTCTCAGTTCCTGTCAAATACACTATAACTCACTTTACAATTTTTCCCCAAAAAATCAGAAGCCACATTAAGTAGTCACCAGGTAAAGAGCACTAGCATTCCAACAAGACCAAGAGGCCTTTAAATGTAAAGCACATAATTCATTATTCTACCCAAATTTTAGCAATTAAGAAATAAAACACATACAAACACAAAGCTTTCATATTAACATGCATATTTGACAAATACTACCCAAGCATTTTCACATCCAGTATTACATAGAAGGAAACCAAAATGCACACTCACTGCTGCCACTGAACAGCTCAAACTTTTAAAACTTTTTTTTTTTTTTGATGGTGCCCATAAAAACCCCAGGAAAAAGTGATTCTAAGACTATAATTTGCACTTGGGTGCTTTAAATCACAGTCAAGCAGACAGAACATTAAGAATGGTATGGTTTTTATTTTCTACAGTGGTTTTATTGACAAGCTTATTTTCTTGTAAAGTTTGAAAAGCTAACACTACCTGTCCACATAGAAGGGGAAACAAAACTTGGTCAAAGTCTGTAGAACTTCCTGTGGAGAGAAAAAGAGATAATTTATACATCTATTGGGACCAATAAATCTAATATTAACCACATCACACAATTTCACAACTTTGCCCTGAAGAAATAAGAGACAGATGAAGAAATATGGGCTTTATCAATTACATGGAAGGAGTACCAGGCAGTCAATCATGTGAAATAATAAACATGATCAAACTTCATTAAAAATGAAAAATTAATCAAGATTCACACATGGGCAGGCAGCAGGAGCCATCCAACAATTCTCCAAAGAGCAGGAGGAGGTTGGGTTGTTGAGTGTTAACACCTCTCTGGGGACAGTCTCTACCCTGACCATATGGATCATAGTGAATAACACCAAACCACATGGGTTTGGCCTGGCAGGACCACTTCTGCTGGCACAGCTTTTGACTGTTACCTAGGAACAGAGGTCTGGGGGATTAGAGAATACTTCCTAACATCAGCAAGATAAATAACAAAAGATAAAGCCAATAGGTCTCAAAGCAGGAATGTTTAATGTTGCCTACTGCTATTAGAAAGAAAATCTGAGTGTTAAAAGACTGAGTAAAATAACGTGTATTAAAATTAATACAAATTGTTTAACCTACAAAACATTTTCTAAATGTTGTAAAACAGCACCTTAGACAAACTTTTAAGCATAGCCTTTGCATGATCTCAAATAAAAAACACAAACATGAAAACTGAAAACATGATCAGCAGAGAAATTAATCATTTTCCACTTTACAACTTTAAAAAAATACAGTCATTAAAGAGGCAAAACCAGAAACCCGTTAGTCCCAAAGCAGTTGTGTTCATAGACAGAAGTAATCCATTTACATTATATTGTTCTATAATATTCAAAATTTGGATTCTATAATCCACAACCCACCATAAAGGTCTACCCCGTTTGCAGACCTTTACCACCAGCCAATTCATTGCTCATTCTGCTTCACACTTAAATATTTCAGGACCTGAAATGTAAAGTGTATTTCTGCTTTCAGCTGAAACAAGATAACCCTGACTAAATGACAAACCCTCTGGAGAAATCCAACACTTTTCTGACCGATAGTAATAAATTATCATCAATAACTAAATTGATGCTTCCCGCTTCATTTATTTCTAAAACCAATGCCACCATTCCGCAAATAAACTCCATCAATCTAATAACCTATTCGATGAAGCAGAAAACATATTGAGTCCCTCGCAAGAACATGTTCCTCCTCCATAATTCAAAAAAGCACATCCCACTCTTAGCACTGGTTTCAGGCTCAACTGCTCATGGGCTCTGCTTTGGAGGTTTCTTGACAACTAAACTGTGGCAAGTTCTTAAGATTTCAGACAGAAACAGATACAGAAACTTTGACTTCTTGACAGTTTATTGATAGATTATTTAACAACCTCCTGTTTTTAAAGAACAAGAAAGGATCTATTGAAGAATGCCATGTAAAGCAAAGAAGTTTCCTGCTTTCAATTTCGGCAGGAAACCCGGAAAGGAGCTATACAGGTTTCGGAATAAACTGCAGAAATATGCATGTGGATACAAACCAATGCCTTGATAGTAAATTAAGGGCTCATTAACGTGATTGCATCCACCCTTGTGCAGAATCTCCCTGACTTCCACAAGGACGGACCGTCTGCGGAACAACTCTGCTTACGCACAAAAACCACACCTTGACAAATTTCAACTGTTACACAGTTGTCCTGTACCCATAGCTGAGATCTCAACGCATAAATGTTTTTTAATTAAAAAAAAAAAAAATCATCAAAACCCCTAGAATTTTAAAAGAATCAAAATTATAATTGCAGGAGAGTGAAATGCCTATATTTTTATTGGCTTTATCAATACAAATTGTCCTCAAAATAATGACTGCACATCTATCTTTTAGAAACAAAGCCATGTAGCTGCTACACAGAATTCTGAAATAAAACAGTGTTAAAAGATAAGAAGTAATCAGTCACCTCAGAATGGCAGAATATACTCTCTCCATTATTTTGATGATTTAAATAATTACTGTAGCTACAAGTAAAAACATTCACAAAACAAAACACTTCAGCATCTCGTCAGCGTTGTGTTATCCTACAATAAGTATATTACTCAGAACTTACTTTGCATTTGTTTCTTGACATTTATAGCTTCCTAAACCCTGAAAACAAAATTTTCACTTGAAGAGGCAATGTATTGAATCTTTACCAATATACACTGCCTTGTCCTTTAAAGAAAGATTTTACAGTGATATAATTATGTGGCTTTTATAAAGTTATTGGATATCATTTCCCACTCTTTATACACTGATACTTATCTACCTTGCTTTACAACTAAAAAATTGAGACTAGTACAGGCTAACCACAGACATATTTTTAAATTTTAGCTAGTTATTATCAAAAAACCATATAAAAATCATATACAGAATTAGCTTTTAATTAACAAAACTGCTGATCTTTTGCATTTAAGAAATACAATTACTGGAGAACTATGCAATTTTTGCTCAAGTTGCAAGCTCATTACTATAAATGTAATGCTTTTTTGCTTTTTTTCTTTAAATACTGCTCAGTTTGAAAGATTAGCAATGCCTACATAATATACAACTTCCTACCAGACCTCTTTAGGTGGGTGGTTACTTACGCCCTAGAAAAACCATCATTTCTTTACAATTTCAAACAAAAACCCTAACGAAACCAAACCTAGAATCACTCCATGTCAGCATCTTATAATCCTTTTTATGTTTTTACCTGACATGAAACACAGAGGTAGTATCAATAGCCTGTTTTCTTATTTTATTCCCCTATGCCTATTTTCTTAAAGAAAAACCTACATAAATGCCTCTAAAGCAAACCCCCCCCTAAAAAGAAAAAGAAGAAAAAAAGCCCCAAACAATCCAGGACACACAGCTGATAAGCGTAAATTACCCAGTAGCTGAAACCAGTGTCTCTAGGGCATCACATGCCAGTTTTCTGGATCAATCTCCAAGTTTATATTTTCACAAATCTTTTTACATGCAGTTTGATTTTTAACATTTTAATGAGCAAAAAGCGCATCTATAGCAGCCAGTCACCACAGTTAAAGTGCAGGGCATGAACTGTGTCCCTGGAGGGACTCAGCCCCGCCGTGGCACCAGTGGCTTTAGGACATACACCACCTGGTTCCTTGTCCCAGGGTTCCAACTCTTTTCATAATCAAAACACTGCTGACATTATAAACCCCACATGGGTTTTCTAAAATCCTTCCCAATCAATAAAGCCAGTACATAACTTATCGGAGACAACACAGAGCTCATTGATTACGTTTGGTTTCAGTAGCAAAGTTTTCCGAATAAATGAGGCAGGAACACGGTGCTGAGCCCTTTGTGCCACGACGCAGTTTACGGAGGTGAGGCAGTCTCCGAGCGGATTTCCTCCCCACGCACACGCGAGACACGCTTGAAAGGCGCCCGGGAAGCAAGGTTGTTACACACACACAGCACACGCCGGGCTTACGTCCCAAATTATCTCTGTATGGAGAGGAAATAGTAAAGTAAGCTCAACGCTGCTCAAAAATTTTGCAAATTCACTTGTGAATTCAAACTGCCAGCTGTATCTTAACTCAAGTCTGTTTTTATTTTTAAATCTTCCACCGTATGCTCCCACTGCCGAGTCAACGGAACAATTCAGAGCCTCTTAAACATACAGGATCGCCCCTTTCTCTTGTTACGGGAACATCACTAACACCACGCGGCAGCTACAATTAACTGGCACTCATAAAATTACATGCAAATCGATGGTCTCATGCAAGAACAGCAGACTGCTGCAAGCAAGCTACTCTTAGAAAGACGCACAATAGAACAGGCATTCAGAGTGGAACAAGAAGTCTAAGTAGAAGTCAGAGAGAAAAGAAATCAAAATACAGGCAGAGATCTGTGAAAAATGATGAATGATTACGGCAGGACACTCAAATATTAATGCGAGTCAGAGAAGGGAAACAATACACCACAGAAACCAACAGGTTGGGGACCTGTGTTTGGAAGCCTATTGGGAAACCTAGAGGAAAAACAAGACGAAGTTGAAAAGACTACCTAGAGTACAGACAAGACCTTCAGCTGTGGATCATGGGGGCAAAAAAGCAATCCAAAAAACAACCCCAAAACCCCACAACCATGTTTCAGGAAGTACGTACATTTTGACAGGACAATTCGAGTACTACAAGAGAATGGAGCATGGCAAATAAGATGAGTTTACCATGGAGGGAAGAGATGACTCAGTGATGAAAAAGATGAATGCTGTTTTATTTCCTTGACTTTAAACCACATAGGTGAGGTTGCTATAAATGAAATGCTCAACAGAGAAAGTGGAAATACAAATAGTTTTCATCTTATCCAGCTTGAAACACCCTCTGAATCCACAAAATAAACATCAAATCCATCCTCTTCGCATGGAGGGACACCAAGAGACCTTCAGGAACGCATCAACAGACTGGTGAAGGAAGAAGGAAGAGATGTTGGAGAGCAACAAGGGTTAAGAAGAGAACAAGGACAGCCAGTCTGATGGGATCAAGGGAAGTACCAATGGGTAACAGGATCCCAACTTGACCAGCCAGCAACTACAGACGGTTTTATTTCTTCTCAGAAACCGCACTGAATCTAAACATAGCAAGAATGCTAATATAGCATAAAAGAGTGCCAAGACATTAACTGAAGCAAAGTATTATCCAATTATTTCGAAACTTGGATTAAACATTGATCTACCTTATAGCCATGAAATTGTAAACTGCTCTTACATTTAATTCATCTATTTTAATAATTTTAAACGAACAATCAATTAAATCATCCACTGCAATGGAATAACAGGTTTAAGTATTCAAAACAGTTGTCAGTGCACCCAAATAACCAACTTGAACCTGACATCACCTCTGTTTAAAACTCACAGGGTGGTGAAAGGAAAAGTACAGAACAATCTAGAACACCACACCTTCTGTAGCTACGCAGAGTTGGTCAGAAAGTCATGTGCAATTTCCTAGGAAAGGGAACATCTTTCCACACAATAATAACCACCTCAGTAACAAGTTTGGCTAACTACTTTAAATTTTACAAAGCAGCTCCTTACAAAGGATGGGAAAAGGTAGTCACGTTTCCAAATTTTATTTAAAGAATACAAATGTAATAAAGCAATGCCAGCACAAGGAATTCAGCCACTAACTTGAACACAGCTGTGAGTCACAAATAGGAATCAGCGCATCTTGTGCACATATTTAATCTGTATTTATTGTTAGTGTCAGCTTATATTATTTTACATCAAATTTTCCTAAAGTTGTTATCTCAGATTATTCTCACCAAACACCATGTAATTATGTAGTTAAAAACCAGGAGAAGCATTCCAATTCAAGCAGCTTATAAAAACTAATTCTCGAATTAAAAAGAAAGTATCCTGCATGCAGAGGCCAGTGTCACACAGCCACAACAAAAAAATGAGATTTTTGCAAGATGACGAAGCAGAGGAAGCAAAGAACAATAAACTTAAATCAAGATTTCTCTAGATTTTAAAGATTTTTCTAGTTTTTAAAAAACTGATACGACACAGATTCTTTTAAAGATCATTGCTCACTTAAAATATTTATGTCAAATTTCACCTTGCATTGATTTTATCATAAAATCTTTTTACATCTTATAGCAGTACTGAACGTTACTGATTTTTATAATGGTCAAAATATTTTCAGAATTGATCTTAATCAGTTCTTTAAAAGAACGTTCTACCTCAAAAAATCAGGACCGTCATTTGCTTAATAGCATTAATATAAAAAACCTTAATTTACTTTTATCTCTACTTTTTTAATTCTACTAGTATTCCAATACAACTTTACAGCACTAGTTCATCCACTTGCTTAGTAATCTAAAAATTCATTAGCTCTTTTTGAGCAATTCTAAAGCCTGAGTTAGGGGAAGGTTTTTCGACAAAAGTCACTGCCTCCTGTACGAGGGTCAGTAGGGGAACAGCAGCCAGTATGAAACATCATCATTTCACTGAAGGTAGCCAATTGTTTGCAGGAAAATGCTATTTTTTAAAAACAAAACCCCTGACACGTACATACACAATCCTGGTAACGGGAAGAGCACGAGATAAATAACATTCCCTAAGCATATTGAGGCCCGCCATCATTTAAATATTTTAAACGTACAAAATATGTGCACAGATGGGCAACTTTTCTACTTGCATTACTAAAAACATATTTCAAGATAAAGCTCAAAATCCCTGAATTTTTTAAACCTAATTGTGACTCTGTTTCTTAGAATTCACACCCCAAGGCCAAAGCTTTCCTGCCACCAGTCCTTCAAATCTGCTTTGGCCATTACACGGGAGGAGGCTCCCAGCCTCCCTGAGGTCTCCCTCCTTTTACAACACACGCAAAACCAGCAGATAATGGGCCTGGGCTGAATTCGCTGCTCTGCACAGCCCCTCCTGGGACACAGGCCTAGCAGATGTGATAAAAACCGTGTCAGAGAAGTAGCTCTAGTTTTTGCCTTAATGACAACTTCAACCTCTCAACTAATAGAACAAAAGAACAGAAATGACGCTCACTTTTTTTTCCAGTAGAAAAAAATCCGAAAGGAAAAGTTTAACTAAATATTTAGGCAGTTTTTCAAAGAGATCGCCTCAATAAATGTCTTTAAAAGCCCTTCAATAAAATTAAGATTTAGTTTTATTCTAAGACAAATGGATTTCAGCTAAGATGCTAAAAAAAAAAAAAATCTACAGCTACTGTCGTAAGAATAATCATTCCAGTCTTAAATAATAGAGAATTGAAAAATCATACAAACATGCATAAAAAAAAAAATCAGGTCCAATTATGTGCATAAACATTGATCAATTGATAAAGATAAGAAGTGCCAGTATCAGGAAATTAGAATGCTAATTGAATAAAATATATTTTAAACATTTAGTGCCAAAACTGAGGAATATTTTCACTTCCACATTTAGGGAAAATTAGGTGAGAACGCTTAGCTGTGAAAAAATAATCATATACTTCTCACACCATAAGTCAATAGTACAGATATATTGCATTAAAAAGAAAGCTTTAACTATATACTTTCATTAACATTTGTTAAATATTATAATTCTGGCTTAAGATGACTGGCCCTTTTAGACAAGTCTCAAATGTTCTATTCAGCTACAACTGCATACCCACTTAATCAGCAATCATTGTTCTCTGAGGCAGGACTTTGTTGTCAAGACAAGCACTGAAACCTTTAAAAAATTTCAGAACTGGCATAAGAAAAAAGTGATCTTTGTCAAACAAGGACAAATTTATGCAAATCTTTTATAAACATTCACAAACATTTATTTAGCTTTTGAAATGTTGGCCTCATTTGAGAGCATGAAAATGAGGGGGAAGTGGGAAGATGCAAAGGACAGCTTAGAGGCTGGCACACTACATAAATATTCAGAAGGAAGATTATAGGATTCATGTTAGGCTGTCTTAGGTTTCTGCGAAGTCCACATAGAATACCAAAGAACAAAACTAACGAGAAGTAGAGCAGATGTTAGACAATGCAGCAGCCCTCTTTTCCACACTCACTTGGCTATACTTCGATGCTTTCATTTTTCCTTTCAATATGGTTAGGTCATTCAAGGATTCTCCTATAGACTCTGTATTGTGGCTACAGAGCTATAAGCTGGACCTCTGTCAGCTTTCCAAAAGTTCCCAATGAAAAGGCATTATGCAAATTTTACCTCTCTTACTCTCTTTCAGGAAAAAAGCCTCCAGTATGCAGTCATCGGAGTATTGGAAGTCCCAGCCTTCATTTCTGTATGGTTGTGTTTGCCTTAGGGCCATGCTGCTTGTTTTGACAGTGGATCCCCCTAGATAGTTGGGATTAGTCGAGCTTGTTTAGATAAACTTGAAATCAAGGCCTTCTCTAGGTAGACAGCTAGATGTAGCTACTGAGTTTCCAGCTGCCTTCTTCTTTCATCCCAAAACAACTGCAGATTCACAGTAGAGATCACAGCCACAGGCTATGTCACATACATAAGTACAAAATTAAAGGCTGCTAAAAGCAGCCTTTGTAAGTCTTAGTGCTAAAATAAGGAATCTGTACTGCACAGTTTAAACAAATTATTCAGGAAGCACCAATAAAGGTCTGCCACGGATACAAGACACGTTCACAAAAGAAATACCCTGTTTACATAAATGGGCAGGATCATGCTTTGCTAATCGCTTCTGCACCATCCACTATCCAACCATTTTAAAAATACGTGCAAGTAAATACTCTAAACCAGTATCTGAACGTCTGAAAATGAGCTCTGTTTATCACATCCAAACTTGATGATCATCGGAGACTATGACGATGGCACTATCCCAATTCGATTTTCAGTCACAACAAGATTGGGCCAGATTTGATCTTTACTATAATCAGATAATGCAAACCACAGAAACTCATTCACACAAATATAGCACGTTAAAAGAGAAGGACCAGAGCTCCAAACCTAAATTAAAACCTAAAATCAAATCCTACCCATGTAATTATGTTACACCTTTATAAACCTGCCTTGTAGTTCAGCCCCAATAGGAGATTCGTATTTCAGGGGACAAAAAACAGGCAACAGTTTTATCTTTTAAAGATTGTCATCTCTTCTAGCTGGGTGTAAATTTTCTTATACACTTCTGCAACATCCAGGCACAAGAGCTGGGAAACGCTAATAAAGAAAAAACTATAAATAAACAACCATAAAAAAAAAAAGAAAGAAACAAACCAAACAAAAAACTTAGTTCAATGAATAGTAAATGTCATTAAAATCAACTCCTGTCCTTTGCTCAAGAGAAAACAAAGATGTGAAGAAACTTGCAATGTTGAAAACAGTTTAAATAAAGACAACAGAGGAATTCTACGGTTAAGAAGCAAAGGTCAGAATTTGCCACCAACTTCTCTGCCTTTATGCAAAGGAGGACTTCAGTACCACTTCCCTGCCACTCCCGTATCACAGAAATTCTACCATCTCTCACTGTAAAATTAAGCCATTTCACTGACAAGATCTTTTATAGAAATTCAAAGCACTAAAAAGTGTGAAAGAATAACATTAGACTTCAATTTCTTCCTGCGCTGGTTACCAAAGAGAATATTAGAGCATATACTGAATTTAGTTAGTCATTCCAGATCATCAATTCTCCATCAGTGACAGCCTTAGCAGGAAACGAGCTACAGACTGGGAATCCTAACCAACAACTGGGCAAAACACACAATTCCTGAGAAGTAACGAGAAAAACAGTTTTGTCATGCTAATGTGCTTAAAAGAAAACAGAAGAACACTTTTAGAATTGTTACCTAAAAATTAAATACGAGTGCTATGAAAAATGCCATGGATATACACAGCACAGTGCTATCAAACACCAGAAACTGATGGAATGCATGGATTTGCCTTCTCATGAAAGTCTTCTAAGGAGGATCTATGACCAAGATCTTCCTTACTGCTGGAGAGAAGAACACGTGGCTGTGGAAGAGCTTTAAAGCAAGTCGCTAATGAAGTCACTTACCAACTTTGTTACACAGGTATTATCTTCTTTTTGCAGCTGAGGAAACATGACCAAACTAATCAGGGCAACAGCTGACCAATTGTTAAAATTCAGGAGCACCTGTTGCTCAGATTCACGTTCACATCATACCTATGGGAGAATTCTCCATAGGAGAAGGAAGGAGAAAATGGTACATGCTGAGGATACCAGAGCTCTCAGGGAAAGAACCTCTCTAACACTAAACTTTGCAGAGATGAGATGGAGTTGGTGATCACCTTAGATAAGCAAAGGTTAGAAGATGATACAGCTTTTCAAATTTATCAGTATTTCCACAACTTTTATGTTTCCAAATACAAGAATATGCTCGAGAGAACAGTGATCGAAAACCCGAAAGCTATAAAAACATTCATTAACCGTGGAAAGTGGTTTTTACTTGAAGAAAAGTTAGTTGATATGTACAAAGACAACTGAACTTAGAAACTTAAGTTTTCCAAGCATAAAGCTAAGATCTTTGGACTTCCCTGGGTCAACACAGAATGATTTCCAACTTTTCTCTGTAACATGCTACCAGTTCTACGCTGCTGCTCAGGCACATGGAAACTTGAGTATGAGAACGTCCGTTAATCTCACCTATCAATCACAAACTCTTGCTTTCAGACTACTTCCTACTCATTCCTTTAAAAAATAAACTAATAAAAAGAACACACAATAACACATGCAAAATGATTTTGGAATTCAGGTAAGGTATCATGCAATATAAATGCTTTACACTATACATTTATGAAATCATTCAAAAGTTATACTAAACCCAATAGCAAATACGCCAGCATAGCCCTCATGACAATGGCTATGAGAAAATGCAGTACCAGCAAATTAAAAGATCTAAAAAAAATCTCAAAATTTCAGTTACACACACTCTTACAGACCAGTCTTCTTTCACAGCTAAGATAGTAAAGTATTAAAAAATACATACCTTCCACAACATGATTTCTACTATTTTGCTGTTATAGTTACTTGGAATTTACTACACCTGCCATTCAGTACTCATCCGTTCGCTGGCATTCCTACACACGTGCTGTGCCTTCTACAGGGCACCCCACCCCTACAGTCTCACCTGCAGAGGGCACAATGTTTTGATAACCACGAAGACGACTGCAACTGAATACTTGTTATTACTGAAGTCACAGATCACCATCTGACCACACTGAGAAGCAATATTTTAACTTAAAATCCCTCCTCCTGAAAAGAACGGACAGATTACGTAGTTTTACAGTTCGTCACGTGGAGGTGTGAGGTGTGGAGCAATCAAGCAGTCGTACCTACTTTAAGTATGATGCGTAGCAAGACTCTCTATCTAGGAAAACCCAAAAAAGGTTGTGTTTCTATCCACACTGACCAACCCCAAACTCTAGGAAGTGCCTTTGCTGTCAAGAACAAGCCATGGAAGTCTCCTGCCCCCGTGGAAATCAACACAAACGAAGGGACAGCAATCTTCCAGAACTCTCTTTCATACTCTTTACACGCACCAGCCCCTGGCTACAAGAACTCAAGATGAGCCATTTAAATAACAAAGCACAAGCTGTTTTGTCTGGTTTGATGCTCTTTTACATGCCACAGGATGCTCTGCAAATAAAAATCATAGTTTTATTTCCAACATGCTTTTCGTCTTTACAGCACCTTCAGTGAAGCTTTAGCTGCTTTATCGCGGTTTTTTAATGCATTTACACACCAGGGTACGGGCAGACAAGTCACAAGAGCAGGAATCCAAAGAAATGTTTCCTCCTCCACATGCTCAAGAAACTTTGAAGCATTAATGACTACTTTAGGAGCTACAAAACAAACGTTCTCCTTACTTTGTTAAAATAGTACAGCTACACTAAAGAAGTAACAAAACATATTAAGTGGAAAAAACTGCAAGTCAGCATATTATCAACGCTTGTTTAGTAGAATGGTCTCAAAAATAGTCTCGGTCATCAGCAATTCAGATTTTTAAGCTAGATAACTAAGTCATCCCACTGAACTCTTAATTTAAAAGTGATCTCTTGTCAACGGAGGAATTAACTACTTTATGACCATTAACACAAAGACAGGGCACATCCAAGATTGATTCATAACTCTAACCTTGACGACACCGCCTACCTGATGATACGTATTTTAATCATGTTTCAAAAGAAGTTCTACCGTTAGCAAAGGACAGCACTGCCCAGCATTCCTGCACAGGCAAATACCAACACAATCCGTCACGGGAAGGAAGACCCTTACACGCACTGAGATGCGTTGACAACAATTTTGAAGTGCCTATACCCACCGTATTGTCAGGAGCTTGGATTTTATTTTATTTTTAAACAAAACAAAGATACTTTCTACATATCACAAGTTTCTAAACAGTATTTTTGAAATTGCTTTTAAATTGATCTATAGCACCAGTATAGAACTGAATGGTTCAGAAGATGAACAAGAAAACTTTCTAAACTAATCTGATGACTGGCGTAAGAAACCAAAGTAGAATACTACTGCATAAGCATCTTCCATTTTAAAGAATCTCATCCTTACCTGAAGCGAATATTTTACAATTTTATCAATAAATTTCAACATAACTGATAATGATTACTCACTTTAGGTCTGATCCAACAACCTCTACTCACATGAATAGTCTCACAGGATTTTAATGTTGTGACTACCTCAACGAATAAGGGTTGGCAGGACAGGTTTTAAATTATTCATATATTCACAGATTTTTAAGGCCAGAAGGGACCATTATGATCATCCAGTCTGACCTCTGGTATAACAAAGGCCATACGATTGTATCCAGTAATATTTGCACTCAGCTGAATAATTTGTGGTGAAATCAAATTGTGTTTATTGAACTTCCAACATTGACTCAAATTTTACATGAAAGAAAACTGAAATTGTTTAGAAAGTGCCTTGAACTACACTTCCCCCACACTTGAACCCAATTATTCCTCTATTTCTACTCAGAATTTTTTTAACTTCCGGACACTGTCTTTTGACACGGCTTTCACACACAGACTTTAGAGTCCAACATCATCTCAGGTACTCTTGGGCCAAAATCAAGTCACCTCCTGGGCTCCTTCAACAGATTAACTGGCAGTCAGTTACCATTTGTCTTCTGCACTTCTGCCATTCCTGCCCTGCACCACGATTTCTGAAATACAGATATCATAGCTGGAAAAACATTCGACTAATGTTATCAGTGATGCAACAAACAGGGAAAACAGCATCTCCATGTCAGCTCTTTCATACACAGGAACAAAGTAGCTGCTTAGACTACTACCTTGAAGACAAAACAAACAAACAAACAAAAATAGAAATAGTTTTTGAGTACGTTCTCACTCAGCATGTCTTACACATCAGGACTAACTTTTTTCAGGGATACTTACAAAGACTTACTATTTTGCTCTGCAAAAATCCACTGCAATGATTTTTGCGGCCAATCACCAAGTGGTAGCAAAATAAAAACACAAAATAATAAAGAAAAAACAAAGAATGCTGTGATGTTATATGAAATCCTGTGCAGATCTGATGGATTACTGAAAACAGTTATTCTAGATTTACTAACTTCAATTCTAAAATGGAACTTCGATGAACAGATTATGTCAAAGGTTCTCTTGAGATGCAAATCATCTTCAATACGTATTTCTCAAGGTTTGCAATTCTATCTAGCACAAATGCCTTGTAATGCACTTAGAGCAAGGATACTATACCCTCCTACAAACACAAAGACACTAGATTTGAAGAGGTTCTGCACCTTTAATACTAATTAAATGATACTAGAGAAGCACATAAAATGCACAAACAGAAATACGTAAGAAAAACTGACTTCCCACTTACTTGCCCTAAAGAAAAGGTAATGAAAAATAACTTGTAACATATGACAAGGATGACAGAGTAAGACAGAGCAAACGAGGGATACATATTTCCTTCACTTTCCTATATTAAAGGATATACATCTGGTCTAGAAAAATACTCTGAAT
This sequence comes from Tauraco erythrolophus, assembly GCF_009769465.1. Taxonomy (NCBI): domain Eukaryota; kingdom Metazoa; phylum Chordata; class Aves; order Musophagiformes; family Musophagidae; genus Tauraco; species Tauraco erythrolophus. Next base: position 11,174,161 of record NC_141486.1, read on the forward strand.
TCAGAAAATATCCAGTTCTACAGTCAAAGCCCATGGTCTTGTCCTGTCACTGTCTCTCAGGACTTGAATCAAAGGACCCAGCTTTGTCCTCATAGGGTAAGTGGTCTCCAGAATGCCTCCGTGGAACAGCAGCTGTACTACCTGCACGTAAGGTCCGAGGTTACCTGCAGTATCCTCAGCCGTTCCCCAGACTGCTCACCCGCCCCACACAAAGGTTTCCATTCATGCTGCTGTTTTACGGCTGCCGAGTCAACAGCAGTGGCTGCACAAGGCAAACGTGTGCCAGTGTCCTGCACGGGGTTTATTTGGCTTTTGCTCAAACAGACTCCCTGTATGAACGCAGTACGACAGCTCCACGCAAACCCAGAGTACCAAATGCTTCGGAACAGAGCATCAAATACCTCACATAGTTACTATTTGCACTGCCTTGGTTTTACTACAAAGCAGCTTTCAGAACACTATAACCACTCTTCTAGATTTCCAAAATGACTGATTACTCAACCTTTCCAATCCAACTTCTATATCTACTTTTGAAAGCACAGCTATTATTTTAAGTTACTCTTAACACAGGTTTTATCACGCAGTGTATGCAACCTGTGAGGCAAAAACTTTATACTAAGAATACTATGTGCAATTCAGAAATATCAAATTGGATTATAATCATCCTTGTTTAAGCAACCAAGCCCTCTCAGTGCACGCAGATTTTGCAAGATAGGGGGGGTTTATGCTCCATTTATGGCCAGCGCTGTGTAAATACTCTCCAATCACACAACTCTTACAATGACACAAAGAAAGGGTGCTTTTTATTTCTCCCTGCGTGCAATGTTTCTACAATGCTCACAGACTTTGTACAAGAAAGACCATTAGTTTCTATATAAAGACTGCCATAAAAGTTTTACAGTTTCTATAAATGTATAGAGATTGCTGGTTTCATTACAAACTCTGCTTCAATGCCAGTGGAAAGAAAAATTACCAGCAGAATAGAAGTAGCAATCTGCGTAAGTGTCCGCTTGCAAGCATGCATACCTCAGTCATTCTTGTAGTAATTAACTGATACATACAACAGTTCATCAAATTATAGACAAGTCAGCATACCCACTCAAAGCAGCTCACAAATGGGAACTATCACCACAAATTTTTCCTTCCCTTCCAGATGAGCTATAAAGATTAAAACAGTAAGGAACCAAATGATGTGCTACTGAAAAAAAAAGTCATTTTACAAATATATTGCATTTTACAAAATTGTGTAACTCCTGCTACACCTTCCATTGATTG